>NC_090648.1:362582196-362957196 GCF_040937935.1 Hyperolius riggenbachi | reverse complement strand
CAGTGAAGTGTCACTTGAAATGCAGGCACACTCACACCTCTCAGTCGTCACTTTAACAGGTTATTTTAGTCACTCATCAGCCAGGCTACAATATGCAAGGTCACAGGTTATAATGTTTGCTGGGAGAGGAGATGACAGAATCTGCTTCTATGTTGTGTAGGGAAAACATGTTATACATGGACCTAAGTATGTATTCGCTGTGCTGAGCAAAATTTGTGTTTCAGCATTATTTGCAAAGTTATCAGTACCAACAGCTGTTTGCCTTTGGACTTTTTCCACCTGTTTTTCACTCATTGCACACATGCCTGGGTGTTTTCCAGCATGTTATTTTGTTGGTGGCATAGAAGCAAGAATTTCAAAACCTTTACCTCAGATGAGGTGTCCTGTCCCCAATGGTGTCAGCAGAGGACATTCATACTTCATACTTAAAGCAAAGTACATTCACATGTCCTTCTGGGGCGTATGTTTGATAAAGATGCTCGTTTGAAAGGGTGCGAGAATAGTGGTAGTAGAATATCGGAAATCGTACTGATATTTTATTCCTTCATATAGTAAAATATTTACAAATATTTTACTATGACCTGACTTAGTTCTCCCTGCTTTCACACTAATCACCCCCCCCCCCCCCCCAGCTGGGCACCTAACCTTAAACAGCCCCCCACACACACACACACGCTATTTGTAGACTAATTTGCAAAGCAGGAGGGCCCTGGAACCCACTAATATCAGGGTCACCCTTTTAAACAGGACGCATTTTGCACCTTGTGTAAGACTATTAAAGTGAACCTCCGGACTAAAAATCGACTCAGCAGCACTGAAAAGGTTTTGTGTTTCTTTAACAGTTTCACAGCATCAGAACTTTGTTTCTCTTATACAAGCCTCATTTTTAGCTGCACAGAAGAAAACTGCCCGGGCTTTTTTCCCCTGATGCTGTGCAAAGCATGATGGGATTTCTGATTTTGTGGTTCTCGTTCTGCTGTTTTGGTGCAAATTTTTTTTTTTTACATTTTGAATTTGACATTTGAAGCCTAGCGTGTGCAGCTGGGAGGGGTTATCAGGACACAGGACTGTTGGAACTGTGTCTCATGCTCCTTGTCACCTCCTTTCAACCAAAAAGATGGCTGCCCCCATGACAAAGATGGCAGCCCCCATGAATAACAAACATTTGCCTGTTCTTTTAAAACAGGGTGGGTAAAAAATTATATTACCTATCTATTCTAATTAACATAACTAATGTAACACAATGACAGTATGTTTGTTTAGGCTGAAGTTCCCCTTTAATAAAGTACATGTTACCATGTAAATGAATAGATAAATAATTATTGGTTTTTTTCAAATTTTGCTTAGTAGGGATAATCAATGAGATGTAAAAATGTCCAAGTTGATGCAAGTGTATGCACATTTTTATGCAAATATATGCAGTTTTAAACCGGGTTTAAATTGATTGTTCCATGTTCACACTGCATATATTTGCATAAAATTTGCATAAACTCTGAAGTATTTGCATCTCTTTTATCATCCCTATTGGTTAGATGAGATCACACCAGAGTTGCCATCCAAGGGTCGGTTCACACGGGGGGTTGCCAGCAGCTAGTTTCACCAATGTCATATGCTTTTCTACTGCCAGGCAGAAAAACGTTGGGCATCATTTCCCTGTCAGTTTGTCTTCATGTTGCGTTTTGAGCCCCTAGGGGGATACAGCTTGCAGCAGTCTATCTAAACTGGCCCTTCAATCACTTGCATGATTGCAAACACCAACTTTGTACAGCTAAATGTGCTGCAAAGCAAATGCAGCTTTTCTTGCATTCTTTTCTGCCTAATCTAATTCCTAATCCATAAAAAGATTGTGTAGCATAAGTCTATTTTTAGCGTGCTTTAAGTGCAATGAAAATGTCTTGCAACGAGGCTTTGACCAATAACCGCATGTACTTGTATTAGTATTTTTAGCCTTATTTTTTAAGGCTGGCATATCAGCCCTAGTGTGCATAGTAAAAGCCAGTACAAATAAACAATAAACTTGAATTATGACAGTAAACTAACTGCAGTTTGTAATGTTCCCTGTTTCAAATGTGTGCTTTTAAGTCATGAGCAAAACTGCTGATATTCTTTTCGCATTAATTTTCACGAAAATAATTCCTTCTAGACCCAAAATTATATAAGATGGTCTGGCGAAAAGGTGGACAATCTATCCATTATTGACTTCCAGACTTGTCCCTTGTGCACAGAGATTTTCCCCCAAATTATCTGAATCTTTTAATTGCATTATGTACACTAGATTACTAAACAGTTGCAACATTTGTCCATGTAGCATTTCACAGAATTAAATGATTACAATATTTACATCTGAGAATCTGGGATCTTTCACCCAATCATGTGACATTTTGCCAATTAGCCTAATTGGTTATGAGATGACTTTGCCAGTCTTCTGCTGATGCGTCAAATTCAAAATTAGTGTCACCAGTTCAGGCATTCTGCTTGGCTGCCTGTGGAGACTTTGGTTGTTGCCGGGCAGATATTTACCACCAAAGCTGGTAAAAAAATTAGCCATACTGCCATTGTTGTTAATAGGAAAACTACAGTAAGGCCAGTATTTTTTCCATGATAGAAATAGTAATGGAAGGCTTTCATCATAACTGGGAACAATGCTTATACAATTCACCCTGGACAGCAAAATAGGCAAGGGCACTGACAGGCTCAGAGGAAGAGCAGGTTTGTAACACTCTGAGGTATGAATTGAGTCATCTGACAGGCGGAAGATTGATTTTAAACCAAACAGTCTGGGCAGAGCGGACTGACAAGTTAAATGGTGAGGATGATCAATGTCAGATAATTCAAGAATGGATAACTAGTTCATTCACTTAATCTGCATAGAATGGTCATATTCTGAAAGAAGACTTCCAATGCAGATGACTCCAGGATGGACTTATAAAAATGATAGAATAGTTTAATAGACTATACTCATTGATACAGTTCTGTGAAGTACATGTACAGAGGACATCTAACCTGTCAAAACTGGCCTGTTTCTTTAGATGGTTGCTAGCTAATCATGTACGTTACTGAAACAAGCAAATATGTACCCAATGCATGGCCCAGCCTGGTGTTAACTTACAGCACTTAGGCTGTGTTACCACTTGCTTCTGGATCATGTGCAGCCAGCAGGAGTGGACAGATTCACTCCCCCATAGGCCAAATGAGGGAACACATCTGCCTGGCCCGTGATTATCGTGGACTGCACAGAAGTGTGGTCCGCTTACTGCAACGGCTGCTATGTATAACTTTCACTTTCCACTTAGCAATGAGCAGAGAACAGACAAAAGAAGTCAGTTTTCTCCTCTAGTGGGAACATAGCCAAAGTATGGAGCGAGAGAGGTTTAAGAGGAACCTTAACCCAAGATTGAACTTCATCCTAACTAGTAGTCGATAACCGCTGTTTTTTAAGTGTTAGATGGCTGTACAGGCAGGTAAAAGGTTAAGTGTAGGGTGGATTAGCAGAATAAGGGTTAACTTATAGTTGGCTTTGCAGACAGGAAAGGGTTCAGGAGGAGGAGAGTCAGGTCAGGCATGGAAGGAGGTATGCACAAGCGATGAAACCCCATTTCCAGGTAAAATAATTAGGGTTTTAGATGGTTTGGAAAGGGGTTGGAAGCTCTGTTTGGATTTTGTATTGCTTGCCTGTTCTCCCCAGAGAGGAAGCTGGGAAATCTATTTGGGTCCATTTCCACTTGTACAAGTCTTTAGATGGGCAATTGCAGCATATTGAAAACAAAAGGCTGCTTCCAAATTGGCTTGCAGAGGAAAAAATGGACATTCAGCAGAAAAAGTTCCCATCATGCATGGGATTCCCATATCCTTATATGGCATGGCTAGAGGAATCACATGCGTACTCTCATTGAAAAGTGCCAACGTGCATCTCGGAGATGCATGTTGGGCACACATGGAGAGACTGATGGAGAGCCTTCAACAAATAAATTATTTTGTATTGAATCTGCAGCCAGAGATTCATATTTGGAATGCTTCATTCGGAAGGAATTCCATTGGTAAGTCTACAGTCAATAAGAAACCCTTGTGGTAGATTAAAGTATGATTTTTTTTTGTCTGCATCTTCTTTATTACAACTTTGAGCAGGGAAACTGGAATGTCCGCATAAAACATCTTTGAATTTGTCACCCGAGCATCTCTTTGGTCCTTTGATCTGTCCACTGGGAATTCTCTTCAGGAAGGATTCTCATTGGTCCAGAAGCTTTATGCTAGTCCTCTTGTTAGCATTGCGACGTAGTCCAGTGGTGTTGAGGTGGCAGTGCTGTGTGGACGGACATGTGAACAGATTAAAACTAAAGTATTTTACATATTGTTTAAATATCTGTTACTCAAGGAGCTTACATACAGGTTTGACCTGAACAGAACTAGGTGAGTGATTTAGAAGGTACTATGTAGACTGAGGGTGTGTATAATGGAAAGGCAACTGCCATTTGGTAGCCACCATGATATTCTCTCAACAGATTTAGTTTAATATGTGTTACTAGTCAGAAAAACTGGACTATACAGATTTAAGTATACCAAAGGTGAAATTTGGTAGCTTTTTATAACATATCATTTTTTCACCTACAACCTCCAACAACAGTTGGAGGTTATCTGACAAGTGTTGCAGACATCTCCTATGGTTTGTACTCTGACACCAAACTGCAACTTGCATAGCTTTTAAAAGATTAGGTAAGATGATCTCCCTCCCCTCTGTTGAGTTAACTAGACAGCCTCTGCTTTTGTTTACATATTACCTCTGAGCCCCAGCTGCCAATCACAGCATTAATTTTAATGAGAGGGTGTGGATAGGTAACTGGCTAATGGACAGCATGGATAGGGAACTAGCTAATGGACAGAAAACAAAGAGTTGTGGTCAATGGATCGTACTCAAAATGGGAGACTGTTAGCAGTGGGGTCCCACAGGGGTCTGTACTGGGTCCAGTGCTCTTCAATTTATTTATTAATGACCTAGTAGATGCAGTAGCGAGCAATGTTGCCATTTTTGCAGATGATACAAAATTGTGCAGAATCATCAACTCTCAGGAGGATAGTGTCATATTGCAACAGGATCTGGATAGGATGGCTATATGGGTACATACATGGCAGATGAAATTCAATGTTGAAAAATGTAAAGTCATGCATTTTGGTCGTACCAATGGTCTAGCACCATACAAAATAAATGGGATACAGTTGGGGACATCAAACTTGGAGAAGGACTTAGGAGTACTCATCGACAACAAGTTAAATAATCGTACTCAATGCCAAGCCGCTGCAGCTAAAGCTAACAAAATTTTGGGATGCATTAGAAGGGAAATAAAAACTCGAGATGCTAGCATAATATTGCCCCTGTTTAACTCTCTAGTAAGGCCACATCTGGAATATGGAATTCAGTTCTGGGCACCACATTACAAAAAAGATATTGCAGTTTTAGAGCAGGTGCAGAGACGAGCAACAAAATTGATACGTGGGATGGAAGGTCTCGCTTACCAAGAAAGGTTAGATAAACTGGGTTTATTTAGTCTAGAGAAAAGACGCCTTAGAGGAGATCTAATTAACATGTATAAATACATCAGAGGGCAATATAATAGCTTGGCGGATGAGCTTTTTGTCCCTAGGCCTTCTCAAAGGACTAGAGGACATGATCTGCGCATGGAGAAAAAACGTTTTAGCCATTTATTTAGGAAAGGGTTCTTTACAGTAAGAGTGATTAAGATGTGGAATGCATTGCCACAGGAAGTCGTTATGGCAAACTCTATACCTGCATTTAAAGGGGGCTTAGATGCTTTCCTTGCGTTGAAAGACATCCATGGCTACAATTACTAGGTAATGCCTAATGATGTTGATCCAGGGATTTTATCTGATTGCCATCTGGAGTCGGGAAGGAATTTTTCCCTTTTGGGGCTAATTGGACCATGACTTGTAAGGGTTTTTTCGCCTTCCTCTGGATCAACAGGGATATGTGAAGGAGCAGGCTGGAGTTGTACTTTGTACTGGTTAAACTTGATGGACGTATGTCTTTTGCAACCAAAATTACTATGTAACTATGTATTCTGCTCTCTCATTGGTCAGCCAATCATAAGAATGAGAACACCAGTGTAGATTGCAATAAAACAAGAATGTATAATGTGCACTCTTAAAATATTGCAGTACTGCTTTTTTTCTTTTTGGTTTCTTCTCTTTATTTAAACATTAGCTGGAAGCACATGCTACAATGCACAGGTAGGAGTGCATGCACGATGTCTCTGGACGTTGTGTCATCTCCCCATGTGCCATTCTGACGGATGCTAGCAACACCCAATAAACGCGGTGGTCAAACACAGTGGGGCGGGGCAGTTCAGGGGGTGGTGGGTCTGTAGCGGACAGGCAACAATATACAGTGAACAGCTTGAAAATTATTATTATACAAACTTTTCGATAATAACTAGGCTGCATCTGCAGTGCTGGGTAACCCGATTCTGCATAAAACTCATTTCACGTACTCAACACGTATACCTTTTGTCAGTGATCTCCCATCTCAAGATAAAAGGGTTTTATAAATTAATAAAGAGCTTTCCACTAGTGCCTATATATAGCTGCTTTGCTTTGGAGTGGCTTGTTCTTGGCATGTCTTTTAATATTGCATTGTTGCCTTTATCTCAGAAGCGTTCAATAATCCATAAACCTTTCTGTAAAGTAATATATTCACTAGGTTTATGCTGCCGGCTGGTTAGTGAAATTCTAGGACACACGCAGAGTAGCTAGGCGCTCAGGGTCACTTATGTGTTATACCGGCAGGGAACATGAAACTAGTCAATGTTCATTGGGATTTTTCTTAATGCTATAGAACGCCCAATTATAGACACACACAGAACCATATATACCAACTTAGGGTTTTGTGAGCAGGGTGAGAAATTAATTTTAGTGCCAGAGGTGGCTTGCTTAAGTGATAGGCATGTGATTCGAAGCAGCAAAATGATACAACAGCAGGTTCTGTGGAAAGTTAAATTGCTGCTCCTTGGTGTTGCATCATCATGTTTAACGTGTGTACAGTACGCATGCATTATTAGTGTCACCTGTCAGGATCCAGCTTGAATGTGTGGGTGACACTGGTCTGATATACCCAAGTGATGTGTACTGTCTCTATGGGGATGAAGGAGGGATATAGGTACGACACACATTGGAGAAGCATGCTAGATGTTTAAATGAGCTCAAGGGACCTCTGTACACATGCTAGATTCTTGACAGAGGTGATTCTATCTAGCATGTGTAAGAGGCTTCAGGGTGCTTTCACACTATGCATGTTACATTGTGCAAAAATGGAATGCATTCCATACAGTTGAACTCACTGTTTGTACAATTGTATGGGTATGTTTACATCTCTGCATTGTATCAAATCATGATATTCCACTGTACATCTCCAGTGTGCTTCTGGATAGAGTGTGCAAAAAAGCATGTGTTCCATAGTAACTTACAATGCATAGTTGTACATTGCATTATATGCACAATATAGCACACACGTTAAGCAACACACATGTTGTTAATGTACCTTTAAAGTGACTCAGAGGTGAAAATAAACTGATTAAATATGGTAAACAGTTACATTGACCCTCCTATTCTTAAAATTGCAATACCATATTTTAAAGATATCCTACCATTTTACTTTATGTTTAAAAACTTAAAAAGTAGATAGTAAATATACTGTGGGGTATTGTGGTGCGATGTAACAGAGCCATTTTAATGTAAATAGTCATACTGTACTATTAAGCATATGTGATGGTCAGAATACGTCCAGTGCAATACAATCCAGTGGACTACAGTATCGCCATGCATTACTGCATAATGCACACGTTAATGTCGGCAGTGAAGCATACTGTATGCAACATGGTGTGCAACATGGTGTGCTCATGTGCTGCTCAAGACTTCCTGTGTCCCCTGGCTCTTGCAAGCAACATGTCAGCTGTGCAACAATCAGGGATTCTTCCTGTGTGGCAATCGCTGTCTCATATCTATGAAGCCATTTAGTGGCTTCTTGAGACACAGCTGCATGATCCTGGGGCACATCTAGCTATGGGAAGGGGGGCTGACTTGTACTGGGGAAACATCTGGCTACTGAGGAGGGGGCTTATACGTGAATCAATCACTTTTTCCTGGTTTCTGAGGGAAAGGTGGGTACCTCGACTTATACATTGGTCGGCTTATGTGCGATTATATATGGTACTTTTTCATTGACCGTATGCTGCACTGTATGTGACGAATCTGTTGTTGCTCATTTTTAGCACCTGCCCAAATTCACTGACTGGCAGCAATCTCTGACATTCTAGTGTGAGTGGAATTGCTGTGTTTTATATGCACAAAAAAGGAAAAAACTATTGCAAGGCACCCACTGCACTGTAAATATCACATAGTTGGTGCATTGCAGTGCAGCAAGGCAAGTTACAAAGCGGCCATTAACACACATAGCAATGCACCACTGTGAACGTAGCCTTAGTCTAAATTCTTGCTATATACAGAGTGTAACTGCATGCATTGTTTTTTTTGCATGAAAGGTGGACTTTCTCTTTAAGGACTATGATGAAACCGGTGTTGCAAAATACTAGTACAGTGCCCCCAGAATTTAGGGGTGGCGGAGTGAGTGTCATGCCTAGGGCCAGAGCAAGGGAACAAAAAGCCATCTTGGCAAATACATGAAAATGTGGATAATATGCGTGATTAGTATCTGCTTATTGCTCCTCAGCTCTGCATACAAGCGCTCACACAAAGCAGCGTTCAGTTGGTAGACTGAATAAGAGGACCGGAGAACCCTATCATTGACTGCCGAAACGTCCCACTTAGGACATGAGGTTTGTATACAGAAACTACAGGAAAAAGGCGTACATTATCAAATATGTTTTCATTTCATGATACATTACTAATCTTTTTACATGCAAATTTCAATTATAAAATGTTTTACAAACTTTATTTAAAACTAGTACTTGAAGTTCTACTTTAAAGGACAAATGAAGTGAGCAGTATATGGAGGCTTCCACATTTATTGCCTTTTAAGCAATACCAGTTACCTGGCTGTCCTGCAGATCCTCTGCCTTTAATACTTTTAGCCATAGACCCTGAACAAGCATGCAGCAGACCAGGTGTTTCTGACATTGTCAGACCTGACAAGATTAACTGCATGCTTGTTTCTGGTGTGATTCAGAAACTACTGTAGGAAAATAGAACAGTAGGGCTATCAGGCAACTGGTATTGTTTAAAGCGGAATGAAACCCCGCATTTGTTCTGTACTCTAAGATTATTTACAGCATATTATAAACTACCATCATTTTTTTTACTGGAACAGCATTTAATTAGTTAAACACAGGACTTACAAGTTCCCTGCCGAGAAAGCTGGACACATCCGTACTGGAGATGTTATCTTGTGTTTACATTCCTCACTTGATACAATTAAGAAAATACTTCTCTGAAAATGCAGACACTCCTGAACACAGTCAGACTTTCAAAAAGCATTTCTGCTCAAAATTCAAGATGAATAAAACAGTTATGAATAAAATGCAAAGGCAGCTCTCAGAGCAAAAAAAACTGTACTTTGGGAACTTGTAATTTCTAAATGAATAATAATACTTATGCACAAAAGCAAATATAACTGTATGGCATATAAAAAAGTAAAACATGGTTTTATTGAATATTATGTCAGGGTTTTATACCGCTTTAAAAGGAAATAAATATGGCAGCCTCCATATCCCTATCACTACAGTTGTCCTTTAAGTAATCAGCATGCTAAATTAAACTTAGCAATTCTTGGTTAAGAAGGCATATTTATTATTGATAGAAGAAAAAATAAAATAAGTTGTATTCTGAATGTCCTATTCATTAAGAATGATTGCAGTCTAATTATACTTGACTGCATTTTATAGGACAATGGGTCTGTTGGTTTTCATTCACAGCTACTTTGTTCAGCACCCAGTGTATATATACTTTTCATTCCCTGATCAGATTTCAGTCATTAATTAGTGTAAGAGCCAATGCTCAGCAACTGTCAAAAGTCGTATTATTAGGGAATTGACAGAGGCGTCCTGCCAGGTGTACAGACATCAGCCAATGAACTACAGGCCTCTCATTGTCTAATCCTAATTATGTAATATGCACTGACTGTATCCAAGGTATTATGGGGCACAGTAAGCATTCTGTAATGTACAATTGGGTTCTTGTGTTCTTAACACCTGCTCACTCCACTGTGAGACTAGAAGTCAGTCCTAATGTCATGCTTCTGCTGCATATGAAATCTTAACAAGCGACTTGTAATCAAGGTTAGTACAAAGTGCATGGCAGACATGTGCTCAGACTTCACAATATTGCATCATCTCACAATCACAATTTAATAAAGAGGCTATGACTGTAATATAACTCGATCAAAGTAGAGCACTGGACTCACGTTCTTTATTGAAATGGAAGCTCCTGGCGCCATGTGATATTGACCAGGTTGAGTTGTTGAAGCTGGCTGGTCACTATCGCTATTTTAGAATCCGGAAGCCCCCTTTAATAATAATGGTCAACAAGATATCTGTCTCTTTATAGAGTGAAAAATGAGCAAGACTGAGGCTTGACGACTGAGGCTTTAGCCCCTGAGAAAAGTGCAGTAAGGGGTACATAGAAGAGGGGCGGAGCTGACTTCTTTCCTCCCTCCCTCCTGTAGTGCCCTTTTCCTTTGCTCCCTTAGTTTTGTCACCTCTCATCTTCCTACCTAAAGTGCAGCAGTGGGGCTGGAGCTAGATTCATACTTCCTCCAGCACTGTGTCAGCAGCCACCCGTTGTCTGCTTACTGGTCCTGATTCTTCCTGCATGTCACCCACATGAGGGATGGAGACAAAAATCTTGTCTAAAAGTGATTTGACCACTATAACTGCTAGCTTTGTACTGCTCAGTGTGGGTCTATTGAAAAAAACTATTTACGGTGTTGCCAACCCAACTTAAAGAGACACTGAAGCGAAAAAAAATATACGGTGATTTGTATGTGTAGTACAGCTAAGAAATAAAACATTATTAGCAGAGACATAAGTCTAATATTGTTTCCAGTACAGGAAGAGTTAATCTCCAGTTGTTATCGATGCAAAAGAGCCATTGAGCTCCACAAAGTTGCAGAGAGCTCTGTCTTCTGAAGCTTGTTATCTCAAGTGTCTGTCATGGTAGTTTCTTTTTCCCTGCAGAGGACAGGTCAATAGTTCACTGGTCTGCTCTGTAAAATAATTTAGAATGCTGAGTAGTGTGTAAACTGCAAATATTAGAGCATGATGCAATGTTATAAAAAAAAACCTATATAACCGAAAATAAAAATGAGAATATTTTTTTTGCTACTAATGTTCTAGTAATTATCCGTAGTACACAACCAATTCATTATATCATACATTTTCTTTCACTTCAGTGTCTCTATTTACTGACATGTATGAATTGTACCGGTCTCATGGCTAGCTTGATGCACTATAGACATTGATTACATGTAGGGAGCTCCGGAATCTGTAAACCTTATACTTGCCAATTGTTAAAGGTCTAATTAGGCAACCCTGCTAGTGTATGGGCACCGTTAGGGAAGGCTCGCACTTTTTCACAGTGGGAAAATGCATTAGAACTGACAACCCATGCAAGTCAATGTCCTGTCCTGATGAATCGTCAATGGCTGACACAAAATAGCTGTCGGCGTCTCTGCACTGTTACTATGCCCCTCTTCATCATTGTTTGCAGTCTTCTGTGTTGCTGGCTATGCGGAATTTTAAGTGAATTCAATAATAATGTTACTGTTTTTTTTGCTGTATATGGTCCACTGCTGTTTATTCTGTGCATTTAGCCCATGTAAATCTGTAGGCTTGCTCACATCTAATGCAATTATCCATCTGCAGGAAAGAAAAAAAAAACCTTGCCGATTTGGTTTTATTTGCAAATTGATATTTGTATCAAAACTATTCGCCAGTGTGAAGAAGTGGCTGTGAACACAGGATGGTTGCTTTAGTTGCATGCCTGATGATTATAATGATAGGTTTCCTCAGTCTCCAGTGCTGGAGGACCTTGTCCTGGCCCTGGGAATGAGTAGAGGGATGCACCCCTTACACATTCCCCAGAAGAGGTGAGAGTAAAAACAACAACAAAAATTGCATCTTGAAAAAATATTTAGAATGTAAACAGGAAACAAGATCGAAATAAGTGTTTGTTTTTTGTTTTGTTTGGTTTTTACTCTTAAAGGGATACTGTAGGGGGGTCGGGGGAAAATGAGCTGAACTTACCCGGGGCTTCTAATGGTCCCCCGCAGACATCCTGTGTTGGCGCAGCCACTCCCCAATGCTCCGGCCCCGCCTCCGGTTCACTTCTGGAATTTCTGACTTTAAAGTCAGAAAACCACTGCGCCTGCGTTGCCGTGTCCTCGATCCTGCTGATGTCATCAAGAGCGCACAGCGCAGGCCCAGTATGGTCTGTGTCTGCGCAGTACACTCCTGGTGACATCAGCGGGAGCGAGGACACGGCAACGCAGGCGCAGTGGTTTTCTGACTTTAAAGTCAGAAATTCCAGAAGTGAACTGGAGGCGGGGCCGGAGCATCGGTGAGTGGCAGCGCGGGCACAGGATGTCTGCGGGGGACCATTAGAAGCCCCGGGTAAGTTCAGCTCATTTTCCCCCGACCCCCCTACAGTATCCCTTTAACCAATTCCAATCCTGTGTTGGACACATTTTTCTAGAATAGGTCCAATGTTGAACATAGTCCGACATAGAAAAAATGGCTGCTGCTAGGGGATGCTGTTGCAGGGTAAATTAGGCACAGCGTAAGCCTGTTTAGATCTAAGTGTGATGATATATTGTGGTGATGATGATATGTATGGTAATATGCAGAACATAGCAGCCATGTTGTATCTGGTGGAAACCATATTTTCACATTTTCTGTCTGTGTCATGTGTATGTCTGCTAAAACCCAGTCTGGCTTTGGGGGAAGCTGTGATTGTCTGTATGTCAATGACAACTACATTTGCATTTAGTCCCTGTGGTAGCAGGGTGCTGCTAATTAGCAGCCACTTGGCAAAGAATAGTCTGGGTCTGCATGGCTTTTGAACTCTGTGTACATGTAGACAGCCCATTGTCCCAATATACAAATCCGGACCAACGGAGTCTGAGAACTTCAAAGGCTAACAGGAAACTCTGTAATTTACATATGACAGCCTGCTGGAATGTTGAAAGCAGGCACGTGCAGAGGGGGGTGCTCTGGGTGCCCAGGCACCCCCCCTTTTTAAAATCTTCAAAAAAGACTACTCTCGCGCAAAATAAGCTCCGTCCCGACCGCTATAAGCCCCGCCCACCCTCAGGAAGCTCCGCCCCCCACCTGGAACACTTTGAAGTAAAGAGGCTCAGACAGGAATCCTAGTGTGGCATACTGACCTCTCCCTCCACCTAGGACCCATACTGGCCTCTACCTCCCCCTGCACCCATAGTGACCTCTCCCTCCACCTAGTACCCACAGTGACCACTCCCTCCCCTAGCACCCACAGTGACCTCTTCATCCACCTAGCACCCAAAGTGACTTCTCCCTCCACCTAGGACCCATACTGACCTCTCCCTTACTCAGCACCCACAGTGACCTTTCCCTCCATCTAGCACCCCCAGTAACCTCTCTCTCCCCCAGCACCCCCAGTAACCTCTCTCTCCCCCAGCACCCACAGTGACCTCTCCCTCCACCTAGCACCCACAGTGACTTCTCCCTCCACCTAGGACCCATACTGACCTCCTTCCTTTCCCAGTACCCACAGTGATATCTCCCATCCCATCACCTAGCACCCACAGTGACCTCTCCCTCAACCTAACATCCACAGTGACCTCTCCCTCCCCCATCACCCACAGTGACCTTTCCCTCCATCTAGCACCCGCAGTGACCTCTTCCTTCACCTAGCATCCACAGTGACCTCTCCCTCTACCTAGCACCCACAGTGACCACTCCCTCCCCTAGCACCCACAGTGACCTCTCCCTCCCCCAGCACCCACAGTGACCTCTCCCTCCACCTAGCACCCACAGTGACCTCTTCCTCCCCAGCTCTAGCAGTGATCCTGCCTACCTCAGCACCCACACTGACCTCTCCCTCCCCCAGCACCCAAATGGGTGTGGCTACAGCCGCGGCGAAAAAAATGGGCGTGGTCATGACCGGATGAGGGCGGGGCTAACAGTAATTTAAAGTGAACCCAGGGTGAGAGTGATATGGTGGCTGCCATATTTATTTCCTTTTAAACAGTACTAGTTGCCTGGCAGCCCTGCTGATCTATTTGGCTGTAGTAGTGAACTGAATTACACCAGAAACAAGCCATGCAGCTAATCTTGTCAGTTCTGACAATATTGTCAGAAACCCCTGACCTGCTGCATGCTTGTTCAGGGTCTATGGTTGAAAGAATAAGAGGCAGAGGACCAGCACGGCAGCCAGGCAACTGGTATTGCTTAAAAGGAGATAAATATGGCAGCCTCAATATTATTCTCACCTCGGGTTCCCTTTAAAAGTGCAACGCAAAGACAGAGGGCCCAAGTTTTGGTGACCCTTTTCCCAGAAAATTCACATAATTGTGCAGGTTTTCTCAAGAAAATACACGTAATGTGAGCAGATTTTAACAAAAAACACGTCCAATGACCCCAATATGCACAATCGTTATCAGATATGGCCCCAATATGCACAATCGTTATCAGATATGGCCCCAATATGCACAATCGTTATCAGATATGGCCCCAATATGCACAATCGTTATCAGATATGGCCCCAATATGCACAATCGTTATCAGATATGGCCCCAATATGCACAATCGTTATCAGATATGGCCCCAATATGCACAATCGTTATCAGATATGGCCCCAATATGCACAATCGTTATCAGATATGGCCCCAATATGCACAATCGTTATCAGATATGGCCCCAATATGCACAATCGGTAGCAGATATGACCCCAATATGCACAATCGTTATCAGATATGGCCCCAATATGCACAATCGGTAGCAGATATGGTCCCAATATGCACAATCGGTAGCAGATATGGTCCCAATATGCACAATCGGTGGCAGATATGGTCCCAATATGCACAATCGGTGGCAGATATGGTCCCAATATGCACAATCGGTGGCAGATATGGTCCCAATATGCACAATCGGTAGCAGATATGGCCCCAATATGCACAATCGGTAGCAGATATGACTCCAATATGCACAATCCGTAGCAGATATGACCCCAATATGCACAATCGGTAGCAGAAATGACCCCAATATGCACAATCGGTAGCAGAAATGACCCCAATATGCACAATCGGTAGCAGAAATGACCCCAATATGCACAATCGGTAGCAGAAATGACCCCAATATGCACAATCGGTAGCAGAAATGACCCCAATATGCACAATCCGTAGCAGATATGACCCCAATATGCACAATCCGTAGCAGATATGACCCCAATATGCACAATCCGTAGCAGATATGACCCCAATATGCACAATCAGCATCACCTGAAAAAGAAAAGAAAAACCCATTTACTCACCTACAGCCAGAAGACCTTCTTTCCCGACCTCCTGTCCCGAGTCCCGACCTCATTGTGGCGCGCAGCGCCCGCGCGCCCACGATCCTCTTCCTTCCCGACGTCACGACGAGACTTCCTGCCTGCATGCAGAGAGCAGGGCTACGGGAAAATGGCCGCCCGAAGCCATGCACTGCAGACTCGAAGTCTGCAGAACAGGGCTCCGGGCGGCCATCTTACCGTAGCCCTGCCTGCTGCTCCGTGCTGCCGCTGTGTGAACTGACTTGGCGTCTTTTAGACGCCTGAAGTCAGTTCACTCCAGGGGGTGCTTTGGGGGTGCTTGGACAATTCTAGGGGGTGCTCGAGCACCCCCAAGCACCCCCCTGGCGCCGCCCCTGACCCACAGTGATCTTTCCCTCCCCCAGTGGCTACTCTCCTGCCCCCTGCAGCACCCACAGGGACCTCCCATCCCAAAAGCAGCACCAACAGTGATCTCTCCCATTGCCAGCGCTCACAGTGGCCTCTTCCAACACCCAGCATCCACTCCCTCCTCCAGTAACTACACTGACTATCCCAGCACCCACAGTCACCCCCCCCTTCCTCCAGCACCCATACTGTTCTCTTCCTCCCACAGCACCCACAGTGAATTACCCTTCCCCCAGCACCCACACTGACCTCTACCACCCTTAGCAGCAACTATGCCATTCACAGCAGCACCCATAGTGCCCTCCCCTTCCTCCAGCACCCACAATGACCTCTACCTCCAACAAGACCCACAGTGACCTCCCCAAAGGACCCACAGTGACCTCCCTTTCCTCCAGCACTCATACTGACCTCTACCTTCCACAGCACCCACAGTTACTCCCCCCCAGCACGCACAGTGGCCTACCCTTCCCCCAGCACCCACACTGAGCTCTACCTCCCGCAGCAACCACACTAACCTCTACCTCCCCTAGCAGCAACTATGCCATTCATAGCAGTACCCACAGTGATCTCCCACCCCCTGCACCCACAACAATCCCACCAATATTCAGCACCCACATTACACTCAACCAGTAACCCCCACTATAGCAAGCACCCAGTACTTGCACCAAGCACCCGGCACCCAATACTCACATCCGGCCTCAATATGGCACTTAGTACTTGCATCAACCAGCCACATGACACCCAGTACTTGCACCCCTTCACCCTATAGCTGGCACCCAGTACTCACACCCACATGGCACAGTACTTGCACCCAGCCCCAACATGGCACTCGCTACTCACACCTGCACACCGCCTTCACATGGCACCCACTATCAGCACTCACATAACTAGTACTAGCATCCAAAGTACCTGCACTCAGAACCCACATAACACACAATGCCCACCCATAGCTAGCACCCAGTGCATGCATGGCACCAAGTATTCACACCTATGTGATACCCAGTACCTGCACCCAACACCCACATGGCACAGTACTTGCACCCAGCCCCAACATGGCACTCACTACTCACACCTGCACACCGCCTTCACATGGCACCCACTATCTGCACTCTCATAACTAGTACTAGCACCCAAAGTACCTGCACTCAGAACCCACATGACACACAATGCCCACCCATAGCTATCACCCAGTGCAGGCATGGCACCAAGAATTCACACCTATGTGACACCCAGTACCTGCACCCAACACCCACATGCTTCATCTGCAGTAGTTCCAGTTGCACTAAGCCTCCACTTAGTGCCCAGCACAAACACCAAGCACTCACATATGACATCCAGTACTTGCACCCAGAACTCACAAGGGACTGAGTACCTGCAATCTACACTTACATGATGGTTGATACACACCCATACAGCCAGAATCCACATGACACCCTGTGTCAGCACCCAGAACCCACATGGCACCCAGCATCTGCATTTAGCACCCACATGACAACAAATACCCCATTAGCCAGCACCCATCACCCATATGTCACTATGTACTCACTCCCAGTACCCGCTTGGCACTCAGTATTTGCACCTAAGACCAACAGTGGGCACCTATCACTGCTGATGTGTGGGTGGTGGCGCCAAAAGAGTTGGTTGAAAGGAGACACAAAGTCTGCCTGATACTGCTATAAAGGTGTGTGTGTGTGTGTGTGGGGGGGGGGGGGGGGGTGTTTGGTGGTTAAAACTGCCTTATGCTTTCTGGAGAGGGGATATTACATACACAATTTAGCACAATTTATCGATTTCAAATTTGAGCACCACCCCCTTGAGGATCCTCTGCACGGCCCTGCCCCTTCCTGCAGCATCCACACTGACATCTACTTTTCCCAGCATCCACCCCTTCCCCTCATAGCTGGCACCCAGTACTCACACTCACATGACACCAAATATCTGCACCCAGGCCTGACATTGCACCCAGTACTCACACCTGCACACAGCTTCCACATGGCCCCCACTATCTGCACCAAGCACCCACTTAACTCGTACCCGCACCCAGAGTACCTGCATTCAAAATCCACGTGATGCCCAAAGCCCACCCATAGCCAGCACCCAGTACAGGCATGGAGCCAAGTATTCGCACCCATGTCACATTCAGTACCGGTACCCAGCACCCACATGACATCCAGTACTTGCACCCAGATCTTACATAGCACTAAGTACAATCAACACCCGCATGACACTCGATACCCACCCATAGCCAGAACCCACATGACACTCAGTACTTACACCCAGAACCCACATGGCACCCAGCATCTGCATTCAGCACCCACATGACAACCAATATCCCCTAGCCAGAAACGAGGAGGGGGGGGGGGTATGCAGGGGAAGACGTTGCCAGGCCCCTTTTTTAAATTTGAGCACCCCCCACTTAAGGAGCCTCTGCACGGCCCTGGTTGAAAGCATTGTTCAAGTTGTCACCTGTCACCTGGAGATGGGAAATCTCTGCAAAAATAACAAGCTAAAACAGTAAAGCTTTGAAGTTTGCATATCACAGAAAGGATATGACAAACTGGGAAATTGCATTAGTTTTGGGACTGAACATTAAATACCCCCGGGCCCCACTTCGAAATATATAAGTGGCCTAGAATAGTCAAAACTGGTAGCTCCTCGGAGATAGCAAAGATGTTAGAGCTGCCCCGACTACTGGTCGGAAGCTGCATTCTCCCGCAAACAACTCTGTATACGCTGGTAACATTTATTTCCCTTTTATTTCTGCAACTTGTCTTGTTGTATATCTTTGTAACTTTTATTTTGTAACTTTTGCGTTACAAAGTCAGTGCCTGATTGTGTCTTGCTACTGTACGATTGTAGTGTGTGTGTGTGTGTGTGTGTGTGTGTGTGTGTGTGTGTGTGTGTGTGTGTGTGTGTGTGTGTGTGTGTGTGTGTGTGTGTGTGTGTGTGTGTGTGTGTGTGTGTGTGTGTGTGTGTGTGTGTGTGTGTGTGTGTGTGTGTGTGTGTGTGCGTGGCGTTCCCATATTTGGCCTAAAGCGCAAAGCTGACCCGAATACAAAAACGCGGACTGCGTGTAGATCACTCTACAGCAGAGTGGAAGTGTCTAGCGGCAGCTAGTGGTGGCAGTGAGAAGTGTTCTGAGGGGTCACAGCCTTTTGTTAGCTCGACTAAGGCTGCTTCCCCTCTCGATCTGGTCAAACCCGCAGTCGGGAACCGTATCTGCAGGCTTGCCGTGGGGCCATTTCCTGACACTAAGTGTTGGACGAAGTCTGACACTTTGATCACCACTGACCCTGTTCTGCGCCACGATATTTACGGTAAATATGTATTGGGCACATTTGGGGTAATTATGATGGGTGCCATTGCTGGATCTAGGCCAGCATGGGGTCACCTGATGTGGATGAAATTGTTGGATACTGTGACCTGCTCCAGCACCATGCTGCGCTGCATAATTACAAAATGACTCAGGCACGCCCCGCCCATCCCCATGATGCGTTGATGCCTCCTCGCTCTAGTGTGAGAAGGTAGAGAGTGCTGCAGTGGTAGGGATCCGGACCTCCCATGTCCCCCCACACAGCAGAAAAAAGTAAGAGGTTTGGATTGAAAAGTGTTAATGTAATCCAACCTAACAGTGCTTTCTCTGCAACTCCACTTCCTTGTTTTGGTAACACCAATGTTATGGTAACAAAAGCACAGCACAATCAGCTCATTATTAATGGTTACACAGCCAGTCTTGATGCCACGCTTAGCTGCTTTCTCTGACATCTATACTTTGTATTCAGTCAATACACTGTGCACAATTTCTAGGCAAGTCAGTACTCTGACCTTATCATGGTTTCTGTGCACATTTTCCAACTCTACACCATAGAAACCTGAATGCTTATTGGGTATGATGATTTTCAGATCATATATGTAATAATTGAAAGCTCCTTTCCATCACTATTTCTTCAGGTGAACATATGTCAGCATTCTGTTGTTATAATATCATAGCTCACAACTGTTTCTCTTTCGAAAGGGACAGTCCCTCTTTTGGAACCAGATCCCAGTCCCTCTTTCTTCCTCATTTGTCCCTCTTTTAGGAATGATGTACAGATTTTTGTAAATATATGTATTTTTATACTGAAGAATGTTTAACTCATAATTTTAGTCCCATCCTTTAAATTTATATATTCCTTATTTTCATGTGTTAATATGAAGAAAAATCAACCGGTATAGAATTATAAAACACGTTTTTCTTATGAAATCTTTATGGTGTGTGTGGTTAGGGGTGTGTCTGGGGGGGGGGGAGGGAGGGGTAGGGACTGGTTAGGGGTGTAGCAGGGGCATGGCTTAAGTGTCCCTATTTCTTATCTCAAAGTGTGGACGTATGTAGTATTCCTGTAGGTCTCGGGGTACTTTGCTAAGCCTTTATTTTATTCAGTACAGCCATGCTATTTTCAGTTTTACGTCCTTATGTTGAACTTGCGAGTATTGTAAGCTGCCAAGGGCAGGGCTCTCTCACCCTTTTCTCTCTTGGAACTTGTTATACATTTTATTCATAATGTTACATTTGTCACTGAAATTACTATGGCTACCAATTCCGTATTTTGTACCAGTATCTATATCTGGTGTTTATCATGGTTTCTATTCTGTGCCCCACGTTTTGTTTCTTACTTTGTACAGCACCACCTAACATGTTGGCGTATTATAAATCTATAATAATAATAATAATAATAATAATGTATATTGTTATGCACATTTTAACCTTTTCAGTCGCACGGATGTGAGTCTCATGTCTGCAACAGCTGCTGGGACGCGAGACTCACTGCCGTGCACTTTGCAGGGCTGCGCGTGCAATCGCCCGTGATTGAGATGGTCCTGGAGACGGGTATTGATGGTAGGGGACAGAAGTCCCCTAAAGCTAATCCGTTCTTGTACAACGAGAATGATCACTGTTTTTATTCAAGAACAGTGATCATTCTCAGATAGTGCCGTCGCGCTACCTCCCGCTCGCTTGTTCCCGCTGCTCCTACCACCGATCGTTAATTAATGAATGGGAACTTTGTTCATTCATCTCCCTTATAGGTCTCTGTAATCACTGGCATCAATGAGAGGCCTGCGTCCATATCGAGATAACACAGCCACACATTACTTCCTATTTGCGTACTTATTGTACGCAATAGAAAAAATGTGCGAGGACATTTTGTGGCCAAATAGTGGAATTAAACAAACTTTACAGACATTAGGTAATACTTTTTTTTTTAATATGTATGTCAAGAGGGTATATTATTATTAAATGATGTGCTTGAAATTCGTGGTGGATGTAAAACTGAAAAAATGCACATTTATTTCCAAATAAAATATTGTCACCATACATTGTACTAGGGATATAATTTAAACATTGCAATAACCGGGACAAATGGGAAAATACAATGTGTGGCTTTAATCCACAGTTTTACATTTTATTTTGAAACTATAATGGCCGAAAATGTAGAAATAATGAATTTTTTCAATTTTGTATGTATTATTCCCATATAAATGCAGAATGCAGTATTTAGTACTGTACCACCCAAAGAAAGCCTAATTGGGGAAAAAAACAAGGTATGGATCATTTCGTTGTGATAAGCATTGATAAAGTTATTGGGGAATTAATGAAAGAAGCGCTGAAATGTGAAAATTTCTCTTTTCCATAAGGTGAAAACAACCCACAGGCTGAAGTGGTTAAAATGTCCTTTGTGGAAGTGTAGTCCTACTTAGGCCTGTTTTATAAATGTGAGATGGTGACCATTAATACATATTGGATGATTTTATTGAAGTTGTTGTAACTATATAATCATGGTGCTCGGATCATAAAGTCATGGGAATGGATGTGTACACTTCATAATGCAAATAACTGCACTTAGCTTATAGTCCATTTGAAAGCTTACAGCAGCTTACAGGTAATGTAGCTCCTAAGTCAGATAGCAGTGGTTAGTGGAGGACATAGAGACGGGCTGCACACACCACCCCTGCTACCACGTAATTCCAGCATGTGAAACTGATGTCTCTTCGTCTGACAGAGGAGATTTAATCAAGGCCAGATATATATTTTTTGTGCCCCTAGGCTAGTGATCTGCAAACTTGGCTCCCCAGCTGTAAAGGAACTACAAGTCCCACAATGCATTGCAGGAGTCTGACAACCACAGTCATGATTCATAAAGGCAAATGCGTTGTGGGACTTGTACTTCCTTAACAGCTGGAGAGCCAAGTTTGCAGATCACTTTCTTGTTGGTCCTCTTCCATTAGCAGCTGCATTGCCCATTCAATGTGTAGCGCCAATTTCATGAGTACCATCCATGTACAGCAGCCCCTCTTCCATGTACAGCTCTCTTGGACAGCAGTACCCCTCTTCCATGTTTCACTCCTCATTTGCAGCCTTCTTTTTCATATGCACCAACACCTTCTCCATGTCCAGGTGCCCCCATGTCTGCTGGCACACAAGGCCTAGGCCTTTGTGGCCTTTCCAGAAATCCAGCCATGAGTTTAATTGGTTCAGCCCTTGCTAAATCTGGTACTCCAGGCAGGGCCGGTTTTTCCATAAGGCACTGTAGGCACGTGCCTACAGGCTCCTGATAAAGAAAAGGTGGCTCTTTTTTTTCCTCCCCGAGTGCCTCCTTCCCTATGCAAAGCCCTGAGCAGCACATAAATGAGAGATTCTCAGCATTCTACAGACAAGATCTCTGTTCATCCGGGGGCACCTCTAGCTACTTTATCTCCCTGGCGGTAATCATGAGCTGAGCTCAGGGTAGGAAAAATGAGACAGGAGTGGTAATAGCGAGCTCAGCTCAGGGTAGCTAAAATTAATGGTGCTGCAGCTTACCTGGTTCTCGCGCGCAATCTGCGCTGTCCAGCGGGACTTCAGGCCTCTCTTGCCAGTCACTGGGATCCCCATCTCCCATTCTTCCTGGATTCCGGTGGCTAATTAGCGGCAGTATGGAGCAGCGTGACGTCATCGGGTCGGTGTTTAATTTTAAAATGGACCTGAACTCTTGCATAGAAAAAAGGAAAATGAGGAAATGCACCCTGTATGGAGAGAGTTGAGCCTGTCTTATCCCCCTCTGGAGCCCGATCGTACAGGACAGAGAAATGCAGACTGTATGGAGAGAGTTGTCTAATCCCCCTCATTTGTCTCTAATCACAAATTGTAATCTGATCTCTCTTGTGTCACATGACTGCCATGGCAGATAAGCTCATTTGAAAGCACAGAATGCTAACAATATAGCCATTTGGTTCCCATCTGCTTCCGAGCTAAGTGCTTCTGCTGATCTGCCTAAGGGTCCCTGCACACTGCATGCAATTCCGATTTTTAATCGTTTTTTACATCCGATTCCGGTTTTTAATTGTTACTGCATGCTGCGTTTTTTCCTCCATTTTTCTGTTAATTGCATTCAGAGAAAATCGGCATTGCAAAACGGAAAACTGAATCGCGAAGCGGATTTGCAGTGTGCAGGGAGCCTTACCGTTACTGATTTTTGTCTGGATTTTGACTACTCTCTGCCTGCTACCTGCACGGACCTCTGCCTGGATTTTGACCACTCTGCCTGTCGCCGACACGGACCTCTGCCTGGATTTTGACTACTCTCTGCCTCCCGCCTGCACTGACCTCAGTCTGGATTTTGACTACTCTCTGCCAGCCGCCTAAGACCGATCGCAAAGGGAAAAACCTCCAAAAGGAATCGGGCTTCTACTGCCCCGATTGTGATGTCGCCCTCTGTGCCATTCAGTTTCAAAATGTACCACACGCGGGAGGTGTGTTAGGTATACTGTATATGTAGTACATACGGTATGGTCTGGTGCCTTATTTGTAGTTTCACTATATTTAAGTTTATTCATAAACTTAGAGACTCTGAAGTCTCACTTTTTACCAGTTTCTTTAATTTAATCTTGTTTAGCATTATAGCCTAAGTTGAATCGCCGCAACCCTGCTGCAAAACGAGTGTTATTTCATATAGAAAATGACCTGAAAAGTTCCACGACTTTGCAGGTCGCAGATCGTGCTGCCCTGGAGAGGTAGAGCTTTGCGCTGTAGCTCTGCCTCTCCGCAGTCAATCTCCGCCTCCTCCCCGCCCCTATCAGTGAAAGAAGACTGAGAGTGGTGGGAGAAAGGGGGCGATGAGCAGAGATTGACTGCGGAGGAGGCAGAGCTACAGCGTAAAGCTCTGCCTCTTCAAGGAAGTAAAGTCCTGCAAGGCCAGGAACTTTGCAGGGCTTTTTCTCTATGAAAAAAACACTAGTTTTGCGGCAGGATTGAGGCGATTAAACTTAGGCTATAATGCTAAACAAGATTAAATTAAAAAAAAACTGGTAAAAAATGAGACTTCAGAGTCTCTTTAATCACTTTAACAATTTTGTGTTCTAGTCTTTTATTATACGTGGGTTGTCTACATGATCTTAAGTCTGACATATTTTGTTGAGTTACGACTTAAGAATTGTAGGCCTAATAAAAATGTACCGCTTTTAGACCTATGAATTTTGAAAGAAATGAACCGCCAGGGAGGTTAGTACTAAGGGTACCTCTGGCTATTAGGGGGCATCTGTGGCTACGTACACCGGGCAGATGAAATAGTAGAGAGGTGACAACTGGACCAGCCAGCAAACTTGTGGTGCGATTCGGCATGGGTTTGTGGAGGGAAAAGTCTAGGTTGTCAGAACATCTGTGCCCTTAGGCTCCTGTGATGTAAATCCAGGCCTGACTGCAGGTGTCGGTGTGCCTTTCCATTTGCTGATAGGCTTACCCTGCAGATCTTTCAAATAGCCAGGTGATACCTTTGAGTGAGCACTTGCCATTCGTTGTGTTTTGCATCAGTATGTCATCCTGCCTTTGTAATTCTTATATAAACTCTCTGCTGTCAATCAGTATCTTTGCTACGGCTGTCAATCTTGGGGGTTTAAAGGTTGAGCATGATTAGCGCACTGAGATGGAGCAATAGGATCAGGAAAAAAAATTCAGTATCACAAAGAATTACAGTCCATCCACTTCACATATCACTTCTACCCCTTTTGCTGTCCTCCAGCTTTCATAGTAAACTCATATCATGCAGCCCTCACTTGAGGGTGTATCATGTACTTGGCACTGAAGACTTGGCCTCTTCTATATTGCATTATACTGCACAAAGGAAAGCTTGACACAGCAATAGCTGACTAGATTGAGTTTAAGGTCATATGGCATTATTTTATTAGCATTGCCCTCAAACTGCAAACACACATTTTTATTCTGTGGAATGTTTTTATTGTCATTGTAGCAAAATTATAGGTGAACGTCTCTATAAAAACGAAATGACTTAAAGATCAATACAGAAGAAAAGACTATGGAAGGCAAACAAGGGGCATATGAATGTAGGCCTTCAGGAAACAGGCCAAATGTCAATTGAGCACAGAAGCGTCATTGAACATTACTGGGCCCTAATGCACCTACTGCACTTCTAATCAGCACCCTTTGGTGTTGGACCTGTGGTGACACTAGAAGGACTTATACCTTATAAAGATGTTTGTTCTGAAAATCACTGTGATAGTATCAGCTGACACTTTGCATGCTCCAACTGACTGTTCATACTTGATCATTTCAGCTAAGATGCAAGTACTGTCCTGTGGAGAAGAGAGGAGGAGGAGAAGCAGAAGGCACTCCAAAGAGCCCAGGCACAAAGCAGTCAGCAAAAAAACAAAAAATGCTTGTTACTCAAGTTGTGGCAGGTACAGAAGATGTTGGACGCTACAGAAAGCACAGTATGTGCATAAATTTACTTTTCAGTAGTACTGATGTCTATAGGTATTGTAAGTGGAGTTGTTTTTGGAGGTCAGGATGACCAGCTCAGCCTGGTAGGCAGGGCCACGTAGAGGCGAAAGAGGCTCTAGCCTCAGGGTGTACAGTTCATGAGGGGGCGCACAACTCACTCAGCTATCATTCCCCTCTTGTGTTTGAAGCAGAGAGAAGTAAGAAAAGATACATGGCAAGCCAGATAACTAGAGATTAAGGTGTTGAGGCAGTTGGGGGCCCTGGTGCGCCTCTTAGTCTAATAGCAATCAGTGTGTGATGGGTGGGAGGTATGGAGATTCGCACTTTGGTGTCTCAGCCTTGGGTGCTGGTGGACCTTGTCCCGGCTCTGCTGGTCTTGAATTTTTGTCTTCTGCAGTCTTTGAACCAAATCATGCAAAACAACTGTGGCCTCCCTATTAAAAGTGGACCTGAATACCCATATACCTCCTTCATATGGCCTTGCCTCTAGTCATTTATCTTCTTGCTGAGCAATGTTCTTGTCAAAACATATATAATGGATTGTTGCACTAATGAAGTCCGTTTCCCTCCTCCTTCCCCCCCCCTTTTTTCTTATCCTATACCCCTTTTCTTCAACCCATACCTTGGGGGCTTACCCCCCCCCCCCCTCAGGTCCTCCCCTCACCCCTTCCTCATTTTCCCACCCCCTCCCTTCCTCCCTCATTTTCCCACCCCCACCCTTCCTCATTCCTCGTATTCCCCTCTTTTATGTTACTGACTTCTCCAACTCTTTGGAGACCTAGTATCAGAAGTGGTGCCTAGACTTGTGTTAAGCTGTTTTCAGGTACTTTTCTTAATGTTTATTGGCTTAGATGAAAACTTTAGTTGCAATACTGTACCTTGTTGAAATTCATTGCACTGTTCCCTGTACTGGATATAAAATCAACAAAATATGATTTTTGAAAAAAGTGGACCTGAAGGAAAACGTAGAGAAATGCACCCTGTATGTATTTAGAGAGTTTAGCCTGTCTAATTCCCCCGCTGTAATTTGATGACTTCCCTGACTGCCATGGCAGAAAAGCTAATTTGAAAGCGCAGGATGTTAACAATATGTCTGCTTCCATGAAAGCAGGAAGTAGAAACACTGCATATTTATTGCAGGATTTGTTTCAGCTGTAACAAGTACATGTTTTCCTTTAAAGATTATACTGTTGTGTGCATTGTGGGAGACAATACGCTCACTCCAACCTGAATTATCACAAATACCTTCTGTTTTAAGAAGGTAAACTTTTGTTTTGTTTATCTTTTAGAGCAAAGGGGAAGTTCTGAGTTCAGATCCGTTTTAAAGACTCCACCCTCCATAAGCCTTTGCTAGAGCTTAATTTGGTATTAAGCTGTTGTGTGATCTTCTAACTTCTGTTCCCAATCCCCATTACTGAGATTCCTTGTTTCTGACCCTGTTGCTGTTTCAGACCTGAATACTATTATGATATGCTGCTGACTTAGACAAAGCATACTGTTGTGGTCATTTAACTGATCAGCCTGGTGCATGGGTTTTGTATAAAGGAATGTTTTCTAGGCAGTAAAGCCTATAACTATAGTAACCTCCATGGCGATAAAAAGACTCTCTGTTCATTGCACTAGCACACCTCTAGCCAACGTTTGCTGGCTGAAACAGTGAATGATGTTCTTCAAATGGTTGGTTGGCTGTAGGTAGTTGACAGCCTACCATTTAAGGACAAAAGTTCCAAGTCTACAGTATGACACTGATTGCAAACAATACTTTTTGCAAACAATACTTGGGAACAATTGCAGTACAGAGATATCAGTGGCTGCAAATTGCAATAAAGGCTCACATTACCCATTCACTTGATGCCTTGGTCAGCTGAAGTGGTCAATATAATAAATAGAATTCAAGATTCCTCTCAGAGGAAAAGCTAATCTGAAAGTGTCTTATGCTGGGCATACACGGCATCGAGGGGAGGATTATCAATGATTGTCCGATCACCGCGCTCGATCCCTGCAGGCGGAGAATAGCGGAGAATCGAGCGGATGATAAGAAGCGCCAGCGGGGAGGAGCGGGAATCGATCCGCGGGGACGATGCGGTGGCCGATTAGCCCTTGTATACCCAGCATTATCCAAAACACTACTTATCAGACTGGGTTACTCTATGATGACAACCTCATCTAACACTATAAATCAAATGAACAGAATAGTAATTTCAAGCAGACGGTCACCTTATGCACTGATGGTAGAGGAGACATCAGCCAGGAGCAAGGCCAGATTTATACTTTCTATCCCTAGACCAATGCTTTTGGGGCTCAGATTCCACGCAGAGGTACCCTACTGTTCCATGTGCAGCCCCTTCTCGTATGTGCACATTCCATCTACAGCAGCCCTTCTCTTTCATGTACAGCTCTTTTGGGCAGCAGCTCCCCTAAGGAGTTGCAGCCTATCCTATTCCATGTCCAGCTGCTCCATTTGGGAAGCAGCCACCCAAAAATCTGGCCTTTGAAGCCTTTCCTGGAATATGGCACACTGGCCAGAGGTGTCTAGGGTGAAGCACTAGGTATGGGATGTTCAGGTTAGGCAGGGAGGGAGTTACCAACCATGATGTGTTAGGGTTACACGCCATGCAGAGTGGTTAGGATTAGAGGGTAAGCACTAATTAGGATTAGCTTATGCACTGTGTCAGGAACCGGCCCGCGGCACGCCTGCGTATATGGTTCCCGACTGCGGGTTTGACCAGATTAAGCGGGGAACAGCCTTATTTAAGCTACAAACAAGGCTGGAACCCCTCAAACACTTCCCACTGCCACCACTAGCGTTGCTAGACACGTCCCCTCAGCTGTCGA
The DNA here is from genome assembly GCF_040937935.1 of Hyperolius riggenbachi. Lineage (NCBI taxonomy): Eukaryota > Metazoa > Chordata > Amphibia > Anura > Hyperoliidae > Hyperolius > Hyperolius riggenbachi. The sequence goes on along the minus strand of NC_090648.1, from coordinate 362,928,680 downwards.
GGGCTCAACACGCAATCTGCGTTTTCGTATTTGGGTCAGCTTCGCGCTTAGGCCGAATATGAGAACGCCACGCACCCACACACACAGTACAGTTGTACAGTAACACAGCACAATCGGACAATGATTTGTAATGCAAGTTACACTGTTGTGCAGCAAAGCCACTAACAGTCGTTCCGAACGATACTGTTAGACTTCCCACTCGGCTGTCGAGCGCCGAAGTGCCCCACACACACAATGCAATTGCGATTTCATATGGTAGTGTTGCTCAAGCATACAATTAGGCACGGACTTATACACAGCTACACTGCAGTCTCCTCTAGGCTATGAGTGTTAGTTTAGTACGGCAGAAGTCAAGCTTATTAAATAATAATTTAATATTCCAGAAAAACATGGAACAATGCAGAACAGAATATATACAAAAGATTACAAAAAACAAAGTAAAAAAGTTACAAAATTAAGAGTTACAAAGATACACACAAAAGCAATTTGCTTACCCAAATACACAGGGATCAAGATAAACGAATCTTGGACTTGGGTTCTGTGGACGGACACCCTTCTGATTGGATCAGGAGCCCCTTAGCTTGGGCCGGGAGTCCAGCCGCAGCTACCGTCAGAAGAGGACTGATTTGAGGTAGCTGTCCCCTGGTTTTTATAATGAAATAGTCGCCTCGAGGCTGTAAGCCTGTGTGGACGGGGGGGGGGGGGGGGGGGGGGGGAGGGGGAGCTAGATTTAATTACATCCTCAGTCATCATTGGATTTCCAGAGGCCTAGTCCATACATAACGCGCGTCATATTCTTTCCTGTGATATGCCACTTGAAAACCTTTCCTGTATCAGTTTTCAGATCATCAAAAAGGTCTTTTCCCCACTCCAGGTGACAATTGATTAAGGCTTCCTCCCCAACCCCGGCAGGCCTGTCAGATGTAAATTCTGGAGTCCTTTCTTAGCCTTTGAAGTTCCCTGACTCTGTCCTGATTTGTATAATGGGACAATAGGGCTTCTAATTAGCTCCCTGCTCTCAGAGGAACTGAGGGTAATTGTATTCCACACTGTCACACAGACAAGTACAGCTTCCCCAAAACCAGATGATGACCCATACATACGCATCTGAAGTACATAGCAGACAGGAAAATGAAAATATTATCCTTACATCATAAGCACCCCAGTATATTCCTGACATGCCCCCTCCTCCAGATGGCGTCGGCAGATGATTCTAACGAATCGTCCTGCCAAAGCCGACACTGACGGCCGGGCCTGGGGGGGGGTAACTCCTTAGCCCCAAGCTACAGGACTGGAAAGCTAGGTCAGGTTGCTGCAATGTGTCATTGCCCCTGACAACCTGACGTAACCAACCAGGGGAATGAGGGTCAGTGACGACCGTGAATTCGCAATCATAGAGACAGTGCTGCAGCTGGGGAAGGGTTCCAACAGTCGCTACACGCACTTTCTCTATAGTGGTAGGAGCTATCTCTCGGTCCCTTTGGGGAACGATTATCTGCCGGTCTGCCTCCTCCACTTCGGACAGCTCCAAGGGAACAACTTCCCAGAACCCTCTCAGCCCGCCCCTCCCAGCTGGTGACCTGCTGGCTAGCCCCCTGAGCTCTTCCAGGCTGCTGTCAAATCGAACAGCCCCAGAGAGCTCAGTGCTGCCTGTCACACATTCCAGGAAGGCTGCAGACGGAGAGGCTCCTGGGCCCTCAGAGCCAGGTTCCGAAGTGGATGTTGCTGACCCAGCAACATTTGTCGCTTCAGTGGACAGTCCCTCTGCTGTAGACTCGCTAGCGCTGCGGGTTACCACTGCAGCTGAGGGGGCGCCCACCTTACACATATCATAAACCACATCACCTTTGGTCTTGAAACCATCTGAAGGAGGAGGATCTGGCCTGGTGCCATCTGCCCCTTCAGTGGACAGTCCACCTGCTGCAGCCCAGCGAGCCCGGCTGGTTACTCCTGCAGCCGACGGAATGTCCACCTGACACACAGCATTATGTAGCACAACACATATGACATCAGCATTATCCATCTTACACCTATTGACATTTAGAACATTACATTCCACATCAACATTATCTGCTGCATTATACCCAGTGCTACCCAGCACTTCACAAGTAGCATCAACAGTTCTTGCATCGATCGCCTCGATAGTCCGTGCGTCATAAAGGACATAATCAGTTTCTGCATTCTCCGGATCAACATGTCCCACTCCCGGCCTAGGCACTGGAGAATCACTAGGGCTGGCTCCTAGCACACAGTCCATAGCCCCTGGGGGCCCACTAGCACTCCCCACTTGCACAGCATTATCAAACAGTACCTTGCAAGAGTCTTGAACTTCTGCTGGGGAAGCGGGCTTCAAGGGGGTTGGATTAGGCTCATACCGGACTACTAACCGTCCCAGGTCAGTACCCAGCAAAACGTTGGTGGGGATTTTGTCAGTTACCCCAACTTCTTTCAATCCGCTGCCGGCCCCCCAATCCAGGTGGACCAAGGCGGTGGGTATTGCAGGGGTGACATCCCCAACTCCTCTGACAGCAATCATTTTCCCAGGTATGTACTGCTCCGGGTTCACAAGCTGGGGATGTATGAGAGTCACTTCTGCTCCAGTGTCTCTCAGCCCAGTGGCAACTATACCCCCAACCGTGACAAGCTGCAGATTCTCTGCATAGCCAGTGGCATTCCTGGTAGCACACAAAGCCGTTGGGACTTCACTGGGGTTTGAGGCCTCACTGGATTTTGGGGCCTCCCTCTTCCTCTCTGGGCAAGTCGTGCTGATATGACCCACCCTGTCACATACAAAGCATTTCTGAGTGTCAGTGGTTGGTTGCCTGAATCCAGGAGACAGCGGTGCTTGCCTCCTCTGGGTGCTGGGTGACACAGGTTTAGCACTCTGTTCTCCCATCCAGCTGGGCGTAGTAGTCCTCCGGGACTCAGGTGCTCTATGGGCGGTGTAGGAATCGGCCATTTCCGCAGCCTCATCCACTGTCTTTGGTTCTCGATCCAGCACAAACAGCCGGACATCAACAGGACAGGTGTGGTCTTTTATCATCAGCTCCTGCAGGGCATCCAAGGTTTTGACTGACAGTCCTTTTAACCACTGCTGGAAGGCAGTGCGCAGGTTGCAAGCATGATCCAGGTAACTGTCATTAGGACCTCGCTGCACTGTCCTGAAACGTTTGCGATACACCTCTGGCGTGAGGTGGTATCGCGCAATGATGGCTTTCTTAATTGCCTCAAAGTCTGTTTCTTCCTCCTGGGGGAGACTCACAAACGCCTCCAGGGCCTTGCCTCTCAGCCCTGGTGTGAGGTATCTTGCCCACTGCTCACGGGGCACCCCATACTGCCGACAAGTCCTTTCAAACCCCTGTAGGAAAGTGTCTATGTCGGAGTCCTTGTCCATAGCGGGGAACTTATCCAGGGGGATTCTGTGGACTCGCTCACCTTCGCGTTCTGCGGGTCCAGCAGACCGGTTCTGCTGCTGAAGTTTAGCCAGCTCCGGCTGGTGTCGCCGTTCAGCACTTTCCCTCTCGGCCTGGAGTCGCTGTGCAGCTTGTTCCCTCTCGGCCTGGAGTCGCTGTGCCGCTTGTTCCTTCTCTGCCTGTCGGTGCAGTAGGATCAGCTTTAGGCGTAGTTCGGGATCAGCCGAGTTCAGTAGCTGTGGATCAGCTTCCAGAGATGTCATCTCCGTGTTCGGTGGATCAACCAGGACATCGTCTCCACTCGCATCCTGTGGCGGGAGCGATTCCTCCTCTGGCGTGTCATGAGCTGCATCCGCTGATGTTGAAACACGGGCTTGCTCTGCCTCATCATACTCCTCGAGGACACGAACTAACTGCTCCTTAGTCTGGCCGCTCACCGTCTTGATGCCTTTGTGCTCACACAGGTTCAGTAGTATCTCTTTGCTTTGCCTTGCATAGCTGGATGCTTTCTGAGCCATCGTGTTGCAAAAAATAAAAGAAAAAATGGGGGAAGGTAAAGCAAATACCAAGTGTGTATCTTTGAACAACAAAAAAAAAAAGTATATAGATTCTGCACTGAGTAGACTTCTGTAGGCTAGTTGCTTCTAGCAAGCTTCCAGCCTTTAGTACTCAGAATAGCGAGCTAAACTGCGTACTAATGTACTAAACGTTCCCACCACTGCCAGCCAATTATGTCAGGAACCGGCCCGCGGCACGCCTGCGTATACGGTTCCCGACTGCGGGTTTGACCAGATTAAGCGGGGAACAGCCTTATTTAAGCTACAAACAAGGCTGGAACCCCTCAAACACTTCCCACTGCCACCACTAGCGTTGCTAGACACGTCCCCTCAGCTGTCGAGGGCTCAACACGCAATCTGCATTTTCGTATTTGGGTCAGCTTCGCACTTAGGCCGAATACGAGAACACCACGCACCCACACACACAGTACAGTTGTACAATAACACAGTACAATCAGACAATGATTTGTAATGCAAGTTACACTGTCGTGCAGCAAAACCACTAACAGTCGTTCCGAACGATACTGTTAGACTTCCCACTCAGCTGTCGAGCGCCGAAGTGCCCCACACACACAATGCAATTGCGATTTCATATGATAGTGTTGCTCAAGCATACAATTAGGCACGGACTTATACACAGCTACACTGCAGTCTCCTCTAGGCTATGAATGTTAGTTTAGTACGGCAGAAGTCAAGCTTATTAAATAATAATTTAATATTCCAGAAAAACATGGAACAATGCAGAACAGAATATATACAAAAGATTACAAAAAACAAAGTAAAAAAGTTACAAAATTAAGAGTTACAAAGATACACACAAAAGCAATTTGCTTACCCAAATACACAGGGATCAAGATAAACGAATCTTGGACTTGGGTTCTGTGGACGGACACCCTTCTGATTGGATCAGGAGCCCCTTAGCTTGGGCCGGGAGTCCAGCCGCAGCTACCGTCAGAAGAGGACTGATTTGAGGTAGCTGTCCCCTGGTTTTTATAATGAAATATTCGCCTCAAGGCTGTAAGCCTGTGTGGACAGGGGGGGAGCTAGATGTAATTACATCCTCAATCATAATTGGATTTCCAGAGGCCTAGTCCATACATAACACGCGCCATATCCTTTCCTGTGATATGCCACTTGAAAACCTTTCCTGTATCAGTTTTCAGATCATCAAAAAGGTCTTTTCCCCACTCCAGGTGACAATTGATTAAGGCTTCCTCCCCATCCCAGCAGGCCTGTCAGATGTAAATTCTAGAGTTCTTTGTTAGCCTTTGAAGTTCCCTGACTCTGTCCTGATTTGTATAATGGGACAATAGGGCTTCTAATTATCTCCCTGCTCTCAGAGGAACTGAGGGTAATTGTATTCCACACTGTCACACAGACAAGTACAGCTTCCCCAAAACCAGATGATGACCCATACATACGCATCTGAAGTACATAGCAGACAGGAAAATGAAAATATTATCCTTACATCATAAGCACCCCAGTATATTCATGACACACTGGACAGGGATGTTTAAGTGAACTGAGCACTATTTTTAGCGCCCAGAGCATATTTGAAATGCATGCCAACAATATGTCTCATTAAAAAAAAAAAACTTCCATTTTAACTTTTAGTTTTACATTTACAGTTTAGCACAGGTTTTATAAGCCTACTTCAGCAGGCCTGCCCGTCTGCAAAGATTTCAGGCAGCTTTTATTGCACTCATTAGCAAGAAGTAAACAATACCTTTTCATCAATAGAGGGTGTGGGTAATTATGAAAACTCCTTCAAAGAGCTAATCCAGGGGGAATGTGTGAAGATGGCATCTGTGATTTCTGTAAATAAGGAAAGCGAGGATGGGAGCGGGGAACATGGCAGGCAGCTATTACATGGCAGGCATACTTATTACAAGCCAGGAGAAGTTCCAGGGAAATAAAGGGTGCTTTGTTCCCTTTAAAGCTAGCTTGAGGGGGGGTGGGGTGCTGTGGGTGTGTTAATGATTTAACTACCTTAAGACCGTTCCACGCCCATGGGAGTGGCCGCGGCAACAGCCCCAGGAGCGCCTAACGCCGATTGGCGTCAAGTCCTTGGGCAGAAATTTGCAGGAGACTGCGCACAGGCTGTATGGATCAGGCCTTCATGGAGATCGCGTGCAGGCTGTGTGGATCAGGCCTTCATGGTAGAGTATCTGCTAGGAAACCACTGCTAAGGACAGGCAACAAGCAGAAGAGACTTGTTTGGGCTAAAGAACACAAGGAATGGACATAAGACCAGTGGAAATCTGTGCTTTGGTCTGATGAGTCCAAATTTGAGATTTTTGGTTCTAACCACCGTGTCTCTGTGCGACGCAGAAAAGGTTAACGGATGGTCTCTACATGCCTGGTTCCCACCGTGAAGCATGGAGGAGGAGGTGTGATGGTGTCAATTCTAGGAGCAAAGGATTGCCGGCACTCCGGGATCTGTAGCCGTACCACTGGGAGTGAGGATTGACAGATATTCAAAAGCCACCTAGACAATATAGCAGATGCTGCGTGCTCATGATAAATGTGCGAAATTATACATAAAGGATTAGCATCAGAAAGAGAAAAACTGTTGAATCAGGCACTGCAGTTAACTCTGTTTTAATGGTGTTTTTAATGTGGGTAAGATCACCATTTGTATAAAAGATTGTTGCATTTAAAGAGGTAGGTACAAAAAAATCATCATCATGTGCAGACATCTTGTGCATTCAAACAATTGCATGAGGAGGATGTCCTACCATATCAGAGGGTGGCGGTGGTGGGTGCAGGGCAAAATTGGTAGTGTTTTTGCCCTGCACCCACCACCGCCACCCTCTGATATGGTAGGACATCCTCCTCATGCAATTGTTTGAATGCACAAGATGTCTGCACATGATGATGATTTTTTTGTACCTACCTCTTTGAATGCAACAATCTTTTATACAAATGGTGATCTTACCCACATTGAAAACACCATTAAAACAGAGTTAAAGTGACTCCGAGCTCATAAAAAAAATGAAAGTTGTACTCACCTGGGGCTTTCTCCAGCCCAGTGCTGGTCGGGAGGTCCCACGACGGCGTCCTGGCTTTTCTCCTTCTCCCCGCTCCGGAATGGCTGACAGGCCGCAGCCCGGGCGACACTCAGCAGAGTGTCGGGCTGCTCCTTCCGCATATGACGCGGATTACGTCACACGCCGGCCGCCTCGCGTCATCACAGCGGCCGGCGTGAAAGTACTGCGCATGCGCGATTAAAGCGCGCATGCGCCGTAGTGCCACGCCGGCCGCCGTGATGACGCGAGGCGGCCGGCGTGTGACGTAATCCGCGTCATATGCGGAAGGAGCAGCCCGACACTCTGCTGAGTGTCGCCCGGGCTGCGGCCTGTCAGCCATTCCGGAGCGGGGAGAAGGAGAAGAGCCAGGACGCCGTCGTGGGACCTCCCGACCAGCACTGGGCTGGAGAAAGCCCCAGGTGAGTACAACTTTCATTTTTTTTATGAGCTCGGAGTCCCTTTAACTGCAGTGCCTAATTCAACAGTTTTTTTCTTTCTGATGCGGAGGTGTGATGGTGTGGAGGTGCTTTGCTGGTGACACTGTTGGGGATTTATTCAAAATTTAAGGCATACTGAACCAGCATGGCTACCACAGCATCTTGCAGCGGCATGCTATTCCATCCAGTTTGCATTTAGTTGGACCATCATTTATTTTTCAACAGGACAATGACCCCAAACACACCTCCAGGCTGTGTAAGGGCTATTTGACCAGGAAGGAGAGTGATGGGGTGCTGCGCCAGATGACCTGGCCTCCACAGTCACCAGACCTGAATCCAATCGAGATGGTTTGGGGTGAGCTGGACCGCAGAGTTGAAGGCAAAAGGGCCAACAAGTGCTAAGCATCTCTGGGAACTCCTTCAAGACTGGAAGACCATTTCAAGTGACTACCTCTTGAAGCTCATTAACCATCTTAGCGGTATGGACGAGCTCAGCTCGTCCATCACCGCCGATGGCTGCCGCTCAGGCCCTGCTGGGCCGATTTTGATGAAATAAAGAGCAGCACACGCAGCCGGCACTTTGCCAGCCGCGTGTGCTGCCCGATCGCCGCCGCTCTGCGGCGATCCGCCGCGAGCAGCGGCGAAAGAGGGTCCCCCCAGCCGCCTGAGCCCTGCGCAGCCGGAACAAATAGTTCCGGCCAGCGCTAAGGGCTGGATCGGAGGCGGCGGACGTCAGGACGTCAGCTGACGTCCATGACGTCACTCCGCTCGTCGCCATGGCGACAGGAGAAGCCAAACACGGAAGGCTGCTCATTGCGGCCTTCCGTGTTAATTTTGGCCGCCGGAGGCGATCAGAAGAACGCCTCCGGAGCGCCATCTAGTGGGCTTTCATGCAGCCAACTTTCAGTTGGCTGCATGAAATAGTTTTTTTTTTATTTACAAAAAACCCTCATGCAGCCGCCCTGGCGATCTTAATAGAACGCCAGGGTGGTTAAGAGAATGCCAAGAGTGTGCAAAGCAATAATCAAAGCAAAAGTTGGCTACTTTGAAGAACCTAGAATATGACATATTTTCAGTTGTTTCACACTTTTTGGTTATGTACTATACTTCCACATGTGTTAACTCATAGTTTGGATGCCTTCAGTGTGAATCTACAATGTTCATAGTCATGAAAATAAAGAAAACTCTTTAAATGAGGTGTGTCCAAACTTTTGGTCTGTACTGTCTATCTATCTACTCTATCTATCTATCTATCTATCTATCTATCTATCTATCTATATATAATTTAACAGTCAATATAGCTGTGCAGCTAACACGCAGATTTTTTTTTTTTTTTTTTTTTTTTTAAGGGAACCTAAACTGAGAAGAACATTTATTTTTCCTTTTAAAATAATACCACTTGCCTGACTCTCCTGCTGATCCTGTGTCTCTAATACATTCAGCCACAGCCCCTCAACAAGCATGCAGATCAGGTGCTTTGACTGAAGTCAGACTAAATTAGCTGCATTCTTGTTTCTGGTGTGTGATGCAGCCACTATTGCAGCAAAGAGATCAGCAGGACAGCCAGGCAACTGGTATTGTTTAAAAGGAAACATCCATATCCTTCTCAGTTAAGGTTCCCTTTAAATATTAACTTACTGTATTTTATTATTGCTTTGCCAGATTTTCATGACTGATGTTGATGTGATTTTTATGGCAGAAAACCAAAACAATTCTGACTGCAATCTTTACTTGCACTGCACAGGGTCTATGCAATCCCTTCATTCCAGTGTGGTAAGACAGGTCAATAGTATGTTCCCTTACAGTCATCAGGTCTGGAGTGGAACTTTGGAGATTCTGGATATTTACCAGGTGGGTCTGGTCTGGGTAGGAATATGTAATAGCTTGTGTAGGATGCATAATCTTATTTAGTGATGTTATATTAAAGGCAAAAGTTATCAGGACATTATACATAATCAGCATTCAAGCTCAACAAGAGTACAACGTTTTAAGCAATCAGATAGAAAACTGTATTTCAACAGCATACTCTATCTCTTTCTCTCTCTCTCTCTTTTGCTCTCTTTTCATCTATAATCTACCAAGTGGCGTAGCTAGGGTGTTTGACACTCGGTGCGGATAATTTACGGACGCCCCCCCCCCCCCAAAAAAAAAGTGGCAAAAAGTGGATGTGGGCATGCCGTGAGTGGGCGTGACCATGGGTGGGGCCAAACGTACATGAACTTAGCAGCGGTGTAAGCTACAGATAACGGGCCTGCCCATTGAAATACTGGATGGAGCCCCCTGTCCTTTATTTAGATAATTTACAATCAGTATAGGCATAGATCAATTTTGATTGGTCAATCACGGACCAATTTTACCACCCCCATGCAGTAAGTGAGCCAACACACAATTAATTTGATGAACAGAGCTAAAATTGGTTAATCAAAATTGTATGTGTGTACCAGGCTTTACAGCTAATACTGTACATACTGAAAGTAGAAGGGATCAGCATACAACACAGCTGGTTTACACTCAGTGAAGGCACAGAGTAAAACCTTATACTGTACACATTGGAGGTAGATCAGCACACAGTGCAGGCACTAGCAGGGTCGGACTGGGCCACAGTAGTACAGTTTTTTCCTTGGTGGGCCGCGCCTCCAGGTCTCTGGTGCCCCCCCCCCCCTCCTCGTCTGACAGAGCTCCAATTGCTGCTTGCAGCATAGAAATTCTCTTCTCAGTGCTGTAATCACTCATGCTGAGTGCAGTGGCGTAGCTAAGGAGCTGTAGGCCTCAATGCAAATTTTACAATGGGGCCCCCCAAGTAGTCAATACATAGCAATTGATACGGCGCACTCAAACCTGCCAATGGCAACTAGAGTGTCAGAGGTGCAAGAAGGGGGTGGGGAATAGCTTGTTAATGATTATTTCCCACCATATCTAGCCTAGTGTGCTATATTTGTATTATGTATTTATATAGCATTAACATCTTCTGCAGCACATTACAGAGTACATAGTCATGTCACTGGCTGTCCTCAGAGGAGCTCACAATCTAATCATACCATAGTCATAGTCTAATGTCCTACCATATTAATATTATTATTATGTATTTATATATCACTGACATCTCCTGCAGCAGATTACAGAGCACATAGCCATGTCACTGACTGTCCTTAGAGGAGCTCACACTCTGATCCTACCATACTCCTAGTCTAATGTCCTACCATATTATTAGTAGTATTATGTATTTATATAGCACTGACTTCTTCTGCAGCACTGTACAGAGTACATAGTCCTGTCACTGACTGTCCCCAGAGTAGCTCACAGTCTAATCAATATCATATGTATGGTAACTAGGACATTACTTTATATTGAAGGAGGGGACCCTGTGCAAAATTTTGCTGGGCAGCAGTGTCTCTGAATTACAATGCTGCTAAGATCATGTACATTTGGCCCTGTCCATAATACATCATGACTACGCCCACCTTCCGGTGCATGGTCACTCCCTGTTTTCACCGCAATCATGGGATGTGTGGGCCACAGGTTGAAATTTCTTTGGTGGGCCCCCAGTGTCCCAGTCCGACCCTGGGCACTAGAGAACAGCTTATACTGTACATACTGTAGGCAGCAGAGATGAGCACACTGCAGCTAGCTTGCCAAAAAATATGAGGGTTACGTTGTGCGGCGTGCATAGAAAAATAGGTGTGGCCATGGACCAGAATATGGGCGTGGTCACGGGTGGAGACAAATTTACATGAACCTAGCAATGGTGGGCCATTAGACTAGGACAGTGGTGGCAAACTTTTTGGAGGCCGAGTGCCCAAACTGCAACCCACAAGTCACTTATCTGTCACAAAGTGGCAACAGCAATTTAAACTAAATACAAATGTTTTAACTCATACATGAACATTATGGAAAATCCAAGTTGAACATAAACTGTGAAGATAAACTATTTCATCCATCCTACTCCTGAATAAATGAATTCATTTTTTTAGAACCTCCCAGTTTTATTTTCTGTTTTAAAAAGCTAAAAAAGCAGGTTTAATGCTATTGTTTCATATGAGGATTCAGCTTTTCCCATAGTCTCACAGTTAGCAATCATGTGACCCCCAACAAGACAAATTAAGCAATCATGTGACCCCCCCAACAAGACAAATTAAGCAATCATGAGGCCCCTATCCAGACAAATTCAGCAATCTTGAGGCCCCCAACAAGACAAATTCAGCAGTCATGAGGCACATAAATAGACAGCATTTCACATAAATAGGCAGAATGCCCCCTTAATATGGTAGACACCTCTCACCTGGCTTCTGAATTCTCCTCTACCGACTGCTGTGCCTGGCAATACTGTTTTTGGCTGGAATGGTGGATGATGTGTGAGCTGAAAGGCCTGGCAGTGATGCTGTGGCCGGGTTGGCTGGCGGAGATGCTGTGGCCGATTTGGCTGGGTTGGATGGCAGTGATGCTGTGACTTGGCTGGCGGTAATGCTGGTTGAAGTAAATGCTGGCCTGACTGGTGGTGATGCTGTGGCCTTTTTGACAGTAATTCTGGGCTGGTTGGCTGGTGGTGATGCTGGGCTTGTTGGCTGGTGGTGATGCTGGGCTGGCTGGCCTGGATAGTTTAGGTAGCAACAGGTGCCCCCTAGTTAAGGTAGCGCCAGGAGCCCCCCCAGTTCATGTAGTGACAGGAGCCCCCCCAGTGTAGGTAGTGACAGGAGCCCCCCAGTGTAGGTAATGACAGGAGCCCCCAGTGTATGTAGTAACAGGAGCCCCCCAGTGTATGTAGTGACAGGTGCCCCCCAGTCCAGGTAGTAACAGAGACCCCCCAGTGTAAGTAGTGACAGGAGCCCCTCTGTCACCCCTCTGCCCCCTGCATTGCAATAGAACAGATTGCTAGTCTGTAAACTAGCAATGCATCTGTACAGCCTCGGCCCAACAATATAAACATGTTAATTTGTAATCTCAGAAAATGCCTTTCTGAGCATGAGACTTCTTATAGCTGCCACCTTATGGAGGCCGCTGGCTATGACATGCAGCTTAGAGTGGCATCAACAGAACAAATACTCACCACTCATTAAGCCCTTGTAATCACATATTGTGTCAGCTTTTAATCTGTCAGCAAATCTTTGTCAATTTTCTGTGGTGTCAATACAACATATGAAAGGAACTGGCGGCTTTTCTGAGAGGAATGAGAGACAAGACAGGTGGTTGGGTTTAGCAGTCAAAAGGTCAAGTGAAAAGATGATAGGAGGAGAGCAAGAGTCTAACAGGAACTGAACAATGATGAAGTTGTCAACGTTACTTTGTACTGCCTACTAAAACTGCAGCCCTAAACCTGCTTTTCTACTGTGGAGTTCTTTAGTATTGTGTCTGTCAGACTTCTGTTTCATTCCAAGGGGCTGGGTGAATGCAGGAAGTTTAATTTGTCTGCAGGCCACTTTAAAATTACCCCCTGCTGGGATAAACTGACACTGTCGTTATTATTCTGTCTTGTGTTGTGCCGATAACCCAAACAGGTTCTTCTGAGCTTCCTGTCAGAGCCACCCCAACGGCCGCTGACCAGGCACTGCATTTAACTGTCAAGTACTGCAGGTGCTGTGATATTCTATCATTTATTCATGGATTATTAGTTTAAGAAGGCTGCTTCAGAGTAAGAGCCATTGTTAGCAGAACAGAACTTGCAGGAGATGTCATGCAGATTTATAGTATGCATACCTGAATATGTGATACTGTTTCACTCCGAGCACTCCAGGGCATTCCTCAAACAATAAAGGTGATTTCCATTCATGTGGCATTAACAGAGCGAGACAGAGTGCAAATACCGGCAAAATGACCCAATACATCTATGTGATTCCTTTTCAAAGGAGTTTTTTTATTGGACTGGGCATTTAATGACGATACCAATTGTAATTAATATATGTCAAAGATTAAACTTAACACTTATTATCTCCAACTATAAAGAAAAATCTCATGATTTTGTTCCTCCTTTAAGCAGACTCTAATTTTAGTGCATGCAGGTGTCCTATACTATCTAGACTATTGTAGCACCTTCCTCTGTGGTTTACCACTGACACCCCTTTATGCTTCATGAACCCTGCTGCTTGATTTCTTCAGTTTTGCTCCTCAGATGCTGCTCCTCTCTATAGTGTTGCAGCAATAGAACCTTTGGTCAGGTGTTCATTTTACCCTGGGCCCCCTGCAGAATTACAGAACACAAAGGGGGTCAATGCCAGAGAAGGATTAACGTAAAATGGGGCCCTAGGGAGCATAGCAAATTTGGCTCCCCCTGCTGGCCACCTAGCTTCTTTGCTTTGGTAAGATAAGCAACAGGAGACGGAAAAGCTGCCAGCAATGCCCCTGTGCTCCTGCTAGGCCCCAGGCACCTGCCTAAGATGCCTACTTCTGTCGTTCTAATGTGTAAGACTTGTGCACACTATTTGTTTTAACTGATGTATATAATACAAACAGATTGCATCTTTGGGTGTGCAGATTATTTGTATTTACCATTGTATTGATGAGAGTTGCACTCAGTTTTGAACTAGCACCCCTCCATCTCTGTATATGTATAGCGCCACAGAATATGTTGGCACTTAATAAATCAATAATAATAATAATGTGTTAGTATGGAGTGCATGCCCTGCATTGTCGTGTTTCTGAAAGAGCTTCCATGCTTAGCTGCTTTGACTGTATTACCCAAAATGGTATCCTAAAAGCCACCTTCTGCTAAGCTACACAGGCCAGACACCAGTGTTCAAGCACCGTGGCACACAGGCACCAGTAGCTGAACCAAGCCTCTTAGGGCCCATTCACACTTAAAAATGTGATTTTAGCGCGATTAGCGCAGTAAATCACTGTACACTTCCGCGATTCCCGCCGATCGCGATTAGCACTGTACCACAAATGCTCGAGAATCGCGAGCTGCAGGTAACACATTTTGCTGTTAATAGCGAAACACCCGCAATCGGCAGCCGCGGCAGTGAGATCACTGCCATTAGGTTTCTATTGCACTAGCGCTTTAAAAAGTGCTAGCGCTTCAGCGATTAGCGGTAATCACCCGCTAATCACCCAAGTGAGAACAAGCCCTTTCTGTCATTCAGTTTAGGCCATCTCCAGATGCCAGGTCTGCTCCCCAGGATCTACTCAACCTAGTGAGAAGGAAAAAATATGAATTTAAGATAATCTGCAGACTCCAAGAATATGTTTTATACATGATCCAAACTCCTTTCTGACTAGGATTACTATAAAATAAATACATTTATTTTTTCTAGGCAGTTTCCAGGCTAAATTGCACCCAAGGCGAGGGTGTAAAAATTGCACCTCCTTCCCCCTGTGGACTCACAAACCCTTACTCTTTAGGGACAGTCACAAGTAGATCGGCCTACTTACTAGTGACAACCATTCATCCAGGAGGAAGCAGGGACTGGGAAAACACACAAGTGAAGAGAGCTCAGAAAGCAGACTCCTGATCACGCTGGTAATCTTCTTTCTTCTTCCATTTGGCTGCACTGCGTGTCACCAGCTCCCTCCTGTCCTTCTGCCTGCGCGGTCTGCGCCCAGGGCGGTCGACATGTCCGCACTGCCCAAGAAACAGGCCCTGTACATAGCAATATGCCCGCACCTCATTCATATCACAGTGCACACCATACGCCACATCAGTAATCATTCCCAGTGCTGTTTGGCCATTAGTTGTAATGGGATCCCTAAAGTTAAAGTGGTCTGAAACTCTGCATTTATTTTTTGCAATGAAATATTATTTACAGCCTTAATCCTACTACCACAAAAAAAATTGTAGCAGAACTGCATTGAAACTGTTAAACACATCACTTTGTTCTTCAGTGAAAAGCTCCTTCAGCTTCTGGCAGCATCCAAAGAGGTGATAAAATTATTTTGTTTACATTCCTCTGTCTGCTACATTGCTAGCTGTGCTGAAAATAAGCTCAGCTCTCTCTGCTTCAAGTATGCATGCAGTTGAGAAGTGATCACTAGAAGATTTTAATATATAATTACAGCAGCAATGAATAAAAGGCAATAGCATCTTTCAGTACTTCGGGGATTTGTAATTTGTAAACAGACAATATTACTTGTGCATTGTGCACACAAGTAAATATGATAACTATGGGTAATAAAAAAGTAGGAAAACATATTTTTATTGAATGTTAAGGACCAAACAAAGGTGAATAGAAGGGGAGCTTGGAAGTCCCTAAAAATCGTATGTGGGTAATTGTCAGGAACAACTTTGACATATTTTAGTAAACAAATATGTAATGAATTTTTTGTTGTTGCTAAATCTTATCTTTGTATAGAAAAACTTCTAATCAAATATTCCATCAAAGGGTTTTATAGTGTATTGACTTAAATGTGTGCGCTAAAACCTTAGACATGGTTAAAATGGAAAGCAAAGGGACAGGACATAAAACACAATAATTACTGTGGTTATCCACCTTCACATGACAGTTATGCATTGTCTTGTACTTATTTTTTACACTTGTCATCATCACTGCATGTGACTATATATTTAATAGAATATTATACTGGTCTTATAGGCTGGCAGAGAACTGTCATGGAGCCATAAAACAAATATCAAATGTAGCATACAGTATGTCAGAAGCCAAAACAACACTGAGGTTAATTTACAAGGTTGGAGGAAAGCTGTAAATGTAAGTGATCCAGCAAATCAATCAAGCAGGATTTTTAAAAGTGGAGATACTTCTGGTATGTTAGTGGGTATACTGCAATAGAAAAAAATGAACATCATCTGGATGTTGCTCACCATACTATTCATAAATAAATTCTATTAGTTATTGGTTAAAAAAGCCAGACAACCGCCTTTGCCAAGAATCCAGCGTGGGTACACACCAGCCCGATGGCTCAGCTGGCGATCAGCCTGGTGGATCAATTCAGCTGAGCATTGCCTGAGAACAGTGTTCTCCTCACTCGCCTCGCCCATCGTGTGGCATCACTTGTGTGTCTCTGACAGTCCTTAGCCATCCATATAGCTACAATGCAGTAATGACACCTGTGATATAGACAATTACTTCAAACCGTTAGGCATCTGAAGAAGGAATGTTGCCTGAAATGTTTCCTCTGCTCTGCTAGATGTAATGTTTTCTTTTATGTCTTTGGCTGAAAAAAAGGATATTTCTGTGTGTGCAGCATTAGCCTCCGTTTGTTTCTTTTCACACACTGATCTATGCAGTGCCCTGGAACAGTAGTAAAGCAGTGGTAAAAAGCAGTAGAATGCAAGTGCAGTTCAATTGCTTCATGATCATATTTATTTAAGAAAATCTGATAAAGATCAAGCAGGGGCAAGGTGCTCCTATCCAATCAAGGAGCAATCATTCTCTTACAGGATTGGACCATTATCACCTGTGTATGACTAGTTTTAAATGTCCCATCAATATTTAGTCACACCGGTTACCTTCATGTTAGTTTGCTAAGCGCCATTCCCCCTCCCTATGCAATGGATGCAAATGTTAACATACTTCCCAATTATATTATCTTTGAAATCTGTATACAAATTTACGGAAATATTTATGTAAGTAACTGGCCTAGTGAACTGGATGACTAGCTAGCCTTAATCTCCTTCCAGATTCAGATGCCTAGTCTTGCTATGGTTCCAATGTCAACCCCTTTCTAATGTTTAACTCTAAATTCCCACAATGTTAATGCCCTCGTAATGCCTAAGCCTACTACCGCCCCCCCCCCCCCCCCCCCTCCCCAACCACTATACACGCACACACACAATCAGTTAACTTTTTTGATGCCTAACCCTAATCTACCATAACTCACAATATCACTATAAAAAGTGTAACTCTGTAGAGTACCAAATCTCAAGGAGTTTGTTTGGTGCCAAAACTCACTGAACCTCGGTGGTTACCAAATCTCAGTGGATTTCTGTAGTGTTACAGATCTCACTGAATCTCTGTAAAATCCCAAATTTCTGTAAATTTTTGTGAACAGACGGAAGCACTGTAAGTTCACAGGAGGCTAAACCAACAAACGTTTGGTTGTAACCACATCTTCCCAATTACCACCCTCAAATTTCACCTGCATAACTCATTATTGGTGGTTAACGTGTGTCATCCAAACAAAACCTGCTGATGTTGCATGTTGTTAATTAAAATCCATGTAAATGAAAGCCTTGTAAAATGAGATTGCCCTGTACATATTAAAAGTACAAGAAGAGTATGCCAGATGCACAGTTGTGGAAATACATTCTCGGCATTGACTATAAATAATAGGGGGAGGGTCCTGTCCTTCTGAGCAGACAATCTTTGTTTGAAAAGGGTGCCACGTGTTCCCCGGAATAGACGCCGCTATGCTGCTGTAGCTCATCAAGTTTCAGATTGACAGTGAATCTGGGGGGCTCAGATGCACAGGAGGATTCTGGAAGCCAGGAGAGGCTATTTACCATATTTCTAAGCCTATTTATTTCTGTGCCAATTATCATTCCAGCAGTTCTGACCAGGCCATGCAGAAAGCAGTCTCATGGTAGGAAAAACCTGTTGACTACATTAGTGGCATCCCAGACGCTATTCAGTAATTAAAGCAGGGCACCCCACCTCTTGTAAGAAAGTGCTTGAGTTATTTTTAAATTATGTGAAAAGAGACACTGCTGTTGTGAAAGAGAACTGTAAACCGTGACCACGGCTTAGAGCGCTTTCTAGCTGCAGAGGTCAATCTCTCTGTCATCTGCAAGAACCAGGGGTAAAAGTGATCTCTGCATGGACCTCTCAAACATTTCTCCTTCTTAATTAGGTCAAGTCAGCTGTAAAATCCTTGAGCCAGGGTAATCCATCCAACTTATCTCAGGCTAAATCTGGGTATATAAATAAAATAACTGTTAGCCATTGAAAATGTGATCTACAACCATTTTAACCAATCGGCGTGTAAACCTGCAGTCTGGCGATTGGCTCAGCTTTGTAGAAAGGTTTACTTCTATGGTGAGAATAAACGGAAAGGAGAGGCGAAACGGGAGAGGTAAGGGCATCAGAAGTAAAGAAACTCCTCTGGCAGGGGATACCATAGCCAATGGCAGGCAAATCCAAACCAGCATATCGCTATACTCGAGTGCAGAGCTGGATCCATACAAGTACTCTTGATAGATCTGACTGTAATTGTTCATCTCAAGCTTTGTACGCACGATATAAAAAAAATTTAGAAACATCTGACAAACTACAGATTTTTCTTTAACAGGTGATAATCATTGCAAAAAATGCAGCTAAATAACAAGAAGCAACTCATATTGGGCATTTTTCCTGATTCAACCGGAGGTCCAGTTCAGATAACTGTGGGGTAGAAATCATGCAGTTGGCCAGGTGTGTACAATACTATTCAAATGACCTTGTTTTACAGTGTGCGCGCATGTCATGCAAAATGTCCCTTCCGCTTGCATGCTAAGTATTTAAACTACATAGTAGTTTGGAATATCGGTGTGTGAACAACGTCATTTGAAATACTTTTTTTCTTGTCACGGGTAAAGTTATTCGCACGACATTGCATGTTTGTTTGCAGCGACTTTACTCTAGCATGTGTATGGACTTTAATGTTTGTATCTATCATTTTTTCAGGGAGGCTCTATCCTGCCAAAATTCTGTAAGTCTGATCAGACACTCTTCCAAAGCTTTGCTTGCAGTTTCGTTTGAACTTTTTTTGTCTTTCCAAACACATGATCAACACTGTGCATGTGATAAAAGATCATTAGAGGAAAACTGATGAAATCTGCATTCAGAAAGATCAGTAGTTCTAGAGATACAAGGTCCTAAAGTTACTAGTACTAGTTAGTGAAGCCACCCATCACAGTAAAGAACCAAGAGGGACACTTGAGTGTTGGTTTAGCCAAGGTGGACTTTAACAGGAATTGCTCCAATCTGAATACTGCTTTAGCAGCTTGCATCACTCCCTGCAGATCCACGTTACATGCTGCTTTTTTTCAGCGGAATCACCTAGGGTTTCTATAGATCTTTTCCAGATACGTTCTTTATTTTTATTTTTTTTGTGTATAGATGCATCCACTATTTACACATTTATTAAAACCACTGACAGATTGAGTGAATAACATGGGTCATCTTACTAGTACTACAATGGCACCTGTCAATGAGTGGGAAATATTAGGCAATCTTCTTGAAGGTGATGTGTTGGAATCAGGAAAAATGGACTAGCGTAAGGGTCTGCATGACTATGACGGGGGCCAAATACGGACAGCTAGATGGCTGCTTCAGAACTCCAAAACAGCAGATTTTGCAGGGGATTGTGTGTGGGACAACGTCTAAAGGGTGACAACTGCTAAACAGGCTACAGGTTAATGAGTACTCAGAGCTCACTGATGCATAGCTGGCTAATCTGGACCAATCCCACAGAGGGGATACTGTAACACAAATAGCCGATTAATGAAAGTAAAGGTGTCAGGGTACACCATGCACTGTGGTTTGCTGCATGTGATCAAAGTGCTCATGTTGATCCCCAACATCTACTGAAAGTGCCAACAGTGAGCATGAGTGCATCAGAACTGGACCATGGAGCAATGACAAATGGTGGCCTAGTCTAATGAATCACATTCTTTGGCATCACTTTTCCCCAACTCTCAGTCCTACTTGGCATCTATGGGATATACATGAAGGTCCCACCTCACAAGTTAGACAGATCTTTATGGTTTCCAAGCCAGTCCATGGCTACTGAGGCTATACAAGACATATTAGGCAAGTCGTTTTATATTTTGACTGAATCAGTATTCAGTATATGATATTCTCTTAGGAAGACCTCTTACTTCCGTTATAGTGGACGATGTCTTGCTTTTCTTTAATATTTTTTATGGCAAGTTCATAACCGAATGTTAGTTGGAACAGAACAGCCATACCTTGCACCCTAATGTCACTGTATTGGTGAATCATGCTGCAAACCACCTGCTTCAGTGTGACCCAGGTGTGCGCTGCAGTCTTTTACCACATAATAATGGACCATTGAATTATTCCAATTCAGATTTGCTGAATCACTTATGAAATCTGAAACCTGCTGCAGATGCTTGGAGATCTTGGCATAGTACACCAGCCAAACAGGAATTTTTGTTACTTTTTGCCCTGAGTTTCTCTTTACACTAAAATTTCAATTTTTGTGAGAAAAAAAAAAAAACACCACCTTAGTTCAGGTTCTCCTTAGTTCTTAATATTACCATATTTAAAATTGTTTACCCTAATTTATAAAGGGATTTAAAAATAGCTTTTTTGAGCCTTCAAGATTGTAAGTGATTTGTTAATTAGTGCATACGTTTAGTCAAGATTTGCAATGTTTCCTGCTCTGTGCAGCTCATTACTCATGCAGAAATAAGACAATTACTGGAATAAAACTTACCAGGAAGTTCATGAAATCATGACTTATTAAAGGATTCAGAAAAACTGCTATTTGAGTTTACAGTCCCTTTTAGGGTTTCATAACGTTCTTCAAACTGAAATGCAAAGATAGTGTTTCATAAATTAATTGTGTGGCACTGAATTGTTTCACAGCAATTTCTTTAAAGTGGGAATATCACTTTGAAGGACCACTATCGCAAAAAAGTAGACAGTTAAAATCTGACAGAACCAACAGGTTTTGGGCCAGTCCGTCTCTTCATGGGGGATTCTCAGGGTTTTCTTTGTTTTCAACAGCATTTCCTGAACTGCAGTTGCAAAGTCTAACTGACAAAATAGTGTGCAAGTGAGTAGGGAGGCTGGCTGGTATCTTACTATTTTGGCAGTTAAACTGCTGTTCAAGAAATGCTGTTGAAAACAAAGAAATCCCTGAGAATCCCCCAGGAGGAGATGGACTAGCCCAAAACCTGTCAGTTCTGTCAGATTTTGACTGCCTACTTTTGTTGAGATAATGGTCTTGTATAGCAGTGTTCCCCAACCTCAAGGCCCACCAACAGTGCATGTTTTGTGGAAATCCACACAGGTAAATAAGAGATACTAATTACCCCACCTGTGCATGTTTGTGGTTTCCTGCAAAACATGTACTGTTGGTGGGCCTTGAGGGTAGGGTTGGGCAGCTCTGCTTTAAAGGACTCCTAAGCACCTATTCAGTAGGAGACCTTGGGCCAGTCTCCCTAACACTGATACTGCCTATAGAGCGCGTCCTAGTGGCTGCAACTCTGGCGCTTTATGTCCGCCATGAGAAAAGCGCGATATGTGTTCTGTGTTTGTTTGAACTGACCCAAAATATCCAATAATATGGTGAGTGCATAACAAGAAAGCTTCCAGCTGGGGCTGCTGAACACAACTTCGGGGGGTGGGTGGGGGGGATTGTGGACAAAAGAGAAGAGCTCCTTTAGCTTCTGAATCACGAATGGGGGCAGTATGGTGGAATATGGAGGGGGAGGGAAGGGGATTATACACCCAAAACTAACATTTTAGCAACTACGCCTCTGTACCGAAATTTGAAAGCATTCCCAAGCATCCCTTGTATTTAAAACGTTTTATGTTCACTGGAGAGAATAATACAGGCTAGCTTTTCTCTGGCTAATCATCAAATTTAATCCTTGCTGGCCAGGAGACGCTCTCTGCCTGTGTCTTTATTCTGCTCCTTCTGCTGAATAAACACATTGTCCTGGCAACAGCTGAGTCACTTCAGTAGAGGAGGAGGGGCAGAGTGAAGACACTGACAGAGATTCTTGCCAGCAAGGTTTACATTTGCCAATTAGCTAGAGGTAAGCAAGCCTGTACTGCTCTCTGCAGTAAAAGTAAAAGTTAACATTTTTACACACAGGGAATATGTGGGAATGCTTTGAATTTTTTTTGTATTTGTTTTTGTAACAATCTTACTGAAATGTTAGTTTTGGGAGTATAATCTCACTTTTACTGCATGTTTCAAGAGCGTTTTGTGACTCTTCTCCCCGGGCTCTGCATTACTTCCCAATTCAGTTTTCCAGATAACAAGGTAAGAAATAAAGGTCTCACTTGTCCTGGAATGTTTTATGGCAGGTAGAGCTAGAGGTGCCTGCTTTGAATTTTTGTGACAGCTGCTATTTCTCTGGGTTTTGCACACTGCATATGAAATAATTACCAGCTCCCCAGTCCAGCAGCCTTGAGAAAGCTAAATACTAGGTTTCCTCAGCTCATGTATTTTGAAAACTATTTACACAGCATAAATATACAGTAATCATCAGAAAAGTAAATAAAATCAGTCTGCCATATTATCAACACATTGTTGTTTTCATAGCAACTATAGTGGAATCCCTTCAAGGGACCTGGACAAGTAGTTTGCTATATCAGACGTTTACTATATCAGAATGGGTCATACATTGTATATTTTTACAGGCACATTTGACGGGTCCTGGGGACAGAGTTTACTATAGTCAGAGTATTACTATCTCAGAGTTTACTATAAAAAGATTCTATTGCATCACTTTGTTTAGAAGCAAGCAGCTAGAAGGCAATGCTAAGGGCTGTTTGACACCTTAGAAAGCTTTAGTGATTTTTCAATCGCTAGCAAATTGAAAGTACTTGGTTAATGTAATAAAATGGGCTATTTCACAATACAGTGATTTGTTGTTGTTTTTTTATTGCAAGAGCGCTGCATGTAGCATTTTTGCAAAAAATATAAAAAACTAAAGTGCTGTGAAAATCGCTTGCCAAAAAGCACTAAGTACAAAGCGCTTTTTGATGTAAAACAGCCCAAGGCCTCTTAAATTCTTACAACTGTTGAAAGGGTAAGTACAGTAGCAAGAAAAAGTATGTGGACCCTTTGAAATTATATGGATTTCTGCACAAATTGGTCATAACATGTGATCTGATCTTCATCTAAGTCACAACAATAGACAATCACAGTCTGCTTAAACTAATACCATACAAATAATGTTTCCATGTTTTTATTGAACACACCATGTAAACATTCACAGTGCAGGTGGACGAAGTATGTGAACCCCTAGACTAATGACCTCTCCAAGAGTTAATTGGAGTGAGGTGTCAGCCAATTGGAGTCCAATCGATGAGATTGGAGGTGTTGGTTACAGCTGCCCTACCCTATAAAAAACACCAGTATTGGGTTTGCTTTTCTTAAGGAGCATTGTTTGAAGTGAATTATGCTTCACACAAAAGAGCTCTCAGAAGAGACCTACTATTAAGATTTGTTGACTTGCATAAAGATGGAAAATGGTTATAAAAGTATCTCTGAAAGTCTTGCAGTTCATCAGTAGAGATGTCCCGAACGGTTCCCGGCAAACTTCGGTGGTTCGCGTTCGCCTGCCAAAGGCGAACTTTCCCGGAAGTTCAATTCACCCCATAATGCTCTATTGAGCAGAACTTTGATACGCTACATCACAGTCAGCAGGCACATTGTTGCCAATCAGACTTCCCTTACTCCTAGAGCCCCACCCCCCTTATAAAAGGCAAGGTCCTTTAACCATTTGACTCACTCGTCTGCCTACACTAATTAGTTAAGGGACGGCTGCTACACACACTCTGCTAGGGAGAGTTTAATTAGCCTCATCCTCCCTCCTCCCTTCTACCTGTTCCCTCCTCCCTCCTGCCGGAGGGAGGAGGGTCTCATCTGCCAGGGAATTCCAGTATTTCAAAAGCCAGCTTACATACCATGGTTGGGAATTGAACCCAGGTCTCAGTGTATGGTAGGTAACTAACATATCCATTATACCACCAACACTACTAGCTGAAGCTAGCCTAGCATGTACCATTTATGCTCAATCCAAAAGAAAAATTAGACAAGACAAATAACATTTATATCACGCTTTTCTCCTGGCAGACTCAAAGCGCCAGAGCTGCAGCCACTAGGGCACGCTCTATAGGCAGTAGCAGCTTTAGGAAGACTTGCCTAAGGCCTCCTACTGAATAGGTGCTGGCTTACTGAACAGACAGAGCCGAGATTCGAACCCTGGTCTCCTGTGTCAGAGGCAGAGCCCTTAACCATTACACCATCCAGCCACTGCTTAAGGAATTGTAGCCAGGCATGGCCTTGCCTTTTGTGTTCAACAGTTGTCCAAAGAGAACCCCAGATAGCCAGGTAGATTAATCTCTCTCTCTCTTGTATTTTTGAGCATAAATGGATTGAGCATAAATGGTACATGCTAGGCTGGCTTCAGCATGTAGTGTTGGTGGTACAGTGCCATTGTGGGGTGAAGGGACTTCCTCCAGGTATTAGATCTCTTGAAATATGGTTTATATCATTTTTCCAGCCAGTAGAAATTTTTCTAAATTTTTAAGTTCGCCTCCCCATTGAAGTCTATTGCGGTTCGCGAACCAAACTTTCCGCGGAGGTTTGAGAACAGGGTTCGCGAACCGAAAATCGGAGGTTCGCGACATCACTATTCATCATTCCACAATAAGACAAATTGTCCATAAATGGAGAAAGTTCAGTACTGCTGCTACTCTTCCCAGAAGTGGCCATCCTGTAAAGATGACTGCAAGAGCACAGCGCAGAATGCTCAATGAGGTGAAGAAAAATCCTAGAGTGTCAGCTAAAGACTTACTAAAGTCTCTGGCATATGCTAAAGTCCATGTTAGCGAATCTACGATATGTAAAACACTAAACAAAAACATAGTTCATGGGAGGATACAACAGAGAAAGCTACTGCTGTACAAAAAAAAACCCCTCATTGCTGCACGTTTAAAGTTTGCAAAAAGAGCACCTGGATGTTCCCCAGCAGTACTGGCAACATATTCTGTGGACAGATGAAACCAAAGTTGAGTTGTTTGGAAGAAGCACACAATTAAGGCCTCAATTCACTAACCTTAACTCCTGTCTTTAATAACTCTTCTGAGCTTTTTTACAGTTATCACAATTATATCACCATGGTGATAACTGTAAAACAGCTCAGAAGAGTTATTAAAGACAGGAGTTAAGGTTAGTGAATTGAGGCCATATGTGTGGAGAAAAAGAGGCACAGCACACCAACACCTCTTCCCAACTGTGAAGTATGGTGGGGGGGGGGGGGGCATCATGGTTTGGGGCTGCATTGCTGCGTCAGGGCCTGGATGGATTTCTATCATCAAAGGAAAAATGAATTCCAAAGTTTACCAAGACATTTTACAGGAGAACTTAAGGCCATCCGTTCACCAGCCGAAACCCAGCAGAAGATAGGTGTTGCAACAGGACAACGACCCAAAGCATAGAAGTAAATCAACAGAATGGCTTAAACAGAAGAAAATACACCTTCTGGAGTGGCCCAGTCTGAGTCCCGACCTCAACCCGATTGAGATGCTGTGGCATGACCTCAAGAAAGCGATTTACACCAGACATCCCAAGAATATTGCTGAACTGAAACAGTTCTGTAAAGAGGAATGGTCAAGAATTACTCCTGACCATAGTGCATGTCCGATCTGCAACTACAGGAAACATTTGGCTGAAGTTATTGCTACCAAAGGAGGTTCAACCAGTTATTAAATCCAAGGGTTTGCATAGTTTTTCCACCTGCACTGTGAATGTTTACATGGTGTGTAAAATAAAAACATGGAAACATTTGTGTGGTATTAGTTTAAGCAGATTATAATTGTCTATTATTGTGACTTAGATGATCAGATCGCATTTTATGACCAATTTGCGCACAAATCCATATAATTCAAATGGGTTCACATACTTTTTCTTGTTACTGTATGTTAAAGTTACAGAACTGTCCTTGATGAGACCAACCCCAATAGTCTGATAAGGCATTGTGGACAGCTCTCAGATGCCAGCAGGGCCTTTCAAAGGCTGGATGAGGAGGTGCACTACGTGCAGCCTGGTTGGTGGAATGCCTGGTGGGTGCACATGAGGTGCTGCTGTTAGAAAGATGTTCTAGACTTGTAGGCAGAGCAGGATCATCCACAAGGCAATTTAAGCAGGTGATTGATGTTTTTTTATTTTTTTTATTTCGGGTTACAGATAGTCCGGTATTGTATTTACTATTTCTGCAGTGGAACGCAGAGGAAACTTCCTGGTTCCAGTTTGGAAATATGAAAGCTGATTAGGAGTGGAACGCATATGTCACGTGTGCTGTTAGCACCGTAAAGTAGATGTGTTTACGTTTGGCAAGGCATACGTGAACATGGAGGCGTGCCGTGTGCATGAGATAATATGATGCACCGTTATGGGCGCACTATAACCAGAGTGTAAGTTTAAAACAGGGCTGTGGAGTCGGAGTTGTGGAGTCGGAGTCGTGGAGTCGGGCAATATTGGGTGCCTGGAGTCGGAGTCGGGAAAAAATGCTCCGACTCCGACTCCTAATGAATTTGTAACTGTAATTAAAATAGAAAATATGATAAAATGTTCTATTTCTCAGATAATAGTCATTAAAAATAATGTATATATACAGTATATATACAGTAATAGCTGTGCTTAGTCCACAAAAATGAAATAAACCAATCAAAATTAGTTGTGCTGCTTCAATAAAGCAGTCCCCGTATTTTTAAGGTCAGATATACATATCTGATTGTGACTGTATATATGATGTGTATACAGGAATTTCTTATATATATATATACTAAATAACATCTATGCTGTAAGAATAAAGCCTGGTGTGTAGCTGTGTCACTAATAGAGATGGTCAATGAGATGGAAATAATTCTGCACTGATGCTGATTTATGCAAATGTATGCACTCCCTTTGCTGATGAAATCAAATAAATTGATATGTTAAAATTTGGTTTGGTGACTACAAATTAAAGGGTACCTGAGACGGATGAAAAGTAAAGTTTTATACATACCTGGGGCTTCCTCCAGCCCCCTTCAGGCTAATCAGTCCCTCGCTGTCCTCCACCACCCGGATCTTCTGCTATGAGTCCTGGTAATTCAGCCAGTTAGCGCTGTCCGGCCGCATGCCGCTCCCACAGCCAGGAACATTCTGCACCTGTGCAATAGTGCTGTGGAGTCAGTCCAAAAATCCACCGACTCCGACTCCTCAGTTTAGGATTCCACCGACTCCGACTCCTCTAATTTGCATATTACAATTTTGTTGATTAAGAGTATGTAACATGAAATTCGTCTCTTAACTGCCAACGCTTAGGAATTTTACAAGACAACTGAAGTGAAAAGGATATGTAGACTACTATATTTATTCCATTTAGAATAAAACTAGTCCTTGGTAAGAGTACTTGTAAAAGGTACACACCGGAACAAAGAACATCTATCAGGCCCTAGGCAATGTAAGTGTGGGTACATGTAAGAATGATGTGCAGGTACTCTGCAGGGGAATGAGGAGATTCTTCCTCTATTACACATTCTTCATGCACAATCTGAACAAGGTTTATGGGTGACAGACAATACCTCTGTGTTCAATGTGCACAGCATTCTCAGTGGATTCCCTGCAGCTCTGTGGGGAGTGCATATGTAGAGTATAGTACTACTGTGTAACAAAGTAAACCTGAGACAGATGAAATTAAAGTTTTATACATACCTGGGGCTTTCTCCAGCCGCCTTCAGGATAATCAGTCCCTCATTGTCCTCCTCCACCACCTGGATCTTCTGCTATGAGTCCAGGTACTTGAGCCAGTCGGGCGTAGTGCGCATGCACACACTCCGCCGCCAGGAACATTCTGCACCTGTGCAATAGTGCTGCACAGGTGTAGTATGCTCCTGGCGGCGGAGTGTGTGCATGCGCACTACGCCCGACTGGCTCAAGTACCTGGACTCATAGCAGAAGATCCAGGTGGTGGAGGAGGACAATGAGGGACTGATTATCCTGAAGGCGGCTGGAGAAAGCCCCAGGTATGTATAAAACTTTAATTTCATCTGTCTCAGGTTTACTTTGTTACACAGTAGTACTATACTCTACATATGCACTCCCCACAGAGCTGCAGGGAATCCACTGAGAATGCTGTGCACATTGAACACAGAGGTATTGTCTGTCACCCATAAACCTTGTTCAGATTGTGCATGAAGAATGTGTAATAGAGGAAGAATCTCCTCATTCCCCTGCAGAGTACCTGCACATCATTCTTACATGTACCCACACTTACATTGCCTAGGGCCTGATAGATGTTCTTTGTTCCGGTGTGTACCTTTTACAAGTACTCTTACCAAGGACTAGTTTTATTCTAAATGGAATAAATATAGTAGTCTACATATCCTTTTCACTTCAGTTGTCTTGTAAAATTCCTAAGCGTTGGCAGTTAAGAGACGAATTTCATGTTACATACTCTTAATCAACAAAATTGTAATATGCAAATTAGAGGAGTCGGAGTCGGTGGAATCCTAAACTGAGGAGTCGGAGTCGGTGGATTTTTGAACTGACTCCACAGCCCTGGTTTAAAAAGAGGTATAATAAAGTTGGTTGATTTACATCACGGCCTGATGCGCCGTAAACTGTGCATTGTACTTAGAGCGTAGGTTGGAGGATAGGTACAATAAAGTTAGTTGAAACGTCAGTATAAAAAGTGCCGACAGAGTGTCTGACGTCAGCCCCTGATGAGTCGCATAGGGCGGAGCTACGCTAGACACTGTCGGCAATACCAAGAAGTACCGGCGCACACGCTTAGAGACACGGAGACTGAGGCGGATGTTGGCAGAGTGGTCACCGGGGACCCAACACTGTTATAACGCTAATTAACAAGTCAGCAAAGTGTGAGTGCAATCCGGTTTTTCTAATTCTTATAATAAAAAGTTGTACACTATCGAGATTCTTTTAGTCCCACAGTTAATTGATGAAAAAGGAGGCGGTTGAATCCTGTTTATTAAATACCCTACTATGCTGTAAAACCTACCTCCAGAGACTGCAGGAGGTTTACTGGGTGAGTGCAGACAAGGTAAGGGTGTGTCAAGGTGCTCACTTGTGGTGTATTTTAAGGAATAGTTTCCATGGTCATTCTATAAGGGAGAAAGTGGTGGTAGACACTGATGTCCATGACAGAATTACACTATCTGCCCTCTTCTTTTTATATGACGTGTTGACCTAAAGCGGAGCCTGAATAAAGGGAGAACAGAAGCAATCCAGAGTTGAAATATATGGACTTTTGATTGCCCTGTATATGGACTTTCTGTCTGGTTTTTACAGTTTTGATTTTTAGCTTAACAGGTCTGGAGCGCTGCTTTAATTGTGAATAGCAATTTAAGCAGGTGCCTGGGTCCTAGTGGGTGTATAGGGGCCTGTCACCTTTTTTGACTTCACCCCCATTTCAGCTTACCAGAAAGACTATGGTGTGGGTTTGCAAATTTATGTTGTCGTGGGCCCTGTTTTGTCTTAAAGTAAACCTGTAAGAATGTTAGGCAAAAAATGTAGATACTTTGGATCCTCTAGAGCAGTGGTTCCCAACCTGGGGGCGATCGCCCCCAGGTGGGCGATTTGGGTTCTAAGGGGGGCGGTAAATTTGTGGAGGGCGACAGGGGGCGATCAGTATGAAAAGGCAGAAAAAATAGTGTCGCAGTGTCACTCGTTTTTAAGAAAATTATGGGCAAAAAATATGATCTGTATAAAATATGCAAGTGTGCATGATAGAGTTGCGTAATTCCTCAGGGCTCGTTGGCCACGCGCCGGTGTAATGTCAGATATTGCAGCCTGGAAGCAGCCGCATGCTCAGTGGGAAGTTAGATATTATTTACCTGAAATATCTCCGCTTCCGCACCACGTACACTCCCGAAATTTTCAGGGGAAGGAGGGGACCCCCAGATCTAGCTCTGTGTCGAATTGCAGCCCCCGAACCCCGCGAGTTCCCGAGATAGGTTTGCTGCAATCAGTCTCGGGAACCAGCGGGGCTTGGGGGCTGCAATTCGGCACAGAGCTAGATCTGGGAGTCCCCTCCCTCCCCTGAAAATTTTGGGAGTGTACGTGGTGCGGAAGCGGAGATATTTAGGACGTTTTATGTGGCTGCACAATTTAATAGGACGCAGGCTCCTACTGCGCATGCGGGGCTGCACAACGTGCGGGGCTGCAATAGCTGACATTACACCGGTAAGGGAATTGGCGCAAAGTAGTTGAGTCACCGGCTATTTTTAGCTGGCAAGGTCACAGCGATACCCCCTCCACTGGCACCACCACCTGGCGTAAGGGTATACCGTACTGAGAAGGGGGGCGACAGGGGTGAGTCGTCTTCCCCTAAGGGGCGATACCTCATAAAAGGTTGGGAACCACTGCTCTAGAGGCTTTCACCATCCCCCTCCATTCCAGCGCTGGGAATTCTGAAGTTCGTGGCTGGACAAGCGAGGCGGCACTGTGCAGGACAGCTCGGGTACCACAGAGCTGCTGACCAGGCTTGGTGGAAAAAGCAGTGTGGCTGAACTCTGTAGACAAGCCCTTTATGGGCTTGCAAGGGGTCTTGGCTCTGGAACAGCAAGGAGGACTGAGGAAACCTCTGGAGGAGGATCCAATGGTTTCTCTCTCTTGAGGTAAGTACCCAAATGTAGCACTTTGTTGCATCAGGGTGCTTTAATAAATGTTTGGGTTTAGAAACCTGACAATATACAGTCCTGGCCAAAAGTTTTGAGACTGTCAAAAATATGAGTTTTTACAAAGTTTGCTGCTAAACTGCTTTTAGATCTTTGTTTCGGTTGTTTATGTGATGTACTGAAATATAATAAGCACTTCATACGTTGCAAAGGCTTTTATTGGCAATTACATGAGATTTATGCAAAGAGTCAGTATTTGCAGTGTTGGCCCTTCTTTTTCAGGACTTCTGCAATTTGACTGGGCATGCTCTCAATCAACTTCTGTGCCAAATCCTGACGGATAGCAATCCATACTTTCATAATCACTTCTTTGAGTTTCTCAGAATTAGTTGGTTTTTGTTTGTCCACCCGCCTCTTGAGGAATGACCACAACTTCTCAATGGGATTAAGATCTGGGAAGTTTCCAGGCCATAGACCCATCATTTCAACGTTTTGGTCCCCGAGTTACTTAGTTATCACTTTTGCCTTATGGGCGGCACGGTGCTCCATCGTGCTGAAAAATGCATTGCTCTTCACCAAACTGTTGTTGGAAGAAGTTGCTGTTGGAGGGTGTTTTGGTACCATTCTTTATTCATAGATGTGTTTTTTGGCAAAATTGCAAGTGAGCCCACTCCCTTGGATGAGAAGCAACCGCACACATGAATGGTCTCAGGATGCTTTACTGTTGGCATGACACAGGATTGATGGTAGCACTACCCTTTTCTTCTCCTGACAAGCCATTTTCCAGATGCCAAAAACAATCGGAAAGGGCTTCATCAGAGAATATGACTTTGCCCCAGTCCTCAGCCGTCCATTCACCATCCTTTCTGCAGAAGATCAATCTGTCCCTAAAGTTTTTTTGGGAGAGAAGTGGCTTTGTTGCTGCCCTTCTTGACACCAGGCCATCTTCCAAAAGTCTTCGCCTCACTGTGCAGGCAGATGCACTCACAACTGCCTGCTGCCATTCCTAAGCAACCTCTGCACTGGTTGCACTCCAATCCCGCAGCTGAATCCTCTTTCGGAGACGATCCTGGCGCTTGCTGGACTTTCTGGGACGCCCTGAAGCCTACTTAACAAGAATTGAACCTCTTTCCTTGAAGTTCTTGATGATCCTATAAATTGTTGATTTAGGTGCAATTTTAGTAGCAACAATATCCTTGCCTGTGAAGCCATTTTGGCTGCACGCGTTTCTTTGCTGGTCACCATGGTTAACAATGGAAGATCAATGATTTCAAGCATCACCCTCCTTTTAACATGTCAAGTCTGCCATTCTAACCCAATCAGCCTGACCTAATGATCTCCAGCCTTGTGCTCGTCAACATTCTCATCTGAGTTAACAAGACGATTACTGAAATGATCTCAGCAGGTCTTTTAATGACCGCAATGAAATGCAGGGAAAGGTTTTTTTGGGATTCAGTTACTTTTGATGGCAAAGAAGGAATATGCAATTCATCTGAACACTCTTCATAATATTCGCTTTCCAATATTTTTGACAGTCTCAAAACTTTTGGCCAGGACTCTATTGTGACCTGTTTCTTCCCTGCATACATTCAGCGCTTTAGGGCCAAGGTAGTCAGATGTTAGAAATCTTTTTTTAAAAAATGGCACAGCTCCGAAATTTCTGATAAAGTGCAGTTCTGAATCCTGAACTGTCATCCTTTACTTCACTAAAACAAGCATAAAACAAACCTGGAAAATATGGGGCTTAGTAACCTGGAAGCTGTCTTATTTGGGAATATTAGGAATATTGGCAGTCCCAAAATGGCAGCTAAGTTTTTTGTTTTTAAACTGTGTTCTTGTGTTCAGGGGACTTGGTGTGCGGGACAGAGTCAGGGTGCAGCGAAGTCTAGTGGCGTAGCTGCAGAGCCGTGGGCTCCATTGCAATTTTTTAAACCGGGGCCCCAGCCCACCCAAAACTATACTGCTTGATTCAGAACACCAAAACCATCTTTCTAAGGACAACTATTGTGTAGGGTTGCCAGGTGTCCGGTTTTTGGCCGCTGTGTCCTGTCCAAAAAGGCATGTTAAACCGGACAATTAAGATGTCCGGTTTAATGCCTTTTGTCACTTGCCGCCACCCGTCCGCCAGCGCTGCGCGACCGCTGATTCGCTGCCTGGCTGTCAGTCAAAGGCACAGCCAGCCAGCTTACACGGCGTAAGTTACGCCAGCTTAAGTACCGCCCCCGAGCCCGCGCTTCCCGACGTTGCTACGGCAACGCCAACGCACGCATGACGTGCGTCACTCGCGTCATTTGCAATGCGATTCTGCATCTGCGAAGGAAGCAAGGTAAGGTCAGGAGCCTGGAGATATGGTGAGTGAGTGACCCATAATTCTCTGGTTGTATTTCCGCTCTTTGTGTGCATTGGCTCCACTCTATCTCCCCTCCGTATAGTCCAGGCGTGACTTTCAATCTCATTCAATCTCGCCTGAGCCCGCTGCTTACTATACTTTACACTTGAATTCATACTATTGTACAACGCAATTTATACTGTTATACTTGTTATATTTGCTCAAAATGTGTACATACATGTATGCGCAGATTTATATTTTAACTTTATGCCTATGTATGTCCACTTTATTGTTCTCAATAAAAAATTTTGGTGGGAAAAAAAAATAAATTTTAAAACTTCACGCAAGAAATTGACCACTTCACTGTGCAGAAACGCCATAAATGCATTGCATTATTTGCATAGTTTTCCAGTTTTGTAATAGTTTTCTGCTTTGTCTCTTATGTGCATTTACTGGTGAAAAGCGGTCTCTTATTAAGTGCATTTACTGGTGAAAAGTGGTCTCTTATGTGCATGTACTGGTGAGGACAGTTAGTGACATGGCTATGTACTCTGTAATGTGCTGCAGAAGATGTCAGTGCGATATAAATACTGTAAAAAACATTTTTTTAAAAAGCCCATTGCTTAGCCCCACTCTACATAAAAGTGCGCTTCTGACTCCGCCCCTAACTCCACCCCCTGTCCGGTTTTCTCCATCAGCCGACCTGGCAACCCTACCATTGTGTGAGTGGTGTAAGCGAAGGAAAAGGAATGGCTTGTTAATGATTATCACTACTAGCCAAAGCACATGGAGATATGATCACTACAGCACCAATAAAGATCATGCAGTGCCCCTTACAACAGTGGTGAATAACTGAATATTATTCATATGCTGGACTGGTAACAAGAATGTAACAGCTACAAATTAAAAGGGAATGACAGTGTGGTGTCAGATAAGTATACAGGAGCTGGTAGACATAAACCAGCAGCTCTGACAAGTTTCTTAACTTTTTTTGCCAGGGAGCATTGCTTCTGGTGATTTCACACTGCTACCTGCGGAGGAAAAAAAACTCAAGACGTATTGGGAAGAAGCAGCGTGTGACAATGTGGGACAAAGGTCTAGCAGTGAGAGCAGCAGCAACGTGCACTCCAATCCCCGGGCTGTCACTGTCATCCTCCTATCCTATCCTGAGCCGGCTGCTTGGCCCTCCCCATTGCCGGCTCGCCTCCTCCTCCTCCTCACTGTGCTCTGCTCTCTCAGCCGGGGGAGCTGCACTCGCTGATGAAGATGGCGGACTGCAGCACACTGTTGGATGAAGATCTGGAGTCTTTCGTTTTCAGCTATCTGACTGACAGCCCGGTAAGAAGCGGCGTCTCGGGGGATGTCGCCAGGCTTCTGCTGAGAGTCCCTAATCACTGCAGCGCTTTGCAGTGACAGATTAGGGGCACCCCATTCTTACCATACACCCCAATTTTTGAGTTATGCAGAAAATGATCTGCCAGGTGATCCTGCAGCATGTGCAGCCATGCCTGCTGATGCCCACATGCTTGGCGTGCCCCCCCCATTTCCTCACCAACGCTCCTTATCTTCCATTAACTGCATGCATGATTTCCTCTTCATATTTTACATCCGATTACTGCTCCCAACTGGGACCCTTAATAATCGCAGGAACAATATTGCAGACTGCACCCTATTCCTTTTTCTTACTTACAGCCCAGCTTTGAGCAGGTTATCACCACTGACCTGCACTTTCAGCACCATACACGTGGACTTTGCTGAAGTGCTGCTGATCGGGGTAGTAGCACACCACTAGTCCTTCTGCAATGTCTGGAGAAGTTGTTACTAGTTTCATTCATTCTTATGTGACACGTGGAGCCGGTAGGGTAGCGGCGGGTGAGGGTTCAGGCTAGATGTGCTTGTGGATGGGCACTAGTATGCATACCGGCTGCCCATGTGCTGCTGGCAGCCAGCATGTTCCGTGCACTGTGCAGTGCTGGAGGGGGCGTGTAGCTGCCTGGCCTCATCCCTCTGCCTGGAAGAGTGTGAATGTGTGAATATAACTTTCGTAATCTATGTTCCAGCTACAATCCATGTGGCATGCAAATTCTCTATAGCAGAAAATACTATTTCCTGCATGCTTGCAAAGCTTCCACCATCTGTGATCATTTCTAGATCTATGGATGGGCTGCATTGAGGAAAAAAACGTGGCATACATCACCATGATGTATAGATCTAAAAGCACTATGTACTAATGCCTTCTACACGCCAAGCAACTGTCACTTCAGATTCTACGTTCAATCAAGAAAAACTATACAGCCTACTAATGACCAGTGGCCAATGTCGAGTTCAAAATCAATCTCTTTTTTTGATCAGATGCAGATCAGACATGCTGGAAAATATTGATCAAAATATCAGTCATCATTCCATGTGCATGTCCTCTGGTTCCATTTTCGATGGTATCTGATCGGCATTTGAAAAAGAAAATCTCATACATGTGTATGCAGTTTTCTTCTGTATCTGATCGATATCAGATCTGAGTATCTATCTCATCGCTAGCTCAAATAGGATCTGATGTTAAAATTGCATGGTGTGTACCAGGCTTAACAGGTTGATGGAGGATGGGGGAATATTTGGATAATTAAGTAATGTTGCCGACATCACATTTTCCAAGATTTTTTTGAACCATGCTTCAATCTAGCCTGCCAGCCTTCGATTTCATGCAGTTCATTTAAAAGTCTGATTGGGCATGTTGGATGATCATTGTTGAGTATGGTGGGAGATGCATATAGTGTTGTGCTGCATTGAGTGGTACAATGATAGCAGTTTATCCATTCTCAATCACATTTCTGCTGAAATCTAATCTGGATCATGTGGAAAAGGCGGTAGTATTGACCAGAGAGTGAACAATGATTTGCTGGATAGGGCTGTTATCAAACCATGTATGGCTGCTGGATTTAGTTATGAAAGGATTTTGGAGTGCCAGTAGTTGCATTGTATATGAGATTTAGCATTATACCAAGTCAGTCAAGAAATACATTAATGCTGAATAAAATTTGGATGTGTTGCAGACCTATGTATTGTGCATGACTCCCTCTCTACTGGTGATCACAGAGAAAATCAGAGGCAGGTGTATGTTTCATCTTGGAGGCTGCATTCAGGGCTTCCTGTGTTGACATTCTTGTGTTTCCAGAGTGACTCCAAAGCTCAGTGACCATAGCCAGGTTTGCAGATGGAATCTACAGTGAGCCCTGTTAATTACTATGTTTCCTGTCCAGCCATACGGTTATGAAAGTCGTTCCAGGCTGTCGGTACTCGGTTTTATAACAGAGTGTTATAACAGATCCTCAGAGTAGTGGTTACAAAACAGAGCTGTTCTGGGCATGTGTGAGTTTCTGCTTGCTCCAGGCTGTTGTTGGGAGAGAAATCTTGTCCAGTTGTCTTTTATAATGCATAGTGACTTCACTGCATGAATCATCCCCATCAGGATTGCAGAAGCACCATCTAGATAGCAACTTGCTGGATCTTGACTGAGCAGTACTGTCGCAGTTCAGATTATGAAACTCCTTCCAATGTACAATTACCTTTAACATTATCTGACTTTGGTCTGTGCACTTTAATCTCAAGACAAGGTTTTCAATGAAGGTGTGTAGATCAAATCACAGGAGACAGGAAATACAACATTTCCTGAATTTCAAAGCTCAGTTAGCTCAGTTCCTAATTTAGAAGCAGTCGATAACCTGCTTCACTTCAGTAGCATTACTGCTGGTGAAATGACAAGGCTGAGCTAATGCTCTGCCTCCCCATCCTGCACACTGGATGATTTGTGCTGCATTTGCTCCATCTGACTATAGACCGCTCTGCCAACCCAGACTGCACACATTACGTCCACTCAGAAATCATAATTACAGGCGTGATTACATCTTTATGGAGAACAAATAGCTTTTCAAGAGCTTGTAGATTAGAATGTGTGGTGGGAGGCAAGGGCTGCTGCAGTATGAATTGGTAGCACAGAGCTGATATGAACTATCGTCATTAACTTCTCCATGAGAAACTAACAGGTGTCTGCAAAATTGAGTTGAGGACTCCAATGCCGGCATGTTTCCATAGTTATAAGTGTGCAAAAAGCACTGGGGAGTGCTAGCCCATGAGATGCTAATGGTTCATTCCTCTTAAGGTCCCCAGAGATGTGTCGCGGATTATGCAGATTTCGATGGGGAGTGGGATATCTGTGTACACACTCTGAAGAATCTCGATTATGGATTGGGGGAATCAATCAATTGGATTGGATCTACTTATACTTTTGTGGGGATTTATTAAAATCAATGCATAGAGAAGTGATGCTGTTGCCTAGTGCCACCAGTTTGTTTTCGTCTGTTCAAGAGAGCAATAATTGGGATTGGTGGCACTGTTAAATGGCTCTTTGCTTCTTTGCACAGGTGTTGATAAACCAGCCCCAGCCCCAGGTTTCACAATGTGACTGTTGGAACACGTCCAACTGGCATCTTCTCTCTGTGGTTGGCAGCATTGATGATTTTCATGAAAGATCCATTTTCCTAATGATTGTTGCTGGGCTTACTGGAAAATACTGGCTACTAATGTAGAAGACATTGTTCTCGACCAGAGCATGTATCTGATACTGTGCAATTAGTGCTAACCGAGACAAAGTTAGTTGTACCACTAGAAAATCTGGTTATGTATCAGTTATATCTATGGTTGTTATAGCAAACACCACCATCAGACCTTAACCCTGTGAGTGACAGAAAGGGTAGTTAGTACATTCACACTTTTGTCTGCCTTTACTTGTGTATTATAGTTTTGCTAGCCGTTGGGTTGGTCTATAGAACTGGTTTTAGTAATGTACACTTTCGTATTGTTCAACATTCTTTTTTAAAAGAATGCTGAACTACTCAATGTCTGTTAGTAGTGATGTGACTTGTATTAATGTGACAATTTATCAGGAGATGTTAGAATGATTGTTTATCAGTAAAAGTCATGGAAATCAATAAGCAATAAGGGGTAAAGGGGGGGGGGGGGGGTCAAGCAAGCAAACTTGAAGTAAACAATTTGCTGTTGGACTGGGCACCAATTCTATGTTTGTAGGCCTCTAGGGCATCTTCTGGGACTTGACCTATTTGGAGAGGAGCAATCTGCCAAACTGCACTCCTTCAGAATGTCTGTCTCCATAGAGATGGACAGGCACACTTGACCAAGTTGAGCTGCCAGTTCTTGCTTGCTGTTCCATCATTGGATCTTGTTCTTTAGAGTGTATGACCATCTGAAATGTGTAGGTAGTCTTATACTATGTATAGACATTAGAGATTTCTCATCCAGTCCAGGTGTCTGTGGTTGGATTGAAGGTCTGATGATATGAATTCTGCTTCAAGAGTTTTTGATTGCTACTGTTGGTAGATAAAAATCTTGATTTGACACCTATGAGTCCAGTTAAAGGACCATTCCAGCATAAAAAAGTAAGCAGTTAAAACCTGAAAGAACTGACAGGTTTTGGACTAGTTAATCTACTCATGGGGATTCTCAGGGATTTCTTTGTTTTCAAAAGCATTTCCTGGATGGCAGTTGCGAAGTCTTACAAAATAGTGTGCAGGGGACTAGGGAGGCTAGCTGGTATCTTACTATTTTGACAGTTAAACTGCCATTCAGGAAATTATTTTGAAAACAAAACCCTGAGAATCCCCCATGTGGAGAGGGACTAGTCCAAAACAGGTCGGTTGTAACTGCTTACTTTTCTCACTTGAGTGGTCCTTTAATTCATGGGTAGCTTGAATGTTAGAATGCATTTTGCATTAAATGGTGGTGTTGGCATTTAAATACAAGTGACAGTTTTTCTTGACTTTAGCCCTAAACTTGCAGCTTGCAGGAACAAGACTTTAGATAATAGGCAGACAAATACTTCCAGCAGCTCCTCACCTACACACTAGCCCAGTGTTTCTCAAACCTGTCCTCTATTCCCTCCAACAGTGCATATTCTGCAGCTAACTTTATTTATACATAAGTGGAGTAATCAGTATTTCAGTAATGTGAATTAACCACCTGTGGGGATGTGCAGCCCACAGAATGGAACTCCTTGTTGGAAATTGTGATCGGGTTTGGGAGATGCTGGCCAATAGACTATACAGACTAATGCTTGCCAGCTGATGAGCTTTATCCAGCAGTGTGCCAATGTACAGTAGCTTTGAATAGAGTTTCTACATTCCCCACTGGCAGATCATCATGGTCATGTGACACATCAACTGGCTGGTGCGACCATTTGTTCAGACGATGGTCTCCTGAAATGGCAGACGTCTGTTTCAGCTTTATGTCTGTGGGTACCTTTATGGTACCTGGAATTGCTCATCACCTCATGCCCATCTTTCCAAACCCTGCAAAATGCAGAAACAATGAATATGCCCAGCATATCTCCCTTTGTAGCTGCTCAGCAGTCAGGTCTTGTGAATAATCTCTCATTTCTGCAAAACAATTACTGCATGGCATGCATGCATGCATATCATTTGATTTTCTGTACCTATCCAGCTTTATTATCAGTGGCCATTTGAGATCCTGATATGCAAAAACACCACATTTTTACGTTACATGTTTGTCCAACCTCACCTTTTTCCATTTAGTGTAATGGTGGTCAAAGGTCATGGAGTGCAGCGTGCAAAGATAAAGTTAATGCTGGCATCCTGTAAACATCTATGTTACTATTTGGATTATATTGCCATGCAGTAAATCTATCTAATGCAGTAGCATAAGTAAATTACTGCATTTTGCGGGACTGATCTGACATACTTGAAAATGTTCCTGTCTAGTATTCATTCCTTTCCTGTCTTCATACACATAAACGCAAGCATGTGACCAAGCGTTTCTATGTGAATGCCAGCTGACAGAAGGTCGTCTTAAAGGTAACAAGATTGTCTCCATACCTCTATTGTCTGTGGGTGGCATATTACCGCACAAATGATCACACTGTAAGGAATGGTATC
The DNA here is from genome assembly GCF_040937935.1 of Hyperolius riggenbachi. Taxonomy (NCBI): domain Eukaryota; kingdom Metazoa; phylum Chordata; class Amphibia; order Anura; family Hyperoliidae; genus Hyperolius; species Hyperolius riggenbachi. The sequence continues at coordinate 362,888,704 of NC_090648.1, read as the reverse complement.
CTAAGTGGGTGAAAGACAACAGCAGACCATATGCAAATAGACATTTCAAAAGAGGCGCTTGACCATGTTTGCATGCATTTCTGTTTGTTTCCTAGACGCTACACAGCTTGGCCATCTTGAAACATTATAGCCTCCATCAATGTGTATACTGGCATATTAGCATAAAATGAGATTTAACACAAATCAGCTGTGGGGCATTACAACACTATTTTATGCTGAGCAATTGTTCATGTAAACTAGGCCTAAGACTAGCTCTTGCCATACATCCAGTTCTATCTTTGCCACACATCCAGTTCTATCTTTGCCACACATCCAGTTATATCCTTGCGGTACCTCCAGTCATGCCATTGCCACACCTCCAGCCACATCTTTGCAGTACCTCCAGTCATGCCATTGCCACACCTCCAGCCACATCTTTGTGGTACCTCCAGTCATGCCATTGCCACACCTCCAGCCACATAATTTCGGTACCTCTAGTCATGCCATTGCCACACCTCCAGCCACATCTTTGGGGTACCGCCAGTCATGCCATTGCCACACCTCCAGCCACATCTTTGCGGTACCTCCAGTCATGCCACTGCCACACCTCCAGCCACATCTTCGCAGTACCTCCAGTCATGCCATTGCCACACCTCCAGCCACATCCTTGCTGTACCTCCAGTCATGCCATTGCCACACCTCCAGCCACATCATTTTAGTACCTCTAGTCATACCATTGCCACACCTCCAGCCACATCTTTGGGGTACCTCCAGTCATGCCATTGCCACACCTCCAGCCACATCTTTGCGGTACCTCCAGTCATGCCATTGCCACACCTCCAGCCACATCTTTGCAGTACCTCCAGTCGGGCCACAGCCACACCTCCAGCCACATCTTTGCGGTACCTCCAGTCATGCCATTGCCACACCTCCAGCTACATCTTTGCGGTACCTCCAATCATGCCATTGCCACACCTCCAATCATGCCATTGCAGTACCTCCAATCATGCCATTGCCACACCTCCAGCCACATCTTTGCGGTACCTCCAGACTCCAGTCATGCCCATTGCCACACCTCCAGCCACATCTTTGCGGTACCTCCAGTCATGCCATTGCCACACCTCCAGCTACAACTTCGCAGTACCTCCAGTCATGCCATTGCCACACCTCCAGCCACATCTTTGCGGTACCTCCAGTCATGCCCATTGCCACACCTCCAGCCACATCTTTGTGGTACCTCCAGTCATGCCATTGCCACACCTCCAGCCACATCTTTGCGGTACCTCTAGTCATGCCATTGCCACACCTCCAGCCATGCCATTGCCACACCTCCAGCCACATCTTTGCGGTACCTCCAGTCATGCCATTGCCACACCTCCAGCCACATCTTTGCAGTACCTCCAGTCATACCATAGCCACACCTCCAGCAACATCTTTGCGGTACCTCTAGTCATGGCGTTGCCACACTTCCAGCCACATCTTTGCAGTACCTCCAGTCATGCCATTGCCACACCTCCAGCCACATCTTTGCAGTACCTCCAGTCATGCCATTGCCACACCTCCAGCCACATCCTTGCTGTACCTCCAGTCATGCCATTGCCACACCTCCAGCCACATCATTTTAGTACCTCTAGTCATACCATTGCCACACCTCCAGCCACATCTTTGGGGTACCTCCAGTCATGCCATTGCCACACCTCCAGCCACATCTTTGCAGTACCTCCAGTCGGGCCACAGCCACACCTCCAGCCACATCTTTGCGGTACCTCCAGTCATGCCATTGCCACACCTCCAGCTACATCTTTGCGGTACCTCCAATCATGCCATTGCCACACCTCCAATCATGCCATTGCAGTACCTCCAATCATGCCATTGCCACACCTCCAGCCACATCTTTGCGGTACCTCCAGACTCCAGTCATGCCCATTGCCACACCTCCAGCCACATCTTTGCGGTACCTCCAGACTCCAGTCATGCCATTGTCACACCTCCAGTCACATATTTGCAGCATCTCCAGTCATGCCATTGCCACACCTCCAGCTACAACTTCGCAGTACCTCCAGTCATGCCATTGCCACACCTCCAGCCACATCTTTGCGGTACCTCCAGTCATGCCCATTGCCACACCTCCAGCCACATCTTTGCGGTACCTCTGGTCATGCCATTGCCACACCTCCAGCCATGCCATTGCCACACCTCCAGCCACATCTTTGCGGTACCTCCAGTCATGCCATTGCCACACCTCCAGCCACATCTTTGCAGTACCTCCAGTCATACCATAGCCACACCTCCAGCAACATCTTTGCGGTACCTCTACTCATGGCGTTGCCACACTTCCAGCCACATCTTTGCAGTACCTCCAGTCATGCCATTGCCACACCTCCAGCCACATCTTTGCGGTACCTCCAGTCATGCCCATTGCCACACCTCCAGCCACATCTTTGCGGTACCTCCAGTCATGCCATTGTTACACCTCCAGCCACATCTTTGCAGTACCTCCAGTTGGGTCATTGCCACACCTCTAGTCACATATTTGCAGTACCTCCAGTTGGGCCATTGCCACACCTCCAGCTACAACTTTGCAGTACCTCCAGTCATGCCATTGCCACACCTCCAGCCACATCTTTGTGGTACCTCCAGTCATGCCCATTGCCACATCTTTGCGGTACCTCCAGCCATGCCATTGCGCACACCTCCAGCCACATCTTTGCAGTACCTCCAGTCATGCCCATTGCCACACCTCCAGCCACATCTTTGCGGTACCTCCAGTCATGCCCATTGCCACACCTCCAGCCACATCTTTGCGGTACCTCCAGTCATGCCATTGCGCACACCTCCAGCCACATCTTTGCGGTACCTCCAGTCATGCTCATTGCCACATCTCCAGCCACATCTTTGCGGTACCTCCAGTCATGCGATTGTCACACCTCCAGCCACATCTTTGCGGTACCTCCAGTCATGCGATTGTCACACCTCCAGCCACATCTTTGCAGTACCTCCAGTTGGGCCATTGCCACACCTCCAGTCACATATTTTCAGCACCTCCAGTCATGCCATTGCCACACCTCCAGCTACAACTTTGCAGTACCTCCAGTCATGCCATTGCCACACCTCCAGCCACATCTTTGCGGTACCTCCAGTCATGCCCATTGCCACATCTTTGCGGTACCTCCAGTCATGCCATTGCGCACACCTCCAGCCACATCTTTGCGGTACCTCCAGTCATGCCATTGCCACACCTCCAGCTACATCTTTGCAGTACCTCCAGTCATGCCATTGCCACACCCCCACCTACATCTTTGCAACACCTCCAGTCATGTCATTGCCACACCTCCAGCCACATCTTTGCAGTACCTCCAGTCGGGCCATTGCCACACCTCCAGCCACATCTTTGCAGTACCTCCAGTCGGGCCATTGCCACATCTTTGCAGTACCTCCAGTAATGATGTTGCCACATCTGGTCATCATACTATGAGTAATTCATAAGAAAAAGATGTTGTCTATTATTCACCTTAGGCGTCCTCTCTAACATCACTACTCCTCTGTCATGTAAGCATATGGAAATAAGCTGTACATCATTTTCAAGCATGGGGGGTATATAGTCCCATAAGCCATTTTCAACAGAGAAATATATACACAGATCAGCACACCTGACGGACAAATGAGGATGACAGAAGGAGAGGAGATTCAGTTCCAAAATAAGGCCTGTTTGTCGCCCCCTCCCCCCAAAAAAGAGGGACACTTAGAAGCTCTGTATAGCAGCTATGTGCAGCTACTGGTCTGCTGATCCTAAGTTTAGCGGAATAGTGTGAGACTGTTGTGTTGGCATAATTAAACTAAATCTTACAATATAAATGCAATGTTTTTTTTAATCATCTGTTTTGTATGGATCATGTTTTTCACTATCTTACTGGGCCCCAAGTAGGTAGTTTATTGCTTTTCATTGACCTGAAGGCAAAATGGGCCTGCAATAAGATTAGACAAGGACTGGAAACAGAACTAAATATGTTAATCCCTTCACTGCTTCAAGTGCAGAAATGGTGAAAAAAATGATAATATGATCTAAAGCCACCTAATAAAGTAATATGCAGTGCGGCTGTCTGGCCAGCAGTATGTGTTGGGCTGGTGGAGACAGGCGAGGCACTGTAGTCACAAGACAGCACTGCTGCTGAGCACACTACTGCTTGCGTCTATGTAACCTCTGATGCAATTGTCTTAGGCTTCCTGGAACAGTCACATGCTTTTCTCTTGTAAATTATAAATGGGAGGCGGATACCCGGACTACTGCTGACGTCCTTCATTACTACCTAACCAGCCTCCTTTAGACCCGCCTCCTACACTACTTCTTACTACGGTCTCTGATCCTCTGAATGGAGGCACAAGGCAGCTGGAGCAAAGTCTGCTTGGCTCATGTGTTTGCTGTGTGACATGAAGGACATTAGGCAGCTCCCAGCCGCGTTTCTGCTGTGAACAGTTCTCTTCCTCTCCCACTGCTGGTCTGCACCATTCTTCATCCTGCAGGCAGCAGCAGTGCACATTGTTTATTGAGAAGGATCCCACAGCTCAGTGTATTGAATACAGACCATGAACAATTAACAGGAACTTCAGAAGTATTCATGCTTATTATACAGTTATTACAATCCTCTAGTCTGCACAGTTGTTGCTTTGTTTAGGTGCAGCCATGTTGCACATGCAGATACTTCACGCTTTGTAATATAATCTACTGTACTTTTTTTGGATTCTCCCTCTTGAGATAAACTTTTTCCACAGCACAGAGTGCATCAAACATTCCATGTCACTAGCTGTCCCTGTTAGGGCTCAAAGTCTAGCCCACACCATAGTTCTAAGCCAGTTTTCAGAGGAAACCAATCTTGTCTGATTTTTGGAGCACCCGAGGGACACACACAAATATGTGGGAATCATACAAACTCCATGCACATAGTGTAGCCTGGACTCTAGCACTTCAAGGAGTTTACAATCAAATTGCGGAATTGTTCTTTAACCCTCCTGGCGGTTTGCAAAAAAATCGCCAGGGGGCAGCAAATCTTTTTTTTTAAATTTTTTTTTTTCTTTTCATGTAGCGAGACAAAGTCTCGCTACATGATAGCCGCTGCTCAGCGGCATCCCCCCAGCCCCTCCGATCGCCGGCGGCGATCGGAGATCCGGAGATCCCGTTGAAAGAACGGGATCTCCTGGAGGGCTTCCCCCGTCGCCATGGCGACGGGCGGGATGACGTCACCGACGTCATCGACGTCGTGACGTCAGAGGGGACTCCGATCTGCCCCATAGCGCTGCCTGGCACTGATTGGCCAGGCAGCGCACGGGGTCTGGGGGGGGGGGCGGCCGCGGCGAGAGGAATTGCGGCGGATCGGCGGGTAGCGGCGGCGATCGGGCACTGCACGCAGCTAGCAAAGTGCTAGCTGCATGCAGCAAAAAAAAAATTATGCAAATCGGCCCAGCGGGGCCTGAGCGGTGCCTTCCGGCGGCATAGCCCGAACTCAGTTCGGGCTTACCGCCAGGAAGGTTAAAGAGAACCCGAGGTGGGTTTGAAGAATATTATCTGCATACAGAGGCTGGATCTGCCTATACAGCCCAGCCTCTGTTGCTATCCCAAACCCCCCTAAGGTCCCCCTGCACTCTGCAATCCCTCATAAATCACAGCCACGCTGCTGACAAACAGCTTGTTAGAGCTGGCTGTGTTTATCTCTATAGTGCCAGTCTGCTGCTCTCCCTGCCTCCTGCAGAACTCCAGTCCCCGCCTGCATCCCTTCCCTCCCTGCTGATTGGAGGGAAGGGACGGGGGAAGGGACCGGAGCTATGCAGGAGGCGGGGGAGCAGCTGAGACTGACACTACAGATGTAAACACAGCCTCACAGCATGGCTGTGATTTATGAGGGATTGCAGAGTGCAGGGGGACCTTAGTGGGGTTTGGGATAGCAACAGAGGCTGGGCTGTATAGGCAGATCCAGCCTCTGTATGCAGATAACATTCTTTAAACACACCTCGGGTTCTCTTTAAAGCGGACCTGAATGCATAATATCTTTTAAAGAGAATAATTTGTTACAGCCAATACAAATCCTGTAGTAAATGTGCAGTGTGTCTACTTCCTGCTTTCATGGAAGCAGACATATTGTTAACATCCTGTGTTTACCAGTTAGCTGCTCTGCTGTGGCAGAGGAGATTTTTACGGTGACACAGTTGAGAGATCAAAATACAGTGCACAGATGTGGATGAATTGGACAGGCTAAACTCTCTGAATACATACATGGTGCATTTCTCATGTTTTCCTTTTGTCCTGTGCAAGAGTTCAGGTCTGCTTTCAAATTGTATGTTTGAGTTCTCTACAAAAGCCTCTATAAGCTGTTTTCCGAGATGCTAATTCTCCTTGTGGGTCTCCTAAAAGTTGCACACTGACTCCTGAGGTCCTTCCTACAAATCACTGAGCACGTCTGGCTTACCGTAAACGACCCACACACAATTGGTTTTAGCGTTTGGTTTTCAAGTGATGTCTCCTGAGTGACCTGCTGATCTGAGGTGCTTCATGATTTTGTTGTAATTGGTGTTATATTCTGAGACTTCAGTATAGAGTCTACCACATGATATGAAATGAAGCCGTAGATGTCAGAGGATGGCCAGCTATAGTCTGAGCCATTAGTGACCATAGTGGTGTGTGTTTGTGTGTAAACAAACCTGATGGCTGGACAAAAAGAATATTTAGCTCCAAATCACAGGTTACCATGCTGAAAACAATAGTGATGGGACAATGTTTCAGACCTGTCCGGCAGGTATCACAGGGTGATCAATTTTAAATGCGGAAGTCACTATTCTAAAGCCATATGCACAGAATGAATGGCGCTATACTGATCAAACAGCAGGAAGTTTTAAATCAGGATGATTTAAAAATTGTTCTACTGATCAGTATCGTGTCATCCGCTGCTTTCTCCCATCCTGCATTCAGCCATTTGTTCTACTGGCAAGATGCCCAAATTGTGTGATCATATTGAGGCATCATCTCTGAAAGATCTGTTATGTATTATTCCACAGCATGAGCAGCCCTGGCTCTGCCATCCATTCCCTTTCCTGTTATCTCTCACACTAGAGACACTAAACTGAGAAGCCCACAGCCATGAAATGATTCTTATCTGATTCTGACCTTTTTAGGCAATGATAATTGTGTGTCAGTCATTACAAGGTGGTAGATCACCTCAGCCCTCTGATCAGAAGCCTTGTACAGACACTAATGTTGGCATATGTGGCCTGATAGCGTACATTGATCACTTTTCAGGTTTTCCATGATTTGCAAAACTGAGTACTCTGAACTGAAGATTATAGTTGCCTAGCGCTTTGGAGTCAATTCTGTTTCCAATTCCAAATTGGACACTGCAGTGTGCTGTTGTGAAGCCGTAGCCAAATCTCTATAGCACAGCTATAGTGATTAGGATGTGGTCTGCGGAAAACTGCTGGTGGCATTTTTTTTGGGGGGGGGCTGCACGCAATTTGGATGCAACCTGTTGATTTTAATGGGCTGCAATTCCGCATCCCAAATCACATGCGGAAAACGCTAGTGGAAATAGGCCCTTAGGCGTATGATTAGTTTAACACTAGTCACAATATTCATGTTGAGGGATTGACTGCCATAAAATCTAATTCCAATTACCCACTGCTCTGTGTTTATTAACTAGTCTACATCATGAACCTGCATAGCAAGCAATTCAATATAATCATAAATGTGTCTGCTGTAATGTCTCTTAGTCTCCTATTTCAGTCAGCTTGGCCACTTTCTGGTACATTGCGGGGGAGAGGGAAGCTTGTTATCTCTACTCCCACATTCCTGCTCCTCACTGATTGGCTGAGGGCATTTTAGTGTGACAGGAGGCTGAGAAGGGAAATACACCTCACCCCTCTGCAGAAGCTACTGAAATATGAGCTATAGCAGTTTTCTCTTTATTTACTAAATAAAATGCACTGAAATCAAAACATGGTCAGTGCAATACATACATACATACATACATACATACATACATACATGCATATATGCATTATGTAAGTAGAATAAGTATTAATCTACTTATATATGTTTTTCCAGGGATAGTATGGCTTACCCTTGTGCTTTAAGGTTTGTACATACTCTTTTAATTGGTATTGCCCAAAACAAACATTCTTTTCAGATGACCGCTTAGGAATGATCGTTGTATAGATGGGCAGTTCATCTGTTTGCCAATAACAAGCAACCAGTTCTGTTCTGTAAAGAGGAACAAATATATGGTGACTCTTATCCATGCCAGTCATATTTTTATTTCATTACAATCCAAGGTCGCTGCAAAAGGTAGCTGTCTATCCCTAGAACATCCTGTCAGAAACCTTGTTTTATTAATCAGCTGAAACCTGATTGGTTGTTCTTGGCTCCTCCTATACTTTTGCTCCAGTTTTCTATTCATCTGTCTAGACAAACTACCATTGCTGTCTATGTACGGATGCTTTTAAAGTCAATAAATAAATGATTATGGCTTTATTTTGTTCTTGCATTGGGTCAATAGCACTGCTTCCAGTCCCCTTTAGTGCAGGCAGAGTTGCTTAGTTTAGTGTCAAAGAGTTCATGAAAAACTTATTAACCAGTGCAAGTTCCACAGGGCAGGAGTGTGCATTTATCAGGAGCTAGATACCACTGTGCTAGGCATTTGGATGGTATGTCAAACCTTTTAATGACTTTAGTAGAGGAGCAGCGATAATGCAGACCTGCTGGCGCTAGTTAACATGTAACAGGATTTTACAAAGCCTTGCAAGTCTGCACGACAATCTGCAGGGATTTACATTGTGTTTTATAAATCTCTTAAATGTTTATAAGTAGGAGGCTGTGACTTAGAGGCATGTTTGGTACGCACAATGGGACTGGCAAGGAAAGTCGAGCTGTTGGCAGTAGCAACCTAGTCACTTTGTAAATATTTCAGCAGCCCGGCTGTTGAGGTTTGCATTAGAATGGGGGCAAGGAATGTATGTGGCTTGTCGGCACATATAGCAGTGCTACTATCCTTGGATAATAGTGTGCAGCTGTTAAAAAAATATATGATATGATATTACCCCTTGACAGGCTTTGTTGCTGATGTTATGACTGGTATTCACCAATGATTTCTTGCTTATGGAAGAAGAGGAAAGACCTCAAGAACCAGGTACTAAAATTTAAAGAAAACATCCAGGTTTTTTTTTTTTTAAAAAAAAGCACATCTACTTAGCTGGGGCTTTCTCCAGCCCCTGGCATCTTATGTGTCCCTCGCTGCAGCTCCGATCCCAGCCGGTGGCCTGGGATCCCCTCTTGCAGCAGCTGACCTGGCGAGGTTGGCAGCCTCTGCGCCTGCATGTGGTCGCGCTCCCGCAGTTGGGAGTGTTCTGCACAGTACTTAGTACTGCGCCTGTGCAGAATGATTCCAGCTATGTGAGCGGTGTGGCCAGGTACAGGTGCAGAAGCTGCTGACATCGCCAGGGGCACCAGCTGGGAGCAGAGCTGCCAGGGGCTGGAGGAAGCCCCAGGTAAGTAGATTTAAAAAAAAAAAACGGATGTTTCCTTTAAAAGTAATCTACAGCGAGAGGGATAGAGAGGCTGCCATATTTATTTCTTTTTAAACAATGCCTGGTTGGCCTGCTGATTCTCTGCCTCTAATACTTTTAGTCATAGACCCTGAACAAGCATGCAGATCAGATGCTCTGACTGAAATCAGACTGAATTAGCTCATGCTTGTTTCAAGTGTGTGATTCAGACACTGCTGCAGCCAAAGATATCAGCAGGCTAACCAGGCAACTAATATTGCTTAAAGTGAACCAGAGACGAAGCACCCTCATGTATTTTTCCATATATATCAATAGGGACATTAGAGAAAACCCCTACCAGCAGCTGCTAGAGAGATACGTAGAGGGCGCACTTCTCTTAAACCAGACTGGCTCTGACTGACGGAAGTGCAGGGACTTGATACCGGAGCTGCGGGAAGACTGAGGATGGCGGCATGGCAGCGATCCGAGCGGATGGAGCTGGAGGAACCCCCAGTTATGTATACATCTTTTTATTTAACAGAGCTCTGGTTTCCTTTAAAGAGAACCCGAGGTGTGTTTAAAGAATGTTAACTGCATACAGAGGCTGGATCTGCCTATACAGCCCAGCCTCTGTTGCTATCCCAAACCCCCCTAAGGTCCCCCTGCACTCTGCAATCCCTCATAAATCACAGCGGTGCTGTGAGGCTGTGTTTACATCTGTAGTGTCAGTCTCAGCTGCTCCCCCGCCTCCTGCATAGCTCCGGTCCCTGCCCCCGTCCCTTCCCTCCAATCAGCAGGGAGGGAAGGGATGCAGGCGGGGACTGGAGTTCTGCAGGAGGCGGGGAGAGCAGCAGACTGACACTATAGAGATAAACACAGCCAGCTCTGACAAGCTGTTTGTCAGCAGCGTGGCTGTGATTTATGAGGGATTGCAGAGTGCAGGGGGACCTTAGGGGGGTTTGGGATAGCAACAGAGGCTGGGCTGTATAGGCAGATCCAGCCTCTGTATGCAGATAATATTCTTCAAACCCACCTCGGGTTCTCTTTAAAAGGAAATAAATATGGAAACCTTGCTTTAGGTTCTCTTTAAGGGGTTGCTCTGTTTTGACACAATCTATATAGCATTCGTCACCACTATGGAATTCATTTAGTAACTGAATGTCATTAAATATTACCTTTTAACCTGAGTCTGCGGCTGCTATAAGCTTTTAGTAAACTTGCAGGAAAACGTAAACTATACCCAGAATTCTCCTCTTACTGATGTATCATTGGTTTATGATTCTGGACAAAGTGGGAAGTAAAATACTTCTGCCTTTGTATCCATCTAGCTGTGCTGGTTTACTGCAGTGATAGTCATTCCACAGAGAGGATGTGCACTTGTCATTTGTCACGTGTCAATCTCTAAGCAGCTGTGAGAGGGGTGACTTTACTCTGAAGTGAAAACTGCCCACTGTTGAGAACACCCACTATTATGTCAGCACCAAGCTTTCTGAATGAATCTCTGGGTCACATGACTGAAAGGGAATTTCTCTGGAATGGCTGCACCAAACCTGAACATTTAATGAATAGAAACATCCCTTATTCAACTATATTAAGAATGACCGCTTTTCCTGACAAGGCACCCGCTGCAGATGCCCGCGGAAGCAATAAAAGCATATGAACAGTTTATTCACGGCCACATACCTTTAGCACTACCTTTTAACTAGCCTATTTAAAGCCTTTGTGGCAGTGGGCACAGTCTCATTTGCTTGTAACATGCCCAATGCGTGTTCCATGGTCATCCACAACAGCCTGACAGTGGTTACTACCACCAGTGTACAAGTTGGCAGCATGATCACTGGCAGCTGCATGGACCAATATTGCAATGCAGCTATGAGGGCGGTAGAATGCCTACAGTGTACCACCCCTATAATCATCAGTTGTGAATAAATTCCTTTTAAATATATCTCCCTCACTGTAGCCATCTTCTTTGTCATGCTGATACACTTGAAATCAGAAACAAACACCCCCAAAAAGTGGGAAAAGCATAGGATCTGCTTTTTATCAGTAGTTTCATCCTTTCAGAATAAAAGCAGCACATTAAAGTGTCTGGGAAGCCTTTATCAGTGCTTATCCCCAGATAGATGCACATCAGTACATGCCATTGACTGTGCTGCTTTCACTCCGTGCAGCTAATTGGCAGAGTGTGCAGCCTCCTGCTGTTTGCTACATGGACTGTGGAGAAACTGAACACGTTTATAAGTGTCTGGTGGACTGATAGGAAATGCTACGTTTTCCTACATGTCCGATTTTCATACTGAGATTGCTTAACCATCAAGCACAATATGCAATTAACTTCCACTTGTTTGGAAATGAGAGCGCTGACAAATAGAACATTGTGTGTACAGTCCTAGTGAATGGTGTGATGTCTGTCTTCCTTCTTCTTCAGCTCTTGTCACTGATCCCAGGCCTTTGTTAGTTTTTCTTTTTTTCTTTCTTCCATGTCTATCTTGGTTTGTATAGAGAGTATGGATGGACATCTGCCGTGTTGGCATCCGTTCTGTGAATTCTCTGTGAGGTGACAGTCGCACTGCTTCCGCATTACGCCCTCTGATGAGCCAAACAGACCTGTCACATTCCCCAATTTGATACATGAATCTGTTACATTATTATTGTTATGCATTTTTATAGCCTTGACAGTTTTCATAGTGCTTTATAGAATTCACTGAATAATTTCTGGCACTCTCTCTCTAAGGGAGCCTTAGAGAGAGTGCCAGAAATTATTCAGTGAAATGCACACTGCATGCGATTCCGATTTTTAATCGGTTTTTACATCCGATTCCGATTTTTAATCGTTACTGCATGCTGTGGATTTTCTTCCGTTTTTCTGTTGATTGTATACAGGGAAAATCGGAAACGAAATCGGAATCGCAAAACGGATTTGCAGTGTGCAGGGAGCCTAATGCTGATGATCTAATGCCCCTTATATGGTCATAGTCTAATGTACCTGCCACAGTCCAAGGATAATTTGAGCAAAAAAGAATTAACGTGCCAGTATGTTTTGTGAGGGGTATGTTGGCGGTGAAAGCAAGATACTGTAAAAATGTGGACATTGGGATTTGCTGCTGTGATGGTCAAGTGACCACTGGGAAGCTTATCTTGAGATAGTTAAAGCCAATTGGTGGTTCTGTTTTTGCGTACGTATATCTACGCCGCCCGTGTCCTGGGCACAGGGTGAGCTGAATGATGGTTCACCCTGCTGCTACTGAAATTCCCGGCGGCGTAAAATACTGTTTATCCTCAGTCGTTGCTACTTGGAGGGAGATGTCATTTGGGGTCCAGCTATCTCTGGAACCTCAAATTACCCTTACGCGCCCTGCACAGTATAACATTACTGCTATGGCGGCACCTACTTGCGGAGCTGAAAAAAAACACCTGCTACATTTGTTTAAACTGGCCATACACTAAACAATTTTTCTTATTTTAATGCTAAGATTGACATTATGATTGACCAACCAAAAACCAACGTTGCGGTTTAGTGTAACGTTGCGGTTTAGTATTTCAATTGTAAATACGATCGATCATTCATTTTTAAATTCACTTCAGTTTATAATCTGTAAGATGTTTTTGTCTGATCGAATGTCTAATTGGGCAAAATTGGACAGTGTAAAGGGGCCCATACAATGGTCGATTTCAGCCATCGATTCTATAGAATCGATCAGAAATCAATTCTATCAAATTCCCCATTCGATCGATTTGCAGCCGATTTTGAACGATTTGATCTATATGGCCCATAGAGTTGCATTGGATCTAATGGTCCAATAATGCATTTAGATCGATTTCCAATAGATTTCATTGTGAAATCTATTGGAAATCTGTTCCTAGTGTGTCGCACACATCAAATAGATTCCTGGCAGATTCGACTTGACAGGCATCTGACAGAAATCTATCTGATGGTCAAATCTGCTGCAAATCTATAAGTGTATGGCCACCTTAAAGAGAATCTGTATTGTTAAAATCGCACAAAAGTAAACATACCAGTGCGTTAGGGGACATCTCCTATTACCCTCTGTCACAATTTCGCCGCTCCTCGCCGCATTAAAAGTGGTTAAAAACAGTTTTAAAAAGTTTGTTTATAAACAAACAAAATGGCCACCAAAACAGGAAGTAGATTGATGTACAGTATGTCCACACATAGAAAATACATCCATACACAAGCAGGCTGTATACAGCCATCCTTTTGAATCTCAAGAGATCATTTGTGTGTTTCTTTCCCCCTGCAGCTATCTTCCACTGAAGTGTCAGGCTATTTCTTCCTGCAGAGTGCAGACAGCTGTGCCTTTATGTAATTCCTCAGTATGTGAAAGCCCAGCCAGCTCAGAGGAGGATTTATCCAGCTTGTAAAAGATAATAGAACAGAGAGAAGCTGCACTAATCTAAATATCACACAGGCAGTGTGCAGAGAGGGGCCTGGATGGGGGAGTTCATAGCAGAACCACAACACTGAAGAACTTGGCAACCTTCCAGACACAGGCCTGACAAGTCTGACAAGAGAGAGATAAGTTGATTTATTACAGAGATGGTGATAGTAGAACGTGCTGCAGTAAGCCAGAACACATTACAATAGCTTTTGGAACTTGTAGGATGATAAAAAACAGGATGCAATTTTTGTTACGGAGTCTCTTTAAGACCCAAACCAAACATTCTTTTAATTAAAAATATTTAGTTGCACCACTCTGACACATACAAAGATAAATAAACACTCCTTCAAACCTATGATCATTTCAGTGCATGCCTTTCACCCTTCTCTTTTCATAGCTAGGGTTATACTGGGGGCAGCCATTAGCAATTTCTCCATTGCCAGACACCATCTACTCCACCAGTTTGCCGGAAAAATCCCGGCAATTTGAAAGGAAGGGTGTGGTTTCTCCAATAAATGTAAAATATTTTATATTTGTCATCATGCAGCTGAAAAAAGGCTGCTATTTATTATTATAATTTAGAAAATAGATTTTATTTCTGAAATCTTGTATTTTTAATTTGGGTCCACTTTAAGGCTACCTTTTTATATAGTTATTTCTCATTGGCATAGTCATGTTACTGGCCAGCAGAGGGAGCACTGACATTTTAGCAAATAATGCACTAGCAACCTTTATGAACTTATATTAAAGAGCAAAGCTATATAATAAAATAACTAGCCTTTTTTTTTTTTTTTTTTTTTTTTAAATCCATATACCAATAGATATTTTTCATAAGTGTCAGCACTACCTGTCACTATATCCTGTTTTTGGGTCTTGACTTAGGCATAGTGGAGAAACCTGTCCCCGTCCCACCTGCCTCAGGCTCGCATCTTTTTGAATAATGTCTGAATAGCATATAAAGCTGTTGCTATGTATATGAGAGAAAGCAGATCCTCATATATCTGTATCTGGAAGCTGGGCTTCTGAGTCTTGTGAGGGGACCTTCATGGCTCTTTTCACACTATGTACATTGCGATGCCCATCCTGAAAAATAAAACCGCTACTGTGATATAAAGTTGCATCGCAGCCTATCGCTGCAATGTGACCCGTACGGGTGCAGCCCATAGATTGTACATTTGTATTGCGCACATTGCCCCATAACGCACTGCATGTATGCAATTCTGTTGGAAATCATTCTGAATGCCTTCATTTGAGGTGTGAAAGGAGCCCAAGTCAAGTTTTGCGCGTGGATAATAAATAGAGGCTTCACTTAAGGCCTGCACATACCTGTGACTGATGTTGCCCGTCAGAGGGCCTACGAAGGGGCATGCATGACGGTCATGTGGCAGGTGGGGCATGTGGCGACACAAAGGAATCGGCTGTCGCTCAGCCAAGTTGATCCGCCTGGCAGATCGCTTACAGGGTGGGGGTTGCTAAAATCAGCATGTGTATACTTTGTTATATACATAAATACTTTGGATGTTATTTCAGGCCTGTAGATATACTTTGGCTTCAATTCATCAAGCATTACCGCATTCGGTAATGCTAAAAACAGCTGACTTAAGGGAGCACTTTAGAAAATGTTAATTCATCAAAGCTGTTACCGAATGAGAAGCTGAAATGACACAGCAATGAGATAAATTACCGACATGTGCTCAACAAATGTTAATTCATCAAGGTTCCCACATTCACTAACACATTCGGTGTTTATCTCAAGCTCTCCCCTGTCGTTACAGGCTTCGAAAGCCTTCTGTGTGAATGTTTTCATGATAAGCAGGAGCAGGCAGCCAATAGAAACAGCCCATGTTCTCCTGCAAGTGCCGCTGATAGGTCACACAGGCTTCTCCACACAAGCTTTCAGACCCCCCAAGCAGTGAGCAGAGAGAACGGGTCAAAATATATCCCCAGATTCCCTTCGGTGGTGTAACCCTTTCAGGCCCTGTTTGATAATGCAAAGATGCTGGTGGTGAAATCACCAAGCATGACATTTGTAATGTCTCCAGGAAGTTCATCTACGTTGTGGCAAATAAATAAAATGTTAAGAAAGACTGATGGACAGATTCAGAGCAGCAGAGGCAGTACAAGTAACAGTAACTATAACACGTTTACATGTAAAGGGATGTCTGGATGCCTTCTATTGTTATCAGCTTGTAACAACACAGAGACATTCCAAGCTGCTCTGCACCACTCTGCTGTTATCAAACAGCCTTTGATGAATTGAAGCCTAGTAGTTCGGTAACTTAACGAACCTCTACCGCACATGGGAAAATATTGATGAATTAGCACAGTGAAGTGTAAAATACCGAATGCGGTATTTTAAGGACTGGGGTTTTGTTATCGAACACCCTTTGATGAATTGAAGCCTTTGTCTGCTTTAAGTTAGGTTGCTTGTTAAAGGAATACTGTAGGGAGGGTCGGGGGAAAATGAGTTGAACGTACCCGGGGTTTCTAATGGTCCCGCAGACATCCTGTGCCCGCGCTGCCACTCACTGATGTTCCAGCCCGCCTCTGGTTCACTTCTGGAAATTCAGACTTTAAAGCCTGAAAACCGCTGCGCCTTCCTGGCCGCGCCCTTGCTCCCGCTGACATCAGTACGGTCTGTGCCTGCCCAGTACGCTCCTGGTGACCTCAGCGAGAGCAAGGACACGGCAACACAGGCACAGTGGTTTTCAGACTTAAAAGTCTGAAATTCCAGAAGTGAACTGGAGGCGGGGCCGGAGCATCGGTGAGTGGCTGCGCAGGCACAGGATGTCTGTGGGGGACCATTAGAAGCCCCAGGTAAGTTCAACTCAATTTCCCCCGACCCCCCTACAATATTCCTTTAAGTCAGTTGCTGGTAAGGGGTTCAGTATTTTTCTTTGTAATAATCACTCTTAATTCACATGGTATTTCATGCTTGATTCGTTACAGCCAAGCTATAAATAATAATGAATAATATTCTTAATTTTAAATGAGGCTTTTAATCCCCTCCCGGTGTGCTTTCCTTCATACCGGATTATCACTCTCCAACCTGTGCTTAGGATTCTTCTACATCAGGAGTAGAACAGGAAGTGGCGGGCAGTGTGGGCAGGAGGAGTTTTGTTTATTTTACCTTCAACAGGATTTTGTGGCAGGCCATATACAGTGGAGGAAATAATTATTTGACCCCTCACTGATTTTGTAAGTTTGTCCAATGACAAAGAAATGAAAAGTCTCAGAACAGTATCATTTCAATGGTAGGTTTATTCTAACAGTGGCAAATAGCACATCAAAAGGAAAATTGAAAAAATAACCTTATATAAAAGATAGCAACTGATTTGCATTTCATTGAGTGAAATAAGTTTTTGAACCCCTACCAACCATTAAGAGTTCTGGCTCCCACAGAGTGGTTAGACACTTCTACTCAATTAGTCACCCTCATTAAGGATACCTGTCTTAACTAGTCACCTGTATAAAAGACACCTGTCCACAGAATCAATCAAGCAGACTCCAAACTCTCCAACATGGGAAAGACCAAAGATGTCCAAGGATGTCAGAGACAAAATTGTAGACCTGCACAAGGCTGGAATGGGCTACAAAACCATTAGCAAGAAGCTGGGAGAGAAGGTGACAACTGTTGGTGCGATTGTTCGAAAATGGAAGGAGCACAAAATGACCATCAATCGACCTCGCTCTGGGGCTCCACGCAAGATCTCACCTCGTGGGGTGTCAATGGTTCTGAGAAAGGTGAAAAAGCATCCTAGAACTACACGGGAGGAGTTAGTGAATGACCTAAAATTAGCAGGGACCACAGTCACCAAGAAAAGCATTGGAAACACATTACACCGCAATGGATTAAAATCCTGCAGGGCTCGCAAGGTCCTCCTGCTCAAGAAGGCACATGTGCAGGCCCGTCTGAAGTTTGCCAATGAACACCTGAATGATTCTGTGTGTGACTGGGAGAAGGTGCTGTGGTCTGATGAGACCAAAATAGAGCTCTTTGGCATTAACTCAACTCGCTGTGTTTGGAGGAAGAAAAATGCTGCCTATGACCCCCAAAACACCGTCCCCACCGTCAAGCATGGGGGTGGAAACATTTTGCTTTGGGGGTGTTTTTCTGCTAAGGGCACAGGACAACTTAATCGCATTAACGGGAAAATGGACGGAGCCATGTATCGTGAAATCCTGAACGACAACCTCCTTCCCTCTGCCAGGAAACTGAAAATGGGTCGTGGATGGGTGTTCCAGCACGACATTGACCCAAAACATACAGCAAAGGCAACAAAGGAGTGTCTCAAGAAGAAGCACATTAAGGTCATGGAGTGGCCTAGTCAGTCTCCGGACCTTAATCCAATAGAAAACCTATGGAGGGAGCTCAAGCTCAGAGTTGCACAGAGACAGCCTCGAAACCTTAGGGATTTAGAGATGATCTGCAAAGAGGAGTGGACCAACATTCCTCCTAAAATGTGTGCAAACTTGGTCATCAATTACAAGAAACGTTTGATCTCTGTGCTTGCAAACAAGGGGTTTTCCACTAAGTATTAAGTCTTTTATTGTTAGAGGGTTCAAAAACTTATTTCACTCAATGAAATGCAAATCAGTTGCTATCTTTTATTTAAGGTTATTTTTTCGATTTTCCTTTTGATGTGCTATCTGCCACTGTTAAAATAAACCTACCATTGAAATGATACTGTTCTGAGACTTTTCATTTCTTTGTCATTGGACAAACTTACAAAATCAGTGAGGGGTCAAATAATTATTTCCTCCACTGTATGTGTTAAACAGATAAGCTCTTTGGATCATCAGAGGTGTTCATTTTAACACCCACAGGTCTTCTAACATGTTACAAAGTATTTGATTGTTTAAGTTGTTCACTCTTCTATAGAAACTCATGCTGACTGTTAGCTTATCCATTTGCTGCAGTCCCATAGCTTATCCAGAGATGACACTTATTTTCTCTAATGTAATTGCCTGAAAAGACTCTGGACCATACCATCTATGTTGCTTATCACAGAGTGCAGCTTAGGCAAAAAATAATATATATATATATATATATAGGCAAAAAAATTAAATATATATCTGCAAGTTGTAAGTATGTACACACGATATACTAAAGTCGCTTAAAACGCCTGACAGATTTGCCATATTGACTAAACAATCCTTTTGAAAAAATGTATCCCAACGACGAATGACCAACTGATGCTTGATGGATTACTGCTGAAAGCTATCAAGATTGAGCAGTGTGGCGTGAAAATCGATCGCTATGCGATTGATTCTGAATTCAAGTTCTGAAGAAGTGCTGCATGCTGGTGGCGTGAAACAGCTGCCTTAGTGCCCTTTTCCCGTCTCTGCCTATAGTTGCACTGTTGTGCTTTTAATCTTGTTGCGAATAAAAGGTATCTTTTACAATGGATGTGTGCTACCACCTTTTCTGATGGTATGGGCATAGTGGTGATAAAGCTGGATATCATTGTATAGTTTATGGGCTATTTTAATGTTCCAGATAACAACCCACATTTCAACCAGCTCAAGCTTGAAGGGAGGGACTGAATTACACACATCTACAGTATCTTTAAACTTGGCTTTTTTCCAGTTTTATTTGTTCAAGTTAAGTGTTTGAAGGGGTCCATAAAAATATCCATGTCACATAAGTTCGCCCAGATTTTATGATGTTGGCCGTTAACCAAATTGTAAAGCTCAGCAAACAGTAGATCGGACAATGGTTTGTAATTCCCATGCTCTATTTCCTCCCTGCATTCCCTTGTCTGCCTTATCCATCATCCTCTAAAAATAACTTGAATGTGTTGCTATCTGTATCAGTGGAACTCTACTAGAAGGCTGTATTGAATACTTTGTAATATTTGCTGGTAAGGGTTGTTACCTTAATGGGATCATTGTGAGGATAATTAAGGTGAAAATTGTTATTATTTAGTATTTATATTGCACTGTACAAAGTATATTGTCTTGTCACTTAACTGTCTTTTAGAGGAGCTCAAACTCTAAACCCTACCATAGTCATATGTCTATGCATGTATCATGCAGTGTATGTATCCTAGTCTAGGGCCAATTTAGGGGGAAGACAATTAACTTATCTGTATGTTTTTGTGATGTGGTAGGAAACTTGAGTGCCTGGAGGGAACCCACGCAGACAATTGGAGAACATACAAACTCCTGGCAAATAGTGCCTTGGCTGGGATTTGAACCTGGGGACCCAGCACTGCAAGGCGAGAGTGCTATCCACTATGCCACCATGCAGGGGGCTGAGTGAGTTAAACAGGACGTGAAAAAGGGTATTTTTTTGTTAGTTTGTTTATACCGGGCATGGGCAAACTTGGCCCTCCAGCTGTTGAGGAACTAAAAGTCCCACAATGCATTGCAGGAGTCTGACAGCCACAATCATGACTCATAAAGGCAAATGCATTGTGGGATTTGTAGTTCCTTGACAGCTGGAGGGCCAAGCTTGCCCATGCCTGGTTTATACTGTACAATAGAGGGGAGTTATGTTGCAGAGGAGGAGTCTGTAGGGCATACAGTAGATAGGGAATCGTATTTTACAAATCTCTGCAGAAACAACAAATAGCAGACTGGGAATTTCTTCCTCTGCACCAGTCATTCCTCTGCATCACCTGACCATGCCCACCTCCTCCCTCTGCTCCATTCTGTTGGCAGGGTCAGCTCTATGTTCTCAGGAAAATACTATCTGATAAATACTGTCTGAAAAATAGAATCACAATGATGATTGAAATTTGCATCACACATTTTTGATGCAACGCATACAGTCCATAGACTTATGCTTGCACCACCCCCAGAACCAAGCGTGCCGCCCAGTTCATTATCCTGACAGTATGCATGGCCGTGTGAAAGCCCCATTGAAATAGAATTGCATCGCATTTTGATGACATCCTATTGTCTGCTGTGCCACAATACAACAGACGTAGTGTGAAGAAGACTAAATAGTGAGGTTTCCAGGGTCCCTCTTTCCACTGATCTCCAGCACTAGAGGACACCAGTCAGGCGGGCAGCATATGTTTTCCTGCTGTGTATTTAGTTATCTTCCTGAAGTACACTTCAACCAAAGAACACGCTTCTAGTCCCAATAATTTAAGTTTCTGTTAGTACATTTGTGAATTAAACATCAGATTTCAATGCTCTTGAGTGCTTTCAGCGGTTTCAGAAGGATGAGTGGATGGCCAGTGCTTTTCACATAGAGCTACTTGACATTTGAGCAGATCTATTATTTTCAAGGCTTGCAGGTGGAAAGTGTTCTGCAGAAATATAGGGAAGAGGATGAACTTTGCAGAGAATTTAAACTACCTACTGCAGCATAACTGGAATTAGCACAAAGTTCAGAGTCTTAACTGCTGCACTCTGTCACTGCAGGCTGTTATGCAAGATTTCAAGGAAGATTAATCACATTAACAATTATATGTGTATGCAATTTTAGTTTCACTTTGCCTGTACTGTACTGTACTGTTCCAAATTTATTTAAGTTTCTTTGATGGATTACGCTACAGACACCCCCTTGTGCTTGGAAAGTAAAGCTGAGAAATTGAAGTACAAGACCCCCCCCCCCCCTTCTCCCCAAGATGTTGCACAGTGTGCTATTTCTTTATGTAGAAAGTAGGGATAGTCGATGAAATGTAATCTGAGTTGATGCAGAATTATGCAAATGTGTGCAGCTTGAAAACAGAAAAATCAAATCCCAACATTTGATTGGTCCATTATCAAGCTGTATGAATTTGCATAACCCTACATGTACTCAAAATTATTTATATCTCATTGACCTTCCCCAATAGATACGTATAATTCCCCTGTCGCACCACAATTTGTGACCACTGGTATAGTAGAAGTAATTCCTACGGTTCTCAAAGTTGATTTATTTATAAAGGTCGGACCAACCAGGAATCTTTGCCTTCCAAATAATCCCTGATCTCTGTGTGGCTGCTTCTCCTGTGTTTTTTCTGTCTTTCTTCTAGACCAATGTAAAGCCCGGTGGGAAATTCAAATTAACTCAAATGTGGCTACAGGGGCATACCGGTAGCTATAACCATAGCAACTGCTATGGGGACCTGGAGCAAAGGGGCTCAAAGCAGTAATGTATTCACTATTTACTTGATTGTTTTTCTCCACACTCTGACTTAATCACAGTGCCCATAGACTGTTTGCAGTGTACATTGCATAGGAACGTACATTGGCCAGTCAACTTATATCTTATAGGGTAGGGGCTGGTGGCATTGCTTGTGAGTGCCTAGGTCTGATGGCCCCATCAAAATTCTGCTATGGGGGGGGGGGGGGGTCCTTTTGGCTGATTTTAATATCTTACTATGGACTTTTTAAAGGGAATCTGATAGTGAAAATAAATTTGATATAATGATTTGTATGTGTAGTACTGCTAATAAATAAAACATTATCAGCACATATGAGTCTCATATTGTTTCCAGTACAGGAAGAGTTAAACTTCAGTTGTTATCTATGCAAAAGAGCTTCTTTGAGCTCTGCAGCTTTATAAAGTTGTGGACAGCACTGTCTTTAGAAGCACTTATCTCAACTGTGTCTCATTGTTTCTTATTTGTTTGAGGTTTTTTTGTCTGCAGAGATAAGTTCAAAGGGTCATTAGCCTGCTCTGTGAAATCATTTAAAATGCTGACTGTATTGTGGAAACTGCAATTATTAGAGAATGATGCAATGTTATAAAAACACTATATAACTGTGACACACACGCACACCATGGACAGCAGTGGTCCCACTGACAGCTGTTTATGGACCCATGCATGGCTCTTGATGTGCAGGAGACTGCAGTTCCTGCACATCTCTGGCACTCCCCCTGGTGGGCAGGAAGCAACACATCTTGCTGTGGTAATCACAGATTACTATCGCTCAGTTTAGTAAATCAGTGTCCCTGAGTGCCAATCAGCAAGTTTATTGAGCAGAATAACATGTATGAGATCCACCAGTAACATGACAGTCAGATAGCATTATCACTAAGCGTTTTATAAACAGAATAGATAGTTTTAACTACCAGTGTTTGTCGGATAAAAACAAGTGAACCATGTTTTAGTGCTCTCTCTTGTGTGGTTTTGATTTGGCTGATTTTCCTGATTGAGTGTTCATAGTAACATTTAAGGTTCTTGTTGGTAATGTGATGGGTGCAGTTTTTGTCTGTTAATGTGTATATGACTGAGCAGATGGAGCCCAGGACCAGCTATTTCTGTCCAATGTTATTTTATACACTCTGCAAAGTAAAGACTGCAGGAGGCTGTATTCTCAGTGTTGCTATAGCAGACCTCTCTGAAACACTAACCTGTCTCGCATCTTTCCTGAATCGTTACTTCAACTGATTATTCACATTTTCTTCCCCCGAAGCAGATTAGAAAGCTTTCTTCCATTAGTCTGCAAGTGAAGAATCTCTACCTGCTGTCCGCATTCTTTGTCCTTGCAAATCTTCACAAATAGCAATATTTATGTGCATAGGGCTCTTTCACATTAGGGCAGATTTTCTGCGTTTCAACGCAAAGGATAAAGTTTGCGTTACCCAAGGTGAAATGAAAGTCCATAGACTTTCATTTTAGCTTTCACATATAACGCAGCCTTTTTGTGCGTTGCGTTACACTGCACCCAGGCGCAGTTTTTCAGCCAACGCTAGCTTTATGCGTTACAATGTTAGTCAATGTAAAACGCACACTATGCGCGTTTTTAATCCGTTAACGCAGGCAATCAGTCCCAGAATGCAACAGAGGAACAATGTAGAAAGTTGAAAACTAAAAGAAAAAAAAATTACCTGCGTTTTCCTATGTCCTGTAACGCATTGAAAACGGATTAAAAACGCACACTCACTGCAGTGCAACGCATATCAAAACGCATTAAAACGCATACAACAAAACGTATGCTTTAAGCGTTCTCCAACGCAAGCTCTGATGTGAAAGAGCCCATAGACATACGGTCTTATGATTTGCACTGTAGTGTTAGTATGAGATTCTGATCATTACGCATATGACGTAAACAATCGCATTCTCTTGCATAGCAGGTGCCATGGTGGGGAACTATGGGTCCCAGGGGGAAGGTGAGCCCAGTTTGTCCTAATCTTGTTCCTTGTCCTCTCCATGTGTTACATATTTTGTAGTGGGTTAATTATGCACTGTTTGGGGGAAGGCTGGCAACCTTGGGAGACATGCGCGTTCTTTAGCTTTCTTTTGAAGCTATCATGAATGGTCATTTTTGCCACGGGTAAACTACAGTGAGCCTGTCATTTCAGATTATGGTTACACTGTGGACATTACGGTACGTTATCACACTGCAATGGTCCCACAAGGGTCTAATTCACATCATGCGCATTGCCTCTGTGATGTTTTGTGTTCCGTCATAATAATGTGAGCCATGCTACTGGACAAAACGCCCACGTTACAAATGAGTGGTGAATAGATACCATGTGTTTCCATGCTTACTAAATCCTCTTACCCACACTTGTGTTTTTAGCTGCAATCTGTGGCAACGTGATGCAGCTCGATCTGTGGGGACATCAGAAGTCCATAGACTGCACTGTCTGATGTCTCCATCCATGTGTAGTGATTCATTGCAGAATCACAAACTATGGTTGCTGATGAGTTACTGCAAACACTTTATGGTTTTCATTCAGTGTGGTAAATGGAATCGCAATACAGTGTTCTCCCCAGAAATTTTTCACAGCCGGGTGGCATGAAAAAGTAGCCGGGTGGCGAAGGGGGGGGGGGGGGGGGGGATGCAGGGCCAGTGCAACTCTGTCTGCTTACAAAATAAAAGGAGGATGAGGAGGCAAGCCGATGTACCTGCTAAGTACACACAATGCAATTTTCTGACAGATTTACTGTCAGATCGACAATTTCCAACATGTCCGATCTGATTTCCGATTTTCTGTTCACTTCTATAGGAAATTGTGCAGAAATCAGATCAGACATGTTGGGAATAATCGATCTGACAGTAAATCTGTCAGATAAGTGCATTGTGTGTACCTAGCATTAGCATTGTTTCAGATTAAGGAGCCCAGGTCCCTTTTTAAGCCGACCTGAACTTAGAACTTCCTCTATGCTCTAAAAGATGTGCAACAGCATAATTTAGCAAGCAACCTTTAAATAAAAGCATTTTTGTTACAGCTGATGCAAATCCTAAAATAAATCTGCAGTTTCTAGTTCCTGCTTTCTTGGAAGCAGACAGGGTTTACATCCAGTGCTTTCAAATGAGCATATCTGCCCCATCTGAAATGGCAGTCATGTGACACAGGAAGAGATCCAATTACTCAGGCTTATTTCTCTAAATACAGGGTGCATTTCTCTGTTTTTCTTCTGTCCTGTGCAAGAGTTCAGGTCCACTAACTTCCCACAGAGTGAAGGGGGAGGGGGAGCACATCACTACAGACAGATACAAGCTGGGGCCTGGGGAAGATGCAGACACAGCAGGAGAGGAGTGCACAGGACGCTGCCTTACAGCCTGTCACTGAACATGCTCTGCATGGCTGCGTCTCCTCTGCCCCCAAACTGAAAGTGAAAAAAACATGCAGAGCTCTGAAGGGGCATCACTTCTCCTGCTCCGTGTCTCCCCCCAGCTGGATTAGACCAGCAGCTGCTGTTTTCATTCTCTGGCATGTTTACCTGCAGTCTGGGGGAGGAAGGAGAGAATTGATTAGCAGCTCTGCGGCTGTCCTGGACTGCTGGACCCACGTGGCTCTCATCTCACTCCTGCAGGCTGCTGATAATGCCCAGGGATGTGTGTGCGTGCTTGGCTGCCTCTCTCTTCTCATTGACAAGAGAGAGAGGCCGCCATTACATAGATCCTACTTCTCGTGGAGGGCAGACGCGGGAGGGAGAATGGAAGCAGGAGTCCCGCCCCTTACAACCCGCCCAGCCAATCCCTGTGTCGTCAGAAAGCCTGCCCAGCCAATCCCTGCCTCACCAGAAAGCTCGGGGTGACAGGCAGAGGAGCGCTCCTGCAGTGTACAGCCTCAGCTTTCGCTATTGAGCATGCGAGAGCTGGCGCTGATTGAAAGAAGGTAATGGAGCGCTCCTATGTGCAGTTTAAAAAGGTCCATTGCTGAAGCTAGGCAAGCACATGACAACAGGCGGGCGGGGTTTCAAATCAGCCGGGCGGCCCGCCCACCTAATTAGCCCTGGGGAGAACACTGCAATAGCTGAAAATCTCATTGAAACAGAAGTGGCGTGCTTTGCGCCAGCACTAAAGTTGCGCTCAAAAGGGAAAGGACCTTTCAGTGTGAACTTACCCTCAGTACTCATCTTTTAGTACTGTCTGCTGGGGGGAGGGGGGGTGCATGACTTGGGTACTGATTTAAATGACCTTATAATCACCCTGAACACATAGTGGGATTATGCGGTAACTTTTCTGTATATTTGTGTGAAGTAAAGCTATAGATACTGTATAACACTGATGAGCTCTGTTTATTACAGCAGGAGTCCTGTTTATGACATACATCCTCTATTGAATGAAATGTCGGTAGCAGTAGAAAAATGGTAAGCATCCACCAGTTATCTGTAACTAGATCTCATAAAATCCGGGACAAGCAAGTTTCATTGCCATATGAATCTTATTCCTCTCAAATCTATGAACCGCACAAGGCCACGGGCCAGAAAAGCTAATAATCTATCACGTGTTCCGCTTAACTTCTTGGCCTCTATAGGCTATAGGCACTGGGAACGACCTTGGTAAATAAAATGTAGGTTATTCATTGAAATCACAAGGGCAGCCATGCATTTAACGAGGCTGGTTTCCCAGCATCCCCCCCAGAGACCATTGCTTCTCTTTCATTTCCTGCAGATCATTAACGAGGAGGAGATAGGGTGTCGCAGGTGAGAGCTCTGGTGCGTCCTGGTGGGAAGCTCACACTAGTTACCCGGCCTGATTTACCTGGAGCGCTGCTTCGGTGCTTTCTGCTCGGGCCTATGCAAACCATTTCCTGAGCGTCTGCAGATTCCACCAGCCTTGGTGAGATGAGGAAGTCTTGCTGCCGCACGTACGTGTATTTTCATGCAGGCTTAGCAGACAAACCACCCCGCGCTATGGATTGTTACGTTCGTGCCTCTCAGAGAAAGCAAGTCTCACCATGCTGTTGTGCTAATTGTAACCTACGCCTCCCCCTGCACATGATTTCCCATCCTACGCGCACGTTTTCAAAAGCTCCACTTCACAGCATGAGAGACGAGGTTAGTGAGCGACTCTTTACACAGCAAGCCTGCCTCTCATCTGATTCTATTTTTGTAGGCCATTGCTATGACTTCTCCCATCCATGCAGATTGATGGAGCTCGCTCGAGAGATGGTAGAAAGCCTCTGTAGCTCCTAAGAACTGCAGGCAGTTGTAAAGAGTTACCCACACCTCTTCTCTACGGCCATTGTTTCAGCTCGGACAGTGAAATTATTGTATCTTGTTTCCTGCTGCAAAGGAAATGGCGATTCTTCACAGACCTTTTCTGTGAGAGTGTTGGTTGGAATTACATTTAGTGTTCTATGCACTCTGTCTGTGGCAAACCGCGCTATAGTGAACTTTAAAAACAAAAACTAATTATGCATAACAAAGTTTTGAAAGAGAAAAGAAAGATGCTCTCTGTCAGCTCCTTATTTCACCAGCTACGTTCCCAGTTACTTCCACATCACGTGCGACCAGTGGCAGTAGACAGTAAAATGTCCGCAGTGATGCCACTGTAAACCGGGGCAGATGCGTTCTTCTCGTACCCTCATAAGCTATATGGGGGGTATGAATCCACCTTGCCTGGGATTATTGTGGACTGCACAGAAGTGCGGACCACTTAAGGCCACAGATCCCGCAGATCTGTCGCAGTGTGAGCAGTGTTAACGGCTCCTATGTTATACATGCCCTCTCCATATTTAGTAATGAGTGGAGAACGAACAAATGTCAGTTTTCCGCTCTAGTGGGAACAGAGGGTTTAGCTATTTCCAGGTTTTGTACCTGCGCCCTCCCAATCAGTCAGAAACCGAGATAGGTCAGTACAGAGGAGTGGTGACAGACCAATCATTTCACTGTCAAGCAAGATCCATGCCAGCAGAGCTAATGATCACGCTATGAGCTGCAGAAACCCTCTATCAGTGCAAAATACATCTAAATGGATGGCAGAAACAAAACCAATAACCCTTTCTTTCATTGCCTATCATTCCATACCCAGCAAACAATATGGTTTCCCTTGTAATCTAGCATTCTAAAGCACAAAAGTAAAACAATGAATAAAACATATTTTATAAATACTCAAATGAAGAAGCCCAGTGCCAAAATACACAGAGTTGATGTAGTTGCAGCATCTGTTACTTGGACAGCATGGGACATCCAGCATTATTCTGTTTGGCACGAGTTTGTTTTAGCACTTATGGCTTTGCTATACCATACATGTGAATGGAGTTCCCTTCTAATTAGAATTATTAGTATCTCACTGACCATCTCACTTCACCAGTATTATGAGACTTGCCTTCAGTTATGACAGTAACGGCTGCGGTCACTCAGTGTCAAGTAACATAGTAGCGATCACTAAAGGTGGCCATACACTTATAGATTTGCAGCAGATTTGACCATCAGATAGATTTCTGGCAGATGCCTGTCAAGTCCAATCCGACAAGAATCTATCTGATGTGTGCCACACACTAGGAGCAGATTTCCAATAGATTTCAGAATTAAATCTATTGGAAATCGATCAAAATGCATTATTGGACCATTAGATTCAATGCAACTCTGTGGGCCATCGATCAGCTGCCAGCAGCAGATCGACCTAGATCTTCCATCCTGTCAGATAGATCAAATCGATCAAAATCGGCCGCAAATCTATCGAATTAGGAATTTGATAGAATCAATTGATCGATCGATGGCTGAAATCGACCAGTGTATGGGCCCCTTAATAATAATTTTTAATATACAAACCGTTTCCAGTAAGGTGACTGTGATTAACCTCCCTAGCGTTCTGGACGAGCTAGGCTCGTCCAGAGACGCCGGAGGTCACTGCTCAGGCCCCGCTGGGCCGATTTGAATATTTTTTTTTTTTAAAACACGCAGCAAGCACTTTGCTTGCTGCGTGCCTTACCCGATCGCCGCCGCCCGCTGCCAATCCGCCGATATCCGCCGCAATGCAGGGCCCCCCCAGGCGAGAACCCGTGCGCTGCCTGGCCAATCAGTGCCAGGCAGCGCTGAGGGGTGGATCGGGTCTCCCTGTGACGTCACGACGTCGATGACGTCACGACGTGGGTCGCCATGTCGACGGGGGAAGCCCTCCAGGAAATCATGTCCAGAACGGGATTTCCGGACGGGCCATTGCGCCGGCGGCGATCGGAGGGGTGGGAGGGATGCCGCAGGGAGGGGGGAATCATGTAGCTAGCGCTAGGCTAGCTACATTGAAAAAAAAAAAATATATGCAAAAAACGTTCCCGCGGCCGCAGGGCCGCGGGAATCAGAACGCCAGGCAGGTTAATGGCGGGGTTTTGTTTGTGACTGTCACAGATTCTGCAGCACACTGTGACAAAAAGCATACATTTTGCTGAAGATAAAGGAAGGTATATATATATGTTCACAAATCGTGATCGCAATTACCTAGCTTTTTTTCCTGCCAGGAAAATGTTACATGCAGCACGTTTGTGATCATCGAAAATCGCAAACGCCCCAATTGCCGCATTGTGAGTAATCCCATAGGATTACTTGTGTTGCAGCGATTTGCTCTTCTCTATCGGATCAGCAAAGCGCAAAACGTGGGCTGAAAGCACCCCAGTGTGACAGAAGCCTTATTAAGGACACATTTGATATCTGTAACAGGTTAGCTTTGTTGCTCCTGTGTATCATCCTCCACAGTGTGCTGCAGAACCTATGATTGTGACTTACTGTCAGTGTGGCTTTCCTGATCCTGCTTTGCTGCACATTTCTGAGCATTGAGCAGTTTTCCTCTCCTGTTCTTGTGCTCCTGGATACAAATTTTGCATGTGTGCTATGCTGAAAGGGATACTGTAGGGGGGTCGGGGGAAAATGAGTTGAAGTTACCCGGGGCTTCTAATGGTCCCCCGCAGGCCTCCTGTGCCCCCGCAGCCACTCACCGATGCTTCGGCCCCGCCTCCGGGTCACTTCTGGAATTTCAGACTTTAAAGTCGGAAAACCTCTGCGTTGCCGTGTCCTCGCTTACCCTGATGACACCAGGAGTGCACGACGCAGACACAGACCATACTGGACCTGCGCAGTACGCTCCTGGTGACGTCAGTGGCAGTGAGGGCACTGCAACGCAGGCGCAGTGGTTTTCAGACTTTAAAGTCTGAAATTCCAGAAGTGAACCGGAGGCGGGGCCGGAACATCGGTGAGTGGCTGCGCGGGCACAGGATGTCTGCGGGGAACCATTAGAAACCCCGGGTAAGTTCAACTCATTTTCCCCCGACCCCCCCTACAGTATCCTTTGAAGGTATAAGTTAGTTGTAACACTGGTTGGTTGTTATAGGTGTCAGGTGCAGGTCTATAGGAACCAGGTCTCACTCAAAGAAGGGACACTGCTATGATTTATGGCTTCACTGACTAGGAAGTCAATGATCTGGAACCAGCTTAGTGCATAGGTCGGGATTTCTGACTTCATTGGTCATATCGTTAACCTTGGTCACTGCTGTTCAGTGACTCAGTATGAGGCACCCTATATTCCGGCATATAAGACGACTGGGTGTTTAAGACAACCCCCCAACTTTTCCAGTTAAAATATAAATATATAAGACTACCCCTCTTCTAATGCACACCAAATATATATATATATATATATTGGTGCTATGTATGAACGGATACTGGTGCTGTACTGTATATGGTACCCAGTATATAACAGTATATAGCGATTGACTGGTTGGATTGGTGAACTCTCCCTAAGTGGATTGGTCAGCTCTCCTTGTCTACCTGATTATCAGAGTGGTATGGAAGAATAGATCGCGCTGTGCCCATAAAACATGCCTCTTTCACCCTTCTGGTCCACCCTTGTATTCTATTACTGCCTTCTCTGCCTCTCAGATCTCGCACATGTGCACTTGCGCCACCTCACTACAGTCCTCACCAGCGAGATCTGAGAGGCGGTAACGGGATAGGGCGTATCACCCGTCATCAATGACACCCGGCGTATAAGACTACCCCTGACTTTTCAGATGATTTTCAAGGGTTAAAAAGTAGTCTTATACGCCAGAATATACTGTAACTGGCACCTTCACTGATGGCTGCTCCTATACTGCTTTTATAGCAGGCTTACGCCAAACTGACTGCATCTCCCATCAGTATAATTTGGTGCTTTGCCAAATCCGGGGCAAAGCAGCTCAGGCAATTTTAATCTCTTACAGCAATCATGTAGTTGTGTGACTATCGCTTTTACAATCAAACATTTAGCCCATTTCAATTTAATGTATTAAAGAAATCACAGATATCTCTTGCAGTGCTACTAGGCTGTTTGACTGCTGGCCTGAAATAGGTTGATTGGAAAACACTTCACACTTAACTAAAAAAGTGCATATAAGGTAACATAGAAAATTAAGTCAGTTATACAGTCAGTCCTGGTCCCCTAGGCAGTAACGGGGGTCATCCGACATGCACTGATTATCATGCAGGTTAAGCAAAAAGGAGAATCATGCAAAGGTTTCAGTGTTTATCTTCATTTATCATCCAGGTCCACTACAATAGGAAAAAGTTATATCTTAAGCAAATGTGTAAGGCAATTGCTCCCAATGTTAACTGTTGGGGTTATTATTTAGTATTTATATAGCACCAACAAATTACACAGCGCTGTACAGAGTATATTGTCTTGTCACTTAACTTTCGCTCAGAAGGGCTCACAATCTAATTCCTACCATAGTCATATGTCTCTCTATATCGTGAAGTATATGTACCGTAGTCTAGGGCCAATTTAGGGAGAAGTCTTTTAACTTCTCTGTATGTTTTGGGGATCTGGAAGGAAACTCGAGTGCCCGGCGGAAACCCACACCGACACGGAGAGAAAATACAAACTCAATGCAGATAATGCTCTGGCTATGAACCCGAGCGCCCAGTGCTGCAAGGTGAGCATGCTAACCAGTTATCCAATAGAGTTGCTGCCGGCAACCTGATATGTGTTTTAGCTTATACTAAAGCAGCGAATTTTACCAGCTACAAGGCAAGTCTATAGAGCATCAGGTTGCTGCTAGTCTCACATAGATTAGTGGATAACTTTAGCAGCAACTGTGATAAATAGGCTACAAATATTTTGTGCCACAAATTTGTGTCTGTGACTGACATAAATAACAATTAGGAGGCTTCAAATGTTGAAGGGGCAGAGACTAAAGCCTTGTACACACACCAGATAGTTGTCATCCAAGGTAGCCAATGAGGGCTGCCTCTGTCAAGAATCTAGCTTATGTATGGTAGCCCCCAAACCACCTGATGTCTCAGCGAAAGATCAGACTGGCAGATCGTCTCATCCAATCGTAGGCCGACCCTATAGTTCTTTTACTCACTCTGCCTGCTCCATGCGGATCAGTCATGCGCCACGTAATAGGTCCTCTTACGCCCTCCTTAGCAACAGATCGTGCCAGTAGCCTGGAGGCTAGCGATGTGTCTGTACAAAACATGACCCTGAACTGTTAGGCCTGCACAAATAGTCTGTTTCTCATATTCATTCATTCATCAGCCTGTGTTTTCAGAACTACTGGTTATTTTGTCATTCAGATTTCTTTTTAGATATCCACTAATTATGTATTTTTTCATTATGGGAACAGCTTGTTTTGCAGATGTTTTGCCTTTGGGAGAACTGGGAAACTGTAAATTTAGTTTGAAATATTAGGGAACAAGCTAGGCACTAAACATTCTTTCCTGAGTTGAGGACCTTGCTTAACTTACAATTTCAGACTTAATGCCTGGAAATGATTTGGTTTAGAGCGCTACATTATGGCAAGCTGAAATGCACAGATATATGAATGGTTCCTGGGAAGTGATGTGACAGCCAGTCCACTCAGGAGCAGCTTAGCCTGTCCGCCTCCCACCTATCAGAGGGTCACATAGCTCTTCAGCTGTGCACAACCAGATTACTCAGCTAGCTGGAACCTGTCACTTATCCATGATGAGGATTGCTGCTCACTTTTATTTTCCCTGCAGCTTCTCTGTGGGGGGCATACAAGGTGTAATACCGTGTGTGGCTTTCTGGTAGTTCTCTATTCTCTTGTTCTCTGCTTCTCCCTCACAGGAAGCAGAACTCTCATCTCATGGTAAAGCCCTGTGCTGAAGTGATGCATTGTGGCCTAGTTTTTTGGAAAGAAAATGAAGGTTACGACTTGCCTTTACTTTCAATTTTAAAAAAGTCAACAATGTAATGCACAGTGATGTTACCAGAGGTGTTTTGGTTCTCTCTTTTATTTATGCCCTCAAGGCCACTGCGGAAAGATGTTTGGATTTGTAAGTTGCCCTCAATAGACCAAATTAGCCTGAAATGACTGTGTGAAATCAATACACCCTAAATAAAGGCTATAGGTGCACTATGCTGCAGTGATTCTGGAGACACACGTGGCTGATGGGGTGTAAATGAATGATTTGCAGGGCTTTTACTTTTGAAGTGTTTTTGCTTTTTTGACATACAGAATGCTAAAATTGAAGACTTAACTTCGGGGGCTACTCCACATCTCTATGGAATCAATGTTCTTACAGGGAGACTCAGGTGCCACAGTTCCCGGGTGTGTCGCATATCCTGAACCATCGCAGTGCATGCTGGCAGATGTAGGCCTTTGTTGGTAGTACATCTACTGGCTTGGAGAAGCTCCCTTTGAAGGACTACATCTTCCAGCGTGCATTAGGGTGGCCAGGAGCGTGCAGCACCGCCGCGGACGCTTCAAACTTGCAGCTGTGGGTCTCCCTGTAAGACGATGGATGCTGAAGGTGAGTAATGCCTGTCAATCCCTCATGGGGCACTCCATTTACCAACCTCCCTTAGTAGGATGTTTCTCATGTGGATTTTTTTGTAATCAAGGTGCTCAGGAACCTTTAAAGGGAGTGGTTGGGGCCGAGGCGGGAATGGGTAGACCCACTCCCAAGCATACCTCCTGTCTTCCTTTGGTAACATGAGATGCTGTTGTTTATAGCTTGGAATAATCAATTAGATGTAATTTACCTAACTGATACTTTAGCTTGGAACTAGACCAATCAACTGAAGTTGCAGCCAAATTTGATTGGCCTTTTTTATTCAAGCTACAAGCATCTTGCAACAACATTTGCTTCAAGTTGAATAATTATCATTCGTTACCTCTATAGTGTGTGCATGCGTGCTTGTATGCATCAATATGAAGGCTTTGTTTATTTTTTGTAGTTTTTCTCTGAAGATCTTCTTGGATCCTTCCAATCCTTCCAACCGGCTATGCAAAGCTCTGATGGTTCTCCACAAATTGAATTTGCTGCATAGAACCTGATACTTTGCGGTTAATATTTGATATCCCTCAGGCATCCTGTTACCAGGGACCTCCTGCTCCCTGTGACTTGTTGAGTGACAGTTCAGCTCATAGAGAGCAGAAGAGGGGAATTACCTGTTCAGAATGGGAGCTGTTTTTTGATCCCATTGGCCAAGCTTTAGATTCTAGTATGCGTAGATTACCGAGATATTTAGGCACCACTAATAGCATCTCTCATAGAAAATGCTTTATTTTATGTTCTGTAATTGTAAATTGTGATTTTCCATTTTACAGGCAAACAGAATGAAACTGAATGTGTAGTTCCTCTGCGTTGTGTGTTTCCTTCTTGTTGCCATTACAGGAATGAATGACAC
Organism: Hyperolius riggenbachi; assembly: GCF_040937935.1. Lineage (NCBI taxonomy): Eukaryota > Metazoa > Chordata > Amphibia > Anura > Hyperoliidae > Hyperolius > Hyperolius riggenbachi. The sequence continues at coordinate 362,854,049 of NC_090648.1, read as the reverse complement.
GGTTAGGAAAAGAGAACAAAGCTCGGGGGAACATTGATACTTGTGCAGAAGTCTTAGGACCATAGAACAGTGTGAGTGACTGCTTCCTTTTATGTGGTTTCTAAGAGCCAGGCCAGGCTTTCCAGATTTAGATTGCGTTCCAGTGCTGGCTAAAGTGCTGTGTGACAAGTCTTGTGACTCTGTATCAGACTGGAATGCATGAGAGGGGCTGTGAGGCACTGCCTCTTCTCTTTACTGCTCTGTTCAGCTGGGAGATCCTTTTTTGTGATTTCCTTTTAAAGGCATGATTCCAAACAAAAACCCTCCTGATGTTCTTGGGGAGGGAGACCACTGGAAGCTTTCTTCTCGCTAACTTTTACAATGGGGCTGCAGTTTAACCTCTGAGACGCTCTGACGACAGAACGAGCCCAAGTTTTGTTGCACATATCCCTGCTATCCAACGTTAATCGGAATGGTTGGGACTGCTTCTACGCACGTCATGCTCAGCATCTCCTGTTTCTCTGCAGAGACCTCATGTGTAAGCAGCGTGCTGCTGCTTGGACGTCACCCACGGACAGTGCTGTGCAGCAGTGCTTTGCATGGCAATGAAGCTGTTTGTTGTTTCAGCTATGCATGCTGTACCTTACGCAGTTGTAGCAGGCTATATATAGCTATATGGTGGCTTTTACCAAGACCTCCATCTGGTACATAAGGGGGGGGGGGGGGATTTACTAAAGGGGATGTTCAGGGAAGAGTAGTACATTTCAAATCAAGCACCCTCTAGGGGAGTTTAGCAGGATAAGAAGTTGAGGCTGGTCCCTTGTATAGTTGCTGCAGTCTTGTCATCGTCCTCCTCTCATTTCAATAGACTTGCCAGACAGTTGAGCAGCACATTTGTGAACTGATCCTGGGTAAACTGTCTTCTGAAGTGATCAAAATGGATTGCTTTGGGTGAAGTTTATTCAGAGCATGTATGCAATGGGAAGATAGCAGGTCAGATGTGTATTCATTGCTTTTACATACATTAGGGGCATGCAGGAAGAGTTTGGAGAGAATAGAGAGACCTGTGGATGCTGACAGACTTGCATTGTAGTGAAACTTAAAGGGAACCCGAGGTGAGAGGGATATGGAGGCTGCCATATTTATTTCCTTGTAAACAATGCTAGTTGCCTGGAAGCCCTATTGATCTTATGGCTTTAGTAGACCCTGGAACAAGCATATGGCTAATCAAGTAAAACCTGAGTTAGAGTACCTGATCTGCTTCATGCTTGTTCAGGCTCTATCACTAAATGTACTACAGACTCAGGATCAGGAGGACTACTAGGCAGGTGGTATTGTTTAAAAATAAATACATATGGCAGCCTCCATATAATTCTCACCTCAGGTTCACTTTAAGCTTATATTGCAGACTAATTTTTAAAGATGCAAGCTGTAGGGCTGTCATTCCCTCACTATGTAATAGAGCAAACATGAGGACCAGATATTTTGCCCAGTACTTCTGCTGCTATGTTGTTTGTCAGTGATCCACTGTGCATTCATACCCTAAGCAGGATTAAAGTTCAGGAGCTAGCATATCTAAATATCTTACATATAAAGAAATGAGTATGCATTGGCAGCTGCATTTTCTGTCTGGACGGGCCCATTTAAAATCACACAGTCATAAGCTTTGAAGGTAGTTGCATAATACTGACTAATGACTTTTCTGTGAACCTCTGAGGCAGTGTAAAGACAGAAAGTGGACAGCAGGGGGAGATCACTTGCATTCTTTCTGACTGGATGTTGTCATGGTGTTCTCTGTGTTTTCTCTCATACAGGGAAACATTCTACCAGCCCTAACGATAAAATGAATGTGCACATTGTCAAATTCCACTAGCTATCAGTGATAGGATATGGCTTTACTAGATCCTACAACCTTATTGAGGTAACGCTCCATCGCCTTTGATCAGTGTATGTTTGCATAGGTGATTAATTCATATTTGCAACTGTAAAAGAATACATGTCTGGGCACGGAGTGTCTGTGTCCTTGTGAACTCCGCATTTAAAACAAGCAAGTGACCAGATGGCATGGCTGACAGCTATTTATATCCTCTTTATTACCTCTGCTACTGCTGATTATCTGCTCAATTGGCCAACTAGTGTGGCTATACTTTCTGGCTGACCAGGCTAATAGCTCATCTTCATAAACATAGCACCTGAATAACCAATAGCATAGGCCTTAACTAGCACTTTGCTCATTGTGTATTATTTCATATAAAAGAGCTATTCAGGTATTGCTTTTGACCCTTTAGACTTGGTTCACACATAAAAAGGTATCCAGTCCTGTCAGTTTTTGATAGCTGGCATCAGTTTTGCATGTGTTTCTATAGATGTGCTCACACATAAATGTGTCCATTTTCGGTCTGATCTAGTCCTATCGGTTTTGTATGTATTTGTATGGGTGTGTTTACACATAAAAGGTATACATTTCAGGTTTAGTAAGGTAGAACTGATGCAAAACTGACAGGACAGTACTGGACCAGAACCAGACACGTGCAGATGTGTGAACCAGGCTAGCCCATCAGTTTTCAGTGCTGGGGGTCAGGAGTGGGCATGGTTGGTATGAGAAGGGTGGGCAGAGGCATAGCATGGGATGGGAGGAGGTGCAATATAGACAGTAGAAAAAAATTGTGCAGCCTGCTGGAAAATGATTTAATCATGTATTTACTGCATTGACTTGCAGCATACAATCCTTGTACCACATAAATGCATTGCCTATTTGTTGTGCGCTCTACAAACGCACCAGTTATAAATATAGCAGTGACCCAGATAATTGCCCTTTGCAGATAGTTCCAGAGGCTTCAGGCTACTAACTTGCCGAAAAAGAAGAGTATATATAGCTTATGTACAAGAAGCATGCATGTACGTTAAGTACCTCAGGGTAGCTGTTCAGTAATCATATCTCTCTGAAATGTTTGGCATGTGTGCGGGCCTTGGAAGTACTGAACAATGCTAAGATACATCTTCTTAGCTGTAGTAATTTATGTGTAATGGGATCTTCGCTGTTCCTCTGCAGATCAGTGCACTTGCTTCCGTTTTACAGAAGCAAATTCAAACTACTGAGCTTTTCCCTTGAATCACTCCACTACTGATCCACGTACATTTCCATAAATACAGCATTAACTGCCATCTCTGCTCTTCCACTCACCTGTTAATGAATTCCTCACAAATAACCACTTTTCATGTCTCCAACTCCAAGACTTCTCTAGTGCTGCCTCCACACTCAGGAATTCCCTCCCATGTCCCTTTAGGTGTGCTATTAATCTTCAGCATATTTAACAAGGTCCACAAATCTTATTTTTTTTAACCTCAATTACCCATCTTCCCCATCTCTCAGCCATCACTAGGGATGGTCAATAACATGCAAATAATTCTGGCTTGATGCGGGATTATGCAAATTTTGTATGCACATTTTTTCAGCTTGAAAATGGACCGATTGCTTCTTGCCAATGTAAAATTCGATTGGTCTGTTTTCAAGATGCACAAATTTGCGATCTTTTCCTATCTGTTGTTTACCATATTCCCACCTTTAAAAACAAGGAACACCCAGAGCCCCAATAGTGTAATATGTACTGGTGAATGGTTACTAGATAGAGTAAATATTAATACTCAAAAACCAGGGTTACCATTAGGCAACCACTGTAAGGGCAGGTGAGGAGATTTTCCTGACCCCAGTGAGGAATAAGAAGTTGCTCTCTGTAGATGAGAAAAAGGGGTTCAACCCTCCACCCAGGGTGGACTCAATATTATGCAGGAGAACAGAGGCACCAAAAGGATAAAAGGAAGCTAAATGAGCTTAAAAACCAAATACTTGGTAAATAGCGGAGGTAATGGTGGACTTACCTACTCCAAGTAGACACACAACGACTGTAGTAAAGACAGTCAAAATATTTTATTTATGAACTCCAAATATGCAACGCGTTTCGCAGTTTGATTCCACTTCATCAGGCAATAACAACGAAGCAATAGCATATGTGGTCAGTAGAAGAGCCAGGCACCTCTGTCTGGCTCTTCTACCAGAGGTGCCTGGCTCTTCTACCAGAGGTGCCTGGCTCTTCTACTGATCACATATGCTATTGCTCCGTTGTTATTGCCGGATGAAGCGGGATCAAACCTGCAAAACGCGTTGCACTTTTCAAATGTCTTTTCCTTATCACCCCTTAAAAATAACAATCCTTTGATACCACATACAGTAGAGCAGATGATTATCTGGTGTTTTTTCCCATCAAAGTAAGAAGTGCTTTCCTTTGCAGTTATAAAAACTGACTGAAGCCATTTCAGAGTTTAGTGAACCCTAATGCCTGGTACACACCATGCAATTTCCCGTCAGATGGACACGGGTTGAATCGATTATTTCCGACAGGTCCGAATTTTTTTTTTTTTTCTGAACGATTTTCTGATCACTTCTATACAAAATTGATCATAGATCAGATTGGATCTGGTCAGCAGTAAAGCACCCATTAACTGTACAAATGTTAGTGAATGATTATATCGTTAATCAGATTTTTCAGAAAGTATTGTATAAATAAAGAAAATCTGGTAGGCTCAATTGATTCTGAGTGATCCCATTATCTATAGTTTTCTAAAAACAAAATAAAATTTAAATTAAAAAAAGGTCAATTAGTGTTTAGTTTTTCATAGATAAGATCACAATTATGTAGTTTAGATACGACCGAAAGTCGGAATCTTTAATGCTGTGGATAAATTAAATACAATCTCTTTTTTTTTTTATCTGAATCCTCTATTGTAAATACAAGTGTTTGCTAAATATCAAGGTGGGCACGATAACAGGTGCTGTGCCAAAGTCAGTGTACCCATAGTGTAGCTGGGAGCTGTGGGAAAAGGAATGAATGATGTCAATAGTTCTCAGCAGGGCCAGATCAGTAAGATTAGTGCAAAGAGAAGTGGAGCAGTTGCTCGGAGCAACTAATTCATTTAAGAACTGAAACCTGATTAGTTGCTCTATGCTACTTTTCCTCTTGTGTTTCAGATTTCTTAGCACCCATCTTCATCAATCTTCATCAATTAGCCCCTGAGGTCTCTGTCGAGGTCTGCATATATAGTATCGTCTCGAAATAAATAAGTAAAACCTATTTTATTACTTCAGAAAAAGATTATTATACAGACCACATTCCCCAGCCCTCTCTCCAGACTCTCAGCCATTTCATGAATTCACAATGCTGCTGCACTTTAGCCACAGTCCCTGCTTCACTGGGCAGTAAAATGAATTGTGATATCTATTCCCTGAGGATGTGCGTCGCTCCCACACAGCTTTATTTTCTCTAATAGCGACTCTCACTTCCTATGATGCTGCTCTCTGATCATGTGACTGCGGAGCTTTTGACATTCTACTTTGTCAGGTGCATGTTGTGAATGAAGATTGGGAGTGTTAAGAGACTCCATTCGTCTCCTCACGCCAGATCTTCTCCCTAAAACCCATGAGAGGAGTAGCTGCATTGCACAGGTGGATAAAGCTGAGGCTCAGCCATCGTGACAGATTCGCCCGGCGGGTGGCAGACAAATAATGAGTGCATCCTTTAAAATCTGGCCTGCTAGGGGTACATGAGGACACTATTAGAAAGCCTGGAGCTTGAGGGTTTAGTGGGATATTGGTAGTGCTTTTCAGATCATGGTGTGAGGCTCTTAGACAATGTCGTGCAGAGCACCAGACTTAATGCGCTGCACCCCACTGCAGGATTGCTAATATGCTTGCAGATTTGACTTCTGTTAGCCTGGAAAGGAGGTCCTGAATTTGTGGTGTAAAAATAACTACTGATGGCTTTATAATACAACATAGATTAAACTATATGCATATGATTAGAAGACTGATGGAGTACCCCCTCCCCCAGCTCATCAGATTCCAACAGCAGCGGCGTGAAAATCTTACTTCATGTCATCGAGAGAGCTCAACTCTCTCTGCTGTTTTAAAAATGTGGTCACGAAATGTAGCAGCCCAGCAAAATGAAGTAACAGCAGTCTCTGTGGATAGCCGAATGCTGAGTGTCACTAGCAATGATAGTTAATAATCATGTCAGGATGACAGAACATTCACTGTACATACACCATGTTCTGCTACTGGCAGAGCGGCCTGTTCTCTTGTATGGAGAGGAGGAGCAGGATATGCCCCACTGCACGGACAATACCCTAACAGCAGTTAGCCATTAGTGATCCAGCCTGGTGCATTGTTTACAATACTTCCACCTTAAAACTGACCTGAACTCAGATCTTCCTTACTGCTCTAAAAGATAAGCAACAGCATAGTAATCTTTAAAGGGAACCTTAACTGAGAGTGATATGGAGTTTTCCTGTTAAACAATACCAGTTGCATGGCAGTCCTGCTGATCTCTGTGGCTGCAATAGTGGCTGAATCACACCCTGAAACAAGCATGCAGCTAATCCAGTCTGACTTCAGTCAGAGCACCTGATCTGCATGCTTGTTCAGGGGCTGTGGCTAAACGTATTAGAGACACAGGATTAGCGGGAGAGTCAGGCAGCTGGTATTATTTTAAAAGGAAAAATCCATATCCTTCTCAGTTTAGGTTCCCTTTAAAGAAAAAAAACATAGATACAAATCCTGCAATAAATCCGTAGTGTGTCTACATCCTGCTTTCATGGAAGCAGAAATAGGGTTAACATCCTGTGTTTACAAATTAGTTGCTCTGCCGAGCTGAGAGATCAAATTACAGTTGTGATTAGCCACAGATGATAGGGGAAATATACAGGCTAAACTCACTACATACATACAGAGTGCATTTCTCTATGTTTACCTTCTGTCCTTTGAATGAGTTGAGGTCCACTTTAACTTACTAGAGCCTAGCGTATGTACATAACTTTGTCAGCATCATCATGCTGTTCAGACTGAACTCTCTAAAAAGATTGCAGCCTGGAGCTCTGAAAGTCAGTGCTAGCACGCTTACAACTGAATGCCTGCATGGGAACTACAGCAGGTGAATGTGTGAATGGAGGTCTTTACAACAACTAGATGAGCATAATTATAATATGAAATACCATATTAGCCCTGATTGGCATTGCAGTTATAACCCATTTGTGACTTGGCACCCTTATACATGAGCAAGCCCGCCGTCATCACTATATGCACAATCGCTGAACACACTTGAGGGCATTAGCCGGTAGGTAAAATATTATAGATTCATAAACAGAGACTTTTCAAAACCTGAAATACATATTACTATTGTGTATTTATGTAGCGCTGACATCTATTGCAGCACTTTTATATAATGTCATAAATTTACATTTTTGCTAGACTGCCAGGAATTTAAAAATTCACATCTTTTAATGGAATTATTATTGTTGCAATACAAATAAACATTGAAGAACATTTGATACAGTATACTTTAAACCATGAACAAATGCCTTTACAAAATATCTTTTGTTTAACCGTGTTGCATTATAATAGCATACAGTGACCTGGAACAACCAATTAGAAATCACCGGTTATTGCTGGGACACAAACTGAAATCTAATCGGTATGGTCTACATGTCACTCGTGTTTCAAAGTAGTCAGATAGGCCTGTTGTCCGGAAATATTCTGGACTCCTGTATAAAAATATAGAGCATATGAAAAGGAGGAGCTGTCTTCAGAACCATGCATTTGTCCTATCTGCAAAGTGCTGAACTTTAACCTAAATCTCTTCCACCAAAACCATGAAGATGTACTCATGCAGATCACCATCTTTCACCTCTTCATGTTTTACATTTGGATTGTGCTTTTTACTTTCACCAGTTTACACAGGTAGCTGTATAACAGAAATGGAAGGATCTTTTCTTGTCCTCTGCTTGTTGTAAGTGTTGCATGCCCGCTGGCAGAGTTGACTGGACATTCTCAATGGTAACAGGATGCTCACAGCAGTTAATGGATTCCATTTGTAGATAGTTTTGGCTCTAGGGAAAGCTACTTATTAATGCAGGTGAAGCAGGTCATTCTATTCCACTACACACTGTACCTTCCAAGTCATTTGCAGGCGCAAAAGTAATTCCCTGAACCTGCTGTGACCTTTTTTTCCCTTCGTTAGCCTTTTTCCTTTTTCTTTTGATACTTATTTTTATAAGCTGGTTTAACTTTCCATAACTAAGAGCGTCTGCTTAATTTTACTATGTTATATTTTTAGACAGAGAGAGATTAGCCTTCAAAGTCATTTGTAAGTGCTAACGGAAGTAGTGATGAACAGGTGTGGATTAGTGTACGCCGATGCCTTTTTGCACCAGTGAAAGACTTACTGAACTGAATATGGTTGAAAGTCTGACAAAAATTTGTAAAAAAAAAATGATCTACATGTCAACACGCAAACACTACCCGTTCAGCAATCTAGAAATGCTTAGCATTCAATCGTGTGTTCATAGCGCCACCTAAACACATACTGTGCATAAAGCCATGTACACATGCCAAATTAAAATAGTTGGAAATGACAAATAAACGACCCATCGTTCAAGTATTGTTTAATAGTCATAAGTACATGCAATGGTTCAAGGAAACGATAATTGACAGATCCCCGGTGGTGCTTGGGCAATTTGAATACTCAACCTCACAGATTATTTCAACTGATAGTCGTTCATCATCCTTCATTATCCTTGTGTGCATAGAGCTTGTAAGATTTTTAAACAATGTGTCTGCAAAGTCTGCTGCACTTCTCCCTATGGTCGGATACTGTAAAGTCACATCTTGTATCTTTTAAAAGCTTTTACAATCGTGGTATTTGGGTTGTTTACCAGGGCTGTGGAGTCGGTAAAAAAATCTGCCGACTCCTCAGTTTATGAAACCACGACTCCGACTCCGGGGACCCAAAATGGCCCGACTCCTCGACTCCGACTCCTTAGTCTAATACTTAACAGGGCTGTGGATTTTGTACAAAAATCATCCGACTCCGACTCTTCAGTTTGTGAAATGGTCTTTCATGGGATGTTTCAAACAATGACTATCCTTCAGAAGCCCAGGGTCAATTTGTACTTCTCTGGTCTTCTGGTTCTGCTTTGGCCTACACAAGAATCCAAAGTGAGACACGATTTCATTATCATTATCAACTTGCCTGAGATGTCTGTGAATTTTCTTTGCAGGATAAAGTATTCTAGGAGAATAGGCAATAACTGAGGAGTGTAAGAATTGGAAAGTGGCACAGACATCCCAGGCTCTAGTTTTGAGACTGTATCAGGACAACTTATAAGTGGCATGGCGTCTACGTGCCTGCCACTCTGGGCTTGCAGTGCTGGAGTTCCAAGATCAAATCTTGGTCATGAGATTATCTGAATGTTTAGTATGTTCTCCTTGCATTTGCATGAGTTTTTCACAAAAACATGCCGATATGCTGACTGGCTTTCATCACAATTGTGCTGGACTAGAAAAACAATATTTTATATCCAAGGATATCAATTCACTGTTATAGCTTGGAAGTATTTTTCTTATGTCTTACCTAGCCATATTGAAAACTGCAGTTTTAAAGGAAACCAGAGATGAACGTTTCACAGAAAATAAACTCAGTCGATAGCTTGTAAAGAATAAATGCTCTACCTTATAATTTTGCCGCTGTGGTGTGCCTTTTTTAGTGTTTATTATCCATTATTGCGCCAGGAAAAATCAAATATGGCCGCCGGCTCATATCCCTTCTGCTTCCGGGTTATGAGTTGTTCTGGATGTGCGGTCTAGGCTATATGAGACTAGGCTGCTGTCTAGGCTATATGAGAAAGGCTGCTGCAGCCTTTCATCTGTGTGCTTTCATTTTGGTATGATGTGCAGCTGACTGTAGGAAGTCTCTCTCATAGGAATGAAACTGCAGTCATCATCAGCATCTATGCAGACAGAGTGCACACAGATCATTATTGCAGCCACACTTGTCTGTTTCAGAGATCACCTCTTGGCAGCAGCAGCCCCTCCCATGTCATCACAGCTCTCAGTATGCAAAGCAGGAAATCTGAGCCAGGAGGTGGCAGGCTTGAGCTTGAAAAGACTCCACAGAAGAGTGACTCAGCTATAATGATTTCAGGTCAAACCTAGGCTGAGCCAGTCGGGGATTCTTATCACAGCTGATAATATACTAATTAAGCAGATAAGAATGAAACTAAAAGCAGGGTAGGTGTTTACTGTCATGTTCCCACTGATAAATGTAATAAAATACATGAGGGTGCTTCGTCTCTGGTTCTCTTTAAGCAACTACTGGAGTAAACTCCCAGGTGGTCATTGCATCCTTCTTTCCAACTTGACAGCGTGAGTCATCAGAAAGGAAGACAGCAAGAGTCCTCAAAAGGGGAGCAATGAGGAGTGATCACTTGGAAGTCAATAACAACATTGAATGACCTGTAGGAAATAGTCATAGGGCTGGATAAGTTGTAAGAGAGTATTTTTAGGATAAATCTATGCACAGACTTTAGATTTTCAGAAGAAACCATTAAAAATGCAAAGTGTGTACAGGTGTCCTCCAATGTTGATAGTCTCTTCTTCCCAATCCGCCATGACGGATTACCTCCCCTGATGTAATTTGCTTTTGTAAGAGCTTCAAAGGAAGTTCCTAGAGTTAAGGGCTCATTTCCACTTTGCAAGCCTAGGGATCCCTGCACACTGAAAATCCGTTTTCCCATTCCGTTTCCGATTTGCAATCAACAAAAAAAGGAAAGAGGAAAAAACGCAGCATGCAGTAATGATTAAAAATCGTAATCAGATGTAAAAATAAATTAAAAATCGGAATCTAAATCTGAATCGCATGCAGTGTGCAGGGAGCCTAGGAGCCATTCGTTAGCACGGCTCTGTGTTGCACGTGCCTCCCCCGGGGGCTACAATTGCGATTCCATTCATTATATTGAATGAGATCGCGAGTGCAATTGACCCAGAATGCAGGAAATCGTAGTGCATGTAGGAAAACATCAGAGAGTGCAGTCTATGCATTCTCTGATGTCCCTGCCATCGAAATTTCCTTAAGTGTGGCTGGAATCACGCATATGGAAACGAGCCCTAAGTGTGGCTTCTGCGCCTGCCCCTCCCCTTTACATAGAGTAATACATGCTGGTTAGCTAGGGGCCACTCCTTACTAAATTGCTGCCAGAAATAAAGTAATTTGGGCAGCAAGTGTCTAAAGTGTGCACCCAGCTAAAGAAGCAGAAACTGCTTTTTTTTTTTTTTTTTTTTTTTTTTAAACACACATCTGTTTTATGATATAACAGTGGATTCATAGACGTGGATCCATTATAAAGTTTCTTTGAACTATGAGACGGTGAGTTTTCTAAGAGACAATTAGTGACAAGAATAGTTGTACTGTGTAAAGTATTGGGTTAAATGTCAGAGCTATATAAAAGCATCATAAAAATGTAACCAAGCCTAGCAACTGAATTTGACATGACTGTAAGAACTCTCGGCAACTAAGCTTACTTACAGTAAGATTTACGGACTATAAAAAACAATTTGTGAGCAATTGCTATGGACGTCATGCTTAACTATACATTGTCCATTATCACAGCCGTATTGATATTCATTTTATTACTTTTATGTAATGGTGACTCTCTCACAGTCGGAAGCTTTGTGGTTTTGTGATCAAGCATGCAGCTAGTGAGCTCTGAATACCCCAAGGCATGCTTGTTTCAAGTCACTGACTCCTGTGGTGAAGCTGGGGTGGAGCTATGCATCTTTCCTACATCTGTAGTTCTAGTTTCACTTTAAGTTAAAGAATGAGGCTTCTTAAAAAGTTGTTGTTTTCTGCCAGTAGGTAGCAGGCTTTACTGCCGGGGCTCACGTGTTACCACAGAACTGCCTACGTGCATGAGGAAAATCACCGTGACTGTGTAACATCTGGATTCTCCAAACATGGATGAACCTGCTCATCTGTTATGCAGTTGCTTACATTCTTGGAAAGCTGCCAATTTTAATACTTTTCATTGCAACCCCTACTACATATTCCTCAGTATTTCCCATCTCTGGGTGACCTAACCTGCAGAAGTTACAATTTACGCCCAACTGGCCAAGTTTGTAATTTGAGATGCACTTTAATACTTTGTATGAAGCGCAGGAAAAAAAAAAACTATTCAGGTTTGTAATGTTTAACAGTCCATATGGACAGCTCTCATTCATGTTAAAGGCCTCAAAAATCAGGAACCTTATGGGCCCGCCTCCTCTTCTTCAGCATGTTATCACTGTCCGTAGTGGGTTTGGGCATGGAATTATATAGCTGACATCCGTTCTCCCAATTTCAGATCAGACAAAATTGTTAACAGGCTGATTTACTCTGACCAGCAACAATATAAAAATAACTGACGAGAAAATTACTGGCAGGTGAAGTGATCTTGTTTTTAATGGCCACTGTCAAGAGGTGGGGTTTTAGACAGCAAGTGAACAGGTGAAAAATGGGCAAGTGTAAGGATCTAAGTAACTTTGATTGCCAAACTGATGGCTAGATGACTGGGTCAGTGCATCTCCAAAGTGGCAGGTCTTGTGGTATCTTCCCTGCAGTGGTTAGAAACTACCAAAAGGGGTTCAAGGAATAGTGTTGATGTTTGAATTTGTCATTATCCCAAACACACACACGCACTCAGCACCAAGCATCTGAATGGGGCACGTTTCATTTGGCTCCGATACTTCCTCCAAGCTGGAAGGGGAAAGTATTGGAGCTAAAGGAAATGCACCCCTCCCAGCTGTTTGGTGATGAAATGGTGCTGAATGCGCATGTTTAGGTCCCAAACACAGTAATGCTGAATTTAAACACCTCCACTATCAAGAAAGAACAATTGAACAACGAGGCTTATTGGTGCCCATGGGTAGTGAAGGCTGGCCTGTGTAGTCCAGTCCCCAAAAAAAGCTATATTGTAGTGAAGAATGCTGAAAAACGTAATGCTGGCCATAAGAGAAAGGTGTCAGAACACAAACTAAAGTGGCAAAGCAACAGATTAGTAATCGTGCCCATGGGAACTGGAAGCACCTATAATAGGGAGGTAGTGTCAGGACTGAACACCAGAGCAAATTGCAGAGGTTGGCATGGTGTGATGATTCTTTGGCCCGCCAAGTTCCGCAGAGCTCACTCCAATCAGACATGTAAAACAGTGCTGGAAAAAAAAATCTGACCCATGTAGGCCCCACCTCACAACTTACTGGACATTCTGATCGGCTGATAACATCTTGATGTTGGTCACCTTCTGAGATCTTGAGCTGTCCATGCTTTAAAGGACATGTGAAGTCAGAGGGGGTATGGAGGCTGCCATATTTATTTCCTCTTAAACTATATCAGTTGCCTGGCAGTCTTGCTGATCTTTCACGCATCAGTAGTGTCTGAATCACACACCTGAAACAAGCATGTGGCAAATCAAGTCAAGCTTCAGTCAAACATCTGATCTGCATGCTTGTTCAGGGTGTATAGCTAAAAGTATTAAAGGCCAAGGAGTAGCAGGACAGTCAGGCAATCTGCATTGTTTAAAAGTAAATAAACTTGGCAGCCTCCATATCAGACTTACTGCCTCAGATGATATTCAAGCGTGTGTGCGGCAGGCCCCGACTCCCAACCCGTGAGCAATCCTGGTGGATCAACTCACCTGACCAATGGCAAACTTCACTGTTCACACCACTCCCCCGCCTATCGCGTGACATCACACACGCGCCATTTCGTCGTCCCTTCACCTCCCTACATAGAAACAGAACATGTTACTAGCTACATAGCTGACACGTGTCTGTACTCGCCAGCCCATCGATGTCGTCAAGGGGATCTGGTCCTAAATACCGACTAGGCATCATGGATGCTACAAAGATGTGTAGGTACCTTAAGGGGTTAGAACTGTCTTTCAGTATATAGGATATACACAGTTGGTTTCACTTTTTTTTTTTTGGCTGATCAGATCAGTGTATGTACCCATAGAGATTAGACCTGAAACTAGAAGCTTTGTAATAATGAGAAGATTTTATGGAGAAAAGTTTACATCCTAAAGACGTGTGGACTCTTTCCTGCACTATTGTTCCAACCAGAATCTGCGGCTTTCCAAACTTATAACCAGCAGATACGTTCTGCAACAAAAGCACTTAGAGTTATATTATAGTCATCGAGCAGGCATCAAAGTACAAAGCAGCTATTAAGCTAGGCGGTTAACATACCCTGGACTCTAGAGAATCCAGGGTATATATATAACTGCCTTGTAAGTCGTTTTGTGAAACGTCCTTTTGATTTGTATGCCCCTCCTCTACCTGCTGGGCTTTAGAATTTTTTGCCAGCGTTTTGCTTTTATGAGGTCAGTGCAGTCCTAGCAGCACAAAATGCACACAATGGCATTTATATAAAATCCTGTTTGGTGTTACACATCCAGAATTTTCATGTTTTATTTCATTGTAATTCTACAAGAAAATACATAGTGATGGGCAAACCGAGCTACCAAAAGGGTGCACTCCTATTGCTAGAGTATCACCCATTTAATAACTCCATAGATGCCTCTAAGACCCCTGCTTACCAGGGGGTTGTATAGGAAGGCGCTGGGTACAGAATTGTATATAGATGGCTGATGTTTATAAGGTAAGAACACACTTGAAGGGAACTGGAAATGAGAAGTACATGGAGGCTGCCATGTTTATTTCTTTTAAACCATACTAATTGCCTGGCAACCCTGCTGTATATTTGGCTGCAGTAGTGTCTGAATCTCACCAGAAACAAGCTTGCAGCCAATCTTCTCAGATTTGAACAAAAAATGTTAAACACCCCATTTGCTGCATGCTTGTTCAGGGGCTGTGGCTAAAAGTATAAAGGCAGAAGATAAGCAGGAGACTATTTCTCACCACTATTTGATCACCCCTAGTTTTCACCATTGAGAATTCAGCAATACCGTATAGTCCCGGTTATCCAGAATTCAACTAACCAGCAGTCTCAACCAACTAGCATAAATTGCTGGCAGTACTCCTAGTGATGAATACCAATTTCTTAGGCTGTTAGTGGGCTCTGCTGTTCTTAAAGAGAACCTGCAATGAGAAAAAGGGCCCCTGGGGTCGTACTTGCCTCGGAAGGGGGAAGCCTCTGGATCCGATTGAGGCTTCCCCCATTGTCCTCCGTCTCACAGTGGTCTCTCTAGGCCGCTCTAAATGGTAGCCATGTAAATATTTACCTTCCCCGGCTCCAGCGCAGGCGCAGTAGCGGCTCTCGGTTCAGATCAGGTGGAACTAGCCGATCCCAGTCATGTCTGCTCCACTGCATAGGCGCAAGTCTCCTGTGCAGTTGAGTGGACCCGACAGGGATCGGCTATTTCGCCTGATCGGAGCTGAGAACTGCTACTGCACCTGCATTGGAGCCGGGGAAGGTAAATATTGCAGGCACTACTGCACCTGTGCCACAGCCTGACAAATTGTCGGCTGTGGCTTACGAGCGGCCTAGAGAGACCACTGTGGGACTGAGGAGGAGGGGGAAGCCTCAATCGGATCCAAAGGCTTCCCCCTCCCGAGGTAAGTACCCCCCAGGGGTCCTTTTTTTAGTACAGGTTCTCTTTAAAGACTTCCACAGCTCCTCCAAGTTTCATATACTTTCAGTTACTGTATTTTACTTACCCAATACAGAGTCATGGTATGTATTTAGAGTGCGGTATAGTACTGTATTAGCTGGGCCTACTTTTAAATTTGAGTTTCAAGCAACCGGAAAGCACACTTATGCGGCATCAGCCGGATATAATAATAATAATAATAATCCGAACATTTGTATAGCGCTTTTCTCCTGTCGGACTCAAAGCGCTCAAGAGCTGCAGCCACTGGGACGCGCTCAGGAGGCCACCCTGCAGTGTTAGGGAGTCTTGCCTTGAACTCCTTACTGAATAGGTACTTGACCTAGCCAGGAATCGAACCCTGGTCTCCTATGTCAAAGGCAGAGCCCTTAACCAGTACACTATCCAGCCACTAGTGGTTATGGTGCCGGATAACCGAAACTCTACACTGGTTTTGCCTTTCAGCCTATGAATATCTGTTAATTAAATGATTTATAGTGCATCTATATGTTTTAAAAGGTCATTCAATGGTCCAAACGCCCAAGATCCCTAGTGCTTAGTATTCTGTTAGTAAGGCCAGTCTACATGAAGAATATATGTGAGCCAAAGCCAGCTTTCAAGGTTCCACGACATTGTTAGTGCTGTAGTATGGTGTCTTGGGCAGGGCCGGATTTGTACTGCTTAGCGCCCTAGGCCCACTAACGCCAGCCGCCCCCTGAAAACAGCACCCCCCCCCCCCCCCCACACACACACACACACACACACACACACACACACAGCTGTGTGAAGGGTGGGGTGCACAATGGGAATCACACAAGGACAGCACGCTTCCTGAAAATTGGTGTCCATGGGCTGCTCTATCTGTATCTGCTAATGTCCTGGCAGGCAGCACACATCATACATGCATGGCAGTAAAATAGCAGGTGAGCCTACAAAACAGGACACAAAGAGAGCTATAGTACAGTGCAAGTTGTGAACTGCAACAAATTCCAACTGGAAACAACCCTTTATCCAGGAAACCGTTCTCCACATCAGAGCTCCATGCGACAGTTTGCAACACTGTTTGTGCAATGAGCAACAACCTTTAGATCATAATAGGGAATACGTGCACACAGCATGCCAGCTATTCAGCATATCTTGCTTGCAAGTGAGGTGTATGCACAGCAAAGCCAGCACTAACAGACATATGTCCTGTCCTCCATACTCACAGACCACATGTCATCTGCAGGTTGCTTGTGTTGCCATGCATAAGTTTAGTGCAAGTGTCCCAGGTGAACTCAAATGTCCATAGGTAAGGGGCCTCAATAGCTTCCATTTCTACAATGTATGCATTGCATATACTTGTAGACAGCACTGCTGATATACAGTATGTAGGTAGCTTGCCCTCCGATGAGAGCTAAGCAATAACTCCCCTGCTGCTCTCTTTATATCAGCTGACAGATCAGCTGTTTTAATTACCGGTCTCTGTGGCCGCCCGTATTGTTACCTAGAAGCGCTCCTTCCCGCTCGCTAACTTGCGTGCACAATTCAAACACACGCGTCCTCCATAAAGTTGTTTTAGCTTGCTGGACTCCCCGGAAGCAAACACATAACTGCAGATCAATGGCGGCGATTCTCTCATCCCAGTGGCGAGAGAACGAGCAGTACCCAGAGACGCGCCGTGTAATTAAAATACAGGAAGTGAGCGGTGTCACTTCCGGTATTTTAATTACACGGCACGTCTCTGGGTACTGCTAGTTCTCTCGCCGCTGGGATGAGAGAATCGCCGCCATTGATCTGCAGTTATGTGTTTGCTTCCAGGGAGTCTAGCAAGCTGAAACAACTTTATGGAGGACGCGTGTGTTTGAATTGTGCACGCAAGTTAGCGAGCGGGAAGGAGCGCTTCTAGGTAACAATACGGGCGGCCACAGAGACCGGTAATTAAAACAGCTGATCTGTCAGCTGCAACGGCGCCCCACCTATGCTGCCGCCCTAGGCCAGTGCTTTGATGGCCTGCCCACAAATCCGGCCATGGTCTTGGGGCCAAAATATATACACTGGAGCAATGTTAATCATTATTTACCTACTTCCAATAAAGAAGTAAGTTAACAAAATAATCATCCCTTTTTATATCTCCCTCAGTAAAAATACTTGCCCTCCATTAATTCTAAAAACACACGATTGGTTCGCACGATGGCCAGGGGCCCCGGACCTCTCTCACTGGCCGGGGCCCCAAGGCCAATGCGCGATATCTGGAGGGGAGTGCAGGTGGGCCTGGACCTCTCACACCCAGGCTCTGGACCTCTCACATCCAGAAAACCCACCAACACTGCCTCCATACTGAATGCTAAATTCGACACACACAAGCAATAGAACACAGCAATACATGCATGCAGCTACATTTGAGTCGTCAGCAGGTGCTCGTCAGCCAATCAGGATGCACTGTCATACACCCTTTACCTGCCATACCACATCTAGCAGCCATTAGCATTCAGGTGGGAGGCTTCAGTTGGACGCAAATCGCAAGATTGCGTCGCTAGCAGGACCGCCCCGTGCAGGCATCCCTCCCACAGGGGTCCCTCCCTAACCGCTCACCTGTCCGCCATGTCCTAGAGCTGAAAAAAAACGTTTAAAAACACACGATTGGTTCGCACGATGGCCAGGGGCCCCGGACCTCTCTCACTGGCCGGGGCCCCAAGGCCAATGCGCGATACCTGGAGGGGAGTGCAGGTGGGCCTGGACCTCTCACACCCAGGCTCTGGACCTTTCACATCCAGAAAATCAGGATGCACTGTCATTTTTTTTTTCAGCTCTAGGACATGGCGGACAGGTGAGCGGTTAGGGAGGGACCCCTGTGGGAGGGATGCCTGCATGGGGCGGTCCTGCTAGCGACGCAATCTTGCGATTTGCGTCCAACTGAAGCCTCCCACCTGAATGCTAATGGCTGCTAGATGTGGTATGGCAGGTAAAGGGTGTATGACAGTGCATCCTGATTGGCTGACGAGCACCTGCTGACGACTCAAATGTAGCTGCATGCATGTATTGCTGTGTTCTATTGCTTGTGTGTGTCGAATTTAGCATTCAGTATGGAGGCAGTGTTGGTGGGTTTTCTGGATGTGAGAGGTCCAGAGCCTGGGTGTGAGAGGTCCAGGCCCACCTGCACTCCCCTCCAGGTATCGCGCATTGGCCTTGGGGCCCCGGCCAGTGAGAGAGGTCCGGGGCCCCTGGCCATCGTGCGAACCAATCGTGTGTTTTTAAACGTTATTTTTCAGCTCTAGGACATGGCGGACAGGTGAGCGGTTAAGGAGGGACCCCTGTGGGAGGGATGCCTGCACGGGGCGGTCCTGCTAGCGACGCAATCTTGCGATTTGCGTCCAACTGAAGCCTCCCACCTGAATGCTAATGGCTGCTAGATGTGGTATGGCAGGTAAAGGGTGTATGACAGTGCATCCTGATTGGCTGACGAGCACCTGCTGACGACTCAAATGTAGCTGCATGCATGTATTGCTGTGTTCTATTGCTCCATTAATTCTACCAAGAATATACTCAAACTTCATTTGAAAAGGTGAACTTGGTAAAATGTATGGCTAGCTGCTGAACTGATTACCAGAACTCTAGCTCTAGCTTGGTTTTGTTCCACCACCTAGATATGGCTGCTGAGCGCTGGTTTTGACCTTGTAACCATAGGCCCCTATTACACTTAATCAGTTGCTTTCAGTTATAACTGAAAGAAAACTGATTTTCAAAGTAATGCCCATGTTTTCCTATGGGTCAGTTCACACTATACGCGTTTTAACTGAAATCTTCACAATTCAAGCATACCAACACATTAAGTGTAAAAGGGCCCTTAGAGCCCCATGTTACATTTCACAGGAAAGTAGAAGCAAAGTGGACCAGCACCCAATGGGGAGAAGACGTGGGCGCTAGTCTACTTTAGGGGACCCACCGCAAATCCCCATAGACACTTTAAGCTGGGCTGCAAAACGGAACAAATGGCTTCCGTTTGCTTGTTGAAACCCCCACAAGCCTTATATCCCCGGGTAGCTACGCATGTCCTCGTACGAATTTTGCGGGTTTCGGTAAAAAAAAAAGTTTGAACTGACTGTGCTAGGAGCCGCGGAATGACCGCAATTTCGGGTCCGTCGGCCATCTTGGTTCTGCTCTGCAGGTCGTTTCTTCCTCCTCATTGGAGGGATTGTTAGGTGGGGGGCGTGCCAGCTAACAAACCCTCCAATGAGGAGGAAGAAAGAGACCTGCACAGCAGAATTAAGATGGCCGACGGAACCGAGATTTAGGCCGTTCGGTGGCTCCTACACTGCCAATTTAAACTTTCTGTTACCGAAAACCTCCCAATTCGTTACAGGGCATGCTTACCTATCCATGGGTATAAGGCTTGTGGGGGTTTCAACAAGCAAACGGAAGCTATTTGTTCCGTTTTGCAGCCCAGCTGAAAGTGTCTATGGGGATTTGCGGTGGGTCCCCTAAAGTAGACTAGCGCCAAGACATGTGCTAAGCAGAGTAGATCCCATGATCCTCCGGGAACCGCACTATCCAAGGAGTAGTCCGCATGTGCACATGGCTACGTTTTAAACTTTGATATCAACAAAAGAGCTTTAATACATGACGTAGTGCAGCGGACTTCTCCTTTGAATACAGGTAAGTAGACTACAGTTGCCAAATCTGCTCATTTTATTTTACTGAATCAGGGAACAATTACATGTTTGCAGATTCTGTAGTTGAAGGGTGGCAGCACTTGAGTAAACTATTTTTATTGGAATTATTTATAGTGTGTAGCTTGAATATGTCTGGATGAGAAATGTTCATCTTGATAACAAGTGAGGCCTGCATATGATGAACTACAGCTGCAAGTCACTAAACAGGGCAAAGAAAGGTTCTCCGTGAGCTACATTTCCCCAGAAATAACGCTGCAATAGTGTTACTGGAAGTTTTATTTCTAATTAGTGTAGGGGGAACACAGAAGGCACTGAAGGTCCGCATGCGGCCCCTGGTTGAGTTTTGGCTCTGTGTTACTCAAGCTTGTTTCGTAAGCTTAATTGCATCTTCTGCCATGTAGGTGGCACCTAAACGCTACTGACTTGGAAATAAAACGAAAAAGCTAGAACTATTAGACTATAAATACTGTACAGTTGGGATTTTACATAAACACAGATTGACAGGTCCTCCTTGAGGTCATTCTCTTTCCAATGTAACATTTTGTGAAATTGCTTTACTGGGATTATCCGTTGCTTCTTTCTTTGTCAGTGTTTATTTCAAGCTAGAGCCAAGCTGGATGTTAAATCTCTGTGGGAAGGCTCAAACTTGGCAGCATAAAGGCAGAGTAACTCAAATTACATATCTGACTGTACTGGTTATTGGTGCTTAGCTTCCAATGCGCACTAATTGTTAGGAGAGCAACTGTTCAGGAATGTAACAAGCGGTGACATAAACTGTGGGACTCAATAGCTCCTCTGGCAGGGCTGTTGGGCCCTGTCTCTGTCATACCACAGCAGAGAGACTTGCTTGTAAAAGAAGCATGTTCACAGCGGGCAGCAAATCTATGTTTGTCACATAATGCAGAGAAAGAGGATGCAGTGGTTATGTAACCTATTATCCTAGATTTGTGTGTTTGTTACTGTACTAAAGGGGTGTGCAAAATCTGGAAGAAGCGCACCTTATGTAACAGTAAAGCTGTAGCCTCGTGCCCTATATAAACAGATTGCAGCCAGCTGAAATGATAATTTTGGCTGATATTCTTCCACCAGCATGACACATCATGCATGCTTAGCACAGCAGAGTACACCATACTGTGCCCTAAGGAGGGGGGGGGGGGGAGGGCTAACAATTCAGGTTATGGAAAATAATTGGGGATGCCCATATGCATATCATGCGGTCAGTTAAAATAATGTTGATCTTTAATACCTGGCTTTACTGATCGCCTCTCTGTTTGTTGATTGATAAATTAGCATGCTGTGGATTTGGCAAATCACCATTATATGGGGGCCTGGAAGGGGCTAAATTGAAGTCATGGAAAAAAATTCAAATACGGGATATATAGAAAAATCAAATAGTGTTACCTTTGTAGACAGCAGGCATAGGGTAATGACTGTTGTTAGCAATTCAGCTGTTGGCCAGTGTGGTTTTGTTGCCTTACCCCCATATGTCTGTGAGTCCAAGCAGTTCTTCCAAAAGAATGTTTTCCCCAAGGCTGTTCTACCTTCTTAATGGAAAGCCAGGATGAGAGGGATATGGAGGCTACCATATTTATTTCCTTGTAAACAATGCCAGTTGCCTGGAAGCACTGTTGATCTTCTGGCATAAGTAGTCAACCCTGGAACAAGTATATGGCTGATCTAGTAAAACCTGAGTAAGTTGAGTCAGAGTACCTGATCTGGTGCATGCTTGTTCAGGATCTATGACTAAATGTATTACAGACACAGTATCAGGAGGACTGCTAGGCAGCTGGTATTGTTTCAAAGGAAATAAATATGGCTTCCTTCATATCCCTCTTATCTTGGGTTCACTTTAAGTATAGGTTTTCAACAGATTTTGAATAAAGTATATTGCCTCAGACTGAAAGGAGGAGGATAGGTTAACAGTGCTATCTAGGTGGCAACCGAATGATACTTGGCCATACACTTATCGGTTTGCCCATTCAGTTCTCGGCAGATTCAATTCATCTGCTGGGAATTGATTTCCCAAAATGTCCAATACATTTTTTTTTTTTAACCAAAAATCGTTCAAAAACATTGACTGGACAGAATGGAAAATGTAGGTTGATCTAGGGCGGGTGAGAGCATTGGTAGTTAAATAGCCCATAGTGTTGCAGTGCAACGCTGCGGTTTAATCCATTTTTTTAAAATAGATTCTCTGCTGGAATCTATTGGAAATTGATGTGCAGTGTGTGGTAGGAATCGATTATTTCTGAATGGATTCTTTACAGAAGGGAATCAATCTTTTTGGAACATTGAGTGGAAATCTATAAGCGTGTGTATCCAGCTTCAGACTGGATCTACACTTGTCAGTTTTTCGATGCATTTTCTGCACAGGAAAACTGAGAACCAATGGTAATCAATGGGATAGTTCACACTAGAATGCGTTTTTCATGTGCCGAAACTGACAGCAATTCAGCACTGTCAGGCAACTCATGCAGAAATGTGATAGACAAGTGTGGATCCAGCCTTTAACAAGATGAAGGCGAGAATGAGCACCACGTTCCCTTCAGAGAAGTGAAAGCTGTGTGTACTGCATTTTTACAACACATTTTCGTAACTTCCCGTCAACTCGCCTCAGACTTGCCTTAAAAGTTTCAGTCTGATAGGTGGTGGTTATGAAATGACTCCAGTTCTTAGTAAAGACATATGGATGCATCAGGTGACAGAGCTCTCCACAGCTGCACTTGTGTGAGGGGAATGCCTGCTTTCTCTGTCTATAGACTATCATTTTGTCTTTGGCTGCAGATCACTTTGTAGATGTTAGTTTTCATTGCATCCTTTTATGCAGCGCATCGCTATGTGCTCCTGTGGTGGTTATATCATTGTATTTGTCAGTAAGATTAGACTGATGGTTTCATCTTGCATTATTCTTTCAGGGCAGCTCTGAGCATGATACCCCTAGGTTCTCATCATGGGGTGTGAGTACCTTAGGGAGGGAGGTATATTTGGGGTCACAGGGGATGCTAGTGTTACCCCTCCCCCCTGCAGCACTCCAGTAATGAGGACCATAGAGGTACTAGTGTAACCCCCCCCCACCCACCGCACCTCCAGTAATGAGGACCATGGAGGATTCATAAGCAAAAGCCATTTTGTCTTAGCATTCTGAAACGCCTGCAATGGCCACAAAATAATACAGTCAGAACACACTGCACTTTAAAGCAGCACAATTATTTGGAGATTACGTGTGAAATGCAAACACAAGTAGTAGTTATGAGGTACTGATCAATAATGCAATATACTTACTGTACATTATTTATATTACGCTTTTTTTTTTTTTTTAGGGCACAGGCTTGTTGACTCCAGTATGTACAATGTACCGGCAATCTCTTACCAATGTCCTTAGCTCCTGACCCCATAATTGCTGCGAGTCAATTACAGCAATCACAATGTAAAACAGCGAAAGCATGGCTCTGGACTTAAAGGGGCCAGAGCTGTCCAGTCCTGGAAGGGTTAAGCACATGTTGGGTGGCATGGTGTTGTGGGGATTTGAGAATGGATACGTTCGGCCATCACTCTAACCCTTCCGCTGTTGTTCCACGTGGGATGGAGGTGGGATTTGAGAGATTAAACTTGACAGTAAAGAAATTGCTTATCGTTCTCTTGGGTGAAATAGGTAGGAAAACCTTTGAAGTATAATTCAAACTCGTGTCAGCATACAGAAGCCAGTACAGGATCACTGCAGTGTGCCCCACCCCTGATTCGAGGCATCACTGGTAATTCCCATAGTGCTAGAGTAATGAAAGCCTATGGCTGTGACTCTACTACCAATTGCGGTGCTGGTCCTGAACAATTTGATTCGGGGAATGCAGAGCCTGAAATCGCTCTGGAAATCTGTGTTTTTAGTAGCAAAGTTGCTCTCAGTAACGGTAGTGGTTTTGAGAGCGATTTGCGATTTCTAGTGGGTCCCAGCCCTTACTGTTTTTTGGGGTTTTTTTCAAAGCAGTTGACAGGCCAGGGAAAACACAGAATGAATTGCAACAACTGATATAGCAAAGCTGATTGCATCTGAAGGGTTTTATTCTGTGTTTATGTGGCAGGCTTCCGTGCTTTAATTTCAGCGTCTAGCAACCGGCCGAAAAGTAATTAACCGATACAGCCCAATTATTCCCCACCACTGTGATTGTGTAGCTCTCCAGTTAATGAAAGTAGATAAGCTGGAAAGACGTGTCAGAGCTGTTGCGGCTGGGCTGGCATGAGCTCTTAGGACAAGTGGAAGCATGATGTTGACTATTTACATAAACACACGGTGTGCTTGGCGCTATGCTACAGGGTCAGCAATTGTACATCGCCGCACTCCCTCCCTTTTTCCGTTGGACTCTTGTATTCACAAAGCATAAAGCAAAGCTTGCCAGAGATTGGAGGAGGCAGGAAGAATTTCTTCACATCTTGAAGAGTGTTTAGGCTCGCTCATTGTTTTGTGTTGGCTTATCAGAGTGAGCACACATTATTACAAGAGCAAATTAACCACAAGTCAGGTGCTCAGACACTTGCAGCGTAAAGTCAGTACTATTTGGAAAGTGCTAATGTGGTCGTGTGTGTGTGCAATGAGACATTTTGCAGATGCGTTTAAAGCCCACCTACACCAATAACTGAACATAGCAGATTTTATTTCCAGGCAGAGTGATAAGTGAATATAAGCAGTGTAGAAAATCAAGGTAGTGGAAACAATACCTGTTTCATTGGCTGAGCGTACTTGGAACTGCAGTGCGTAACTTGATTCCTTTCTTTATTCACTTTGGCCGCTGGGTGGTTCAGTAGGATGGACAATAAGTGTATAGATAGATTTCTCTGAATCCCTATATTACAGTAGAAATCACATGTATATGATTTGCAACATTAAAAGAATACTGGGGTGGGTTGGCAGTTAAGATTTACTTAGCTGGGTCTTCTTTCAGCCTACTGCAATATATAAAGTCCCTTGCTGTGCTTCCTATACTCTCCAGTGTGCTGCTAACCCCTCCAAAAGATCCCCAATCGGAACTCTGGTCACGCCTACTTGCGCATCCCTTCTTGATTGCACTCCAGCGATCAGGAGCATTCAGAAATTATGCAGTTCACAAAGACTTTAACTGCAGATGCGCAGAGTGCTCCTGGCCACTTGATCAGGGAGGCATGCAGACGTGCAGTAGCTGGTTCTTTCGGAAGGGGGGGGGAGGGCGGCTGGAAGAAGCCCTAGGTAAATCTGATCTCCCACCCTGATCAACCATCAGTAAGATTGAATGCATTTCTCAAATTGAAGAGATATATAATAAATTGTGTGTGGCCGCCTTTACTGTGTTCAGTACAGTACCTTGTACTTTTTTGCACATCTGGATTGAAATTTTAGATTAAATATAACAATTTACATTACCATTGGGTGAATTGGTCTTAAATGGACTCCAGTGGATGATGAAGGTTGATGTTTGTCTACAACTGTCCCAGTTCTGCGTTTTGTGGACGCGATACCTATATGCTGTGTGGTCCCCAGGGATACTCAAAAAAACGTATTCGGATAAAATCCGAATAGGTTTATTCAGATTTCATCCTGCTAATTAAATCACCTGTGTGTGTGTGGGGGGGGGGGGGGGGGATTAATCTTACCCATCAGATGTCGTCTTTGATCCGTCCCTCGGCGCCTCCCACAATGTATTCCAAGCCGTGGTGACGTGATCACAAACCCTTCCTCCTTCCGGGAAATGTTTAGTCACGTGACGTGTTTGGAACGCATCGTGGGAGGCGCTGTGGGACGGATCAAAGAAGATGTCTGATGGGTAAGATTAACCCCCCCTCACTCACCCGCACAGGTGATTTAATTACCTGGATGAAGTCCGAATAAAACCTATTCGGATTTCATCTGGTGATCATCACTGGTGGTCCCAGACATCATTCAGTGCCTAATCTTGAAGCTTGTCTTCTTAGTAGCAAATTTAGTGGCCGCCCAACATATGGAAACTTCTGAGATAGCAGAAGGAGGATCATTATTGCCCAGCAATTAAAGGGTCATCCACAATCCATGATAACCTGCACAGAAATGGGACATTGCTTCTCTGCTTACCAGTACAGATGGTTGAAGCACCTGAGATGGTGGACAGAGAAACACCGGGCAGAGTCCTTAGAAGGCTAATGGTAGATCTAGTATGCTGTGAGCCTCTCCAAAGTGGCAGCCTTAACTGGAGTGACAGGAATGGCCTCCTGGGCAATTACATTGCTGTCAGTTTATCCTACAGCTTTGCTGTGTTGAAGCTGAATCCTATCAACGATTTACAAAGTCAGCTTGAATTTGAAGGGAAACTGGTGTGAAAATAAACATATGAGATAATGATTTGTATGTGTTGTACAGCTAAGAAATAGAACATTAGTAGCACCGATATGAGTCTCCTATTGTTTCCAATGCAGCAAGAGTTAAGAAACGTCAGTTGTTATCTATGCAAAAGAGCTTCTCTGAGCTCTCTTACTAATTTAGTCAGAGAGCAGTGCTATTTTCTGAAGCACTTATCTCAACCGGTCTCACTGTTTCTTGTTTAAGGTTTTTTTCTGCCAGGAAGTTCAAAAGGTCATTAGCTCTGTTCTGTTCCCAGTTTACAATACAGAGTGTAGTTTGTAAACTGCTAATATTAGAGAATGATGCAATGTTATAGTAAAACGGCTAAACAGAAAATAAAAATGACTCTATTTTCTACTAATGTTCGATTAATGAACCATACCGTACTGCATATACAATTCATTTTATCATAAGTTGTTTTTTAATTTTTTTGCTTCAGTGTCACTTTAAACTCACTTTATAAATCTGCCAATCAGGATCAGAGTGCTAATAAGTAACAGTAAATCATGGACATAAGTGTGGCAATCATAAAAATATATTGACCCTTTAAATAAAGGGACCCTTTCGAGCCTGTCTGTCTCTGCATCATGTGACCTGCTTGGCATAGATTTCTGAAGCAGTAGTCAGTTCTTTATTCTGAGGAAGTTAATTGACTTTCTTAGAAGCATCAGGTGTTTGTGCAACAGAGTTATATGTGAAGATGAAGCAATATCATGTGTGTCATAATGTTTATTCATTATACATTTCTATTTATTAGGCAATGAGTGAAAGAAGCTAGCTGGGGGCTAAGGCGTGGTTCTGCATATAGAGTACATTTGCTGTGTCTTCTGCACAAATCCTCTGTTCAGGCAACTGCATCTAGTGATTGTGATGTTGCTGCTCAGCACTGTGACTAGGATGTCAAGTAGGGATAATCAGTCAAGGTTCCGATGCAGTGCCTTACCGGCAATGCTGTTATAAATAACTGCTATACGGCTCATACTGAATAACAAATGTCAGCTACTTGGATTTAGCAAATCCATAGTCTGTGTAGCTCCTCATATGTCCAGGTCTTGGTATATTTAGTGGAAATAAGGCAGTTTCAACTTTAAACAAACATTGCAGCCCAAACCCAAGTGGCTTCATTTGTTCAAGTGAAATGATAGAATACCCCAGAATTTATAAATGTGGATAATGTTTACTTCAGTAACCAGAAAATATGGCGTAAGCCTTGGACACACATACAAGGACTGTTTCTCACAGGAACCACACGTCGTGGAGACTGTGTAAGATTGAGTGTTATGCAGATGCGTCTTTAGCCTGCAGACTAGCAACACATTCTGTTGCTGTTCAGGGAGATGAAGGGACAGCGGCATGGCGCATGACATAGCGGGGAGAGATAAGGGGGAGAACAATGGTCAAGGTCTGCATCAGGCTGCCATATATATATATATGTATGCTAGATCCTCCCAAAAGGTGGTCACAGACAACCTCCTTGGTCGAGAACTATTTAGAGTGTGTACAAAACCTTAGATTAGATTAGATGAGCTATCTCTGGCTTTCTCCACACTCACGTGTCAGTTGTTTAATGCCGCATACATGCTACCAACTGATGTCGTCCGTCGGGCATCAGAACCTTCTGGTCCTTCAAGTAAATACTTCCACATATGTAAATCCTGGGGTTTTCTTCCTTTTCATTTGAACTGATATAGCAATACAACAGCAATCAGGAACATTACCGGTGCCCTGATATAGAGGAGATTTGGATACAGGCACATGGACCAAGTTGCATTTTGGGATCTAATAAGTGGTACTTTTTAGCATTATTTATTACTGATGTTTAAATTGTGCGGTTGGTTGGTAAATATGCATAAAACCTTGGCAATTGTCTTGGTTTTCAGTTGGCTGACTATTGCTTCCAATATTTTTTGAATCACTGACCTAGAATGACTGTGTGTATCAGGTGGTATCACTCCACTGGCTGCATGCTTGTTCCCAGATGACTCGGACAAATCAGCATGACAGCTAGGTCCTGGAAATAAATATGGCAGCCTCCATATCCTCCTAACATAAGATGTTCTTCCTTTTTAAGCTAAGCCGTCTCCCTCTGGTATCTTAGCCCTCTGCGGCTTTGCCTGTGATACTAATGCAAAGCTGTAACTATTCTCCATTTCCTTTTACAGTATAGCTAGTTGTCTGCCTCTGCATTCCTTCTCCTTGCCTTGTTTGGTCCTTGTTCATTTGCACTGCTTACACTTGTCTGCCCAGCTTCAGCTTGTTACAAAGCCTGGGTGGAGATGTGCAATCTTTTCAGTGTGAAGCAGAGCACTTTCTGAACAAAAGGTGTCAATACAGCTTATTTACTTTCCAGTGAAATAATTTTCCATTTACAACTGATCTCCGGTGTCAGCCACTAGGCAAAGCCATCTGCAGTAGAGCTCTGTGTTTTTGCCCTTCATTGGAGCCGGTAACACCTTTCACATCCTCTTCCTTGCTGTGTGCATCGGGCTTGATGTATAGTAAGCTACAGGGTTGGTTTTTTTTTAATGTATGGCTGACAGGCGATAAGTTAATTACCACATGTTGTATAGGTTGAATAATGGCATGAGCTGGGATCAATATGAAAATGATTACTTTTATTGTAAGCCATAAATAAGGAAGATAAATGCACACTTGAAGATCTCCAGATATATTTGAACCAGTTTTCTTGTCTTGTATGTTGACGTAAACATGCCCAGAAACATTCTTCCAGCTAAGCAGATCATCTCTTAAAGGAAACCAGAGACACTACAAAATAAAAGTTTTATACATACCTGGGGCTTCCTCCAGCCCCAAGCACGTGGATCGCTCCTGCAACGCTGTCCTAAGCCTTCTCTGTCCCTGGTACCGGGTCCCGTAACTTCCGCCAGTCTGCACAAGAGAAGTGGACTCTCTACAGCTCTCCGGCGGCTGCCGAAGAGATACGGAGAGAGTGCACTTCTCTTGCGCAGATTGGCCACAACTGGCAGATGTTACAGGACCCGGTAACGGCGATACAGAAGGCTGAGGACGGTGGTGTGGGAGTGATCCGTGCACATGGGGCTGGGGAAAACCCCAGGTATGTTTAAAACTTTTATTTTGTAGTGTCTCTGGTACACTTTAAAAAAGCTACAGGGATAGCAGTGGTGCAAATATTTCAGTTCCCTTTGCAAAGCTAGTATTATTATTATTAATAATAAACTTTGTTTTTAAAGCATTAACATGTTACGCAGTGCTGTATGATCGATAGGGGAGACATTACAGCATCAAATAATGTTACACAGGGACAATATAGCATTCAATAATGGTACACAAAATAGTGCTGTAACAGTGTAGGGATAGTACAGCAGATGAGTCACTGAGCCCATGTGGTGGCGGAGAAGTACACACATGGACTTACAATCTAAGAGGTGGGGTTTAATATCAAGGGAGGGGGATGGAGCCATGAAGATGGCAGGTAGGTAGTGGTGAACAGATGGGTCTTTAAGGTCTACTTGAATTAGTTGAACGTGGAAGCAAGCCTGATTGGGGGGGGGGGGGGGGGGAGTTCCATAACGTAGGACCTGCACTGGAGAAGTCTTGGAGCCTTGCGAGTGAGAAAGGGCCTGTTCATACTTGCTGCGTTTGTAGAACGCGTATAAATTCAAAGAAACGCAAGTTGAAAAACGCATGCGTTTTTCTTGCGTTTGAATGCGTTTTCTATTGCGTTTTGCACAAACACGTGACCCAGGGGAAAAAAAAGAATTATGGGAACCGCAGAGGAAAACGGACGCTAAAAACGCAATAGTACGCGTTTTTGATACGCGTCCATAGACTTTCATTGCATCCGTTTCTATGCGTATCGCACAGAACTGCGTGCAGCAATGCGGATGAGAAACGTATGCGTCTCATACGCATACATGTGAACTAGCCCATTCAAAAGCATTAGGAGCCGTTTCTATGCGTTTTTGGTACCCGGACATGTTCCCTGAAAACGGCTAGGAACGCATATAGTCTGAACAGGCCCAAAGTGATGTTGAAGGAGCGGATAGAGTGGGTTGGGGAGCACCTGTGGATGAGGTCCAAGATGTACTAGATGACCCTTGGCTGAGGTGGCTGTTAAGGACTGGTAAGGATCTAGCGTGTGTATAGGATCCCCCCGTGACGCAAAAAGATCCCTCATGGATCTATAGCAACAAGGAAACTCAATCAACCTCCGAGAGCATTGTTCTCTCCTTCACCCCAGCTGTCAGAAGCTGCTCTATTGTGCACTGTTCCTCACCTCTCCTCCAGTGCTTGCCCCGAATTGATGCCTGAGGGATTGTGTCCTGATACCTGCGGGCGACAACAATTGTAACGTATATGAGGCTTTAACCTGCTGTAAGTGGAAAGGAGATTTCTGCTGACAAGTCTGAGAAAATAAAAAATTTAATCTAATCCATATATGGCACCTATTGTGAAGAAAGTATGGAAGCTCCCATGTATAGTCTTTTACAATCGCTAATTTCCAGGCTGTAATGTAGAGTATCCACCTCATTGAGTCACTCACCCGGTACAAGTACACACATTTGTAAAGTTAGAAGAGTATCAGGACACCTGATGTGCAATCATGTTCCAAGTAAGTGATTTGCAAATAATTATAGACAGAGGATCAGTATTACAGCCAAGTAAACACCTTGTATGCTTTGACAGGACAAAGATCTCAGCTGCCAAGTTCCTGTTCCTGTCTTTAGGTGGCCACACATATTTAGATTGGGCAGCTGATCGACCATCAGATAATTATTGAATGTGATAAAAATCAGTGCCATCAAAAGCATGCCTAATCAACCATGCAACCGATTTCAGGCCGAAATTGGTCACGTTTATCCATTGGACATGCTGGGAAATCTTGAGCTGACATGCTTGATCGGGTGCGTGGCTGTAACATGTAAAAATGTGCATAGATGAGCTGCACACTTTCCAGTGAAAAGGCCATTGTCAAGGTGACCATGCTGTCCATTGAAACATCTGTGGAAACGTCATGGCTGGAGAGATTTGATAAATTCATCCAATAGGTGACGTCCTGCTGGTGCCCCCATCCCCCCCGCTCTAAAGGGTCAGGTGACCCCGTGTCTGTGGGCCTCCATACATGTGCAGCATGCATGCCTTTGTCAATCTGATTTCTATAGGTTAATGCACTTTTTGCTTCTTGTACCACAATAAGATTGTATTTGTACAACCACTTAACTTGTGATCTATGATAGTACAAATGGCTTAATACCAAGAATTACAGTACAAGGGAACAGAATCTAGACCAAAGGACTTTTCCTTGTAAAGTTTCTACATAGGCTCTTCCTCGAATTGTCAGTTTGTTTTTTTGTTTTTTTTAAATATTGATATGAGTCCACCTCCAAGCTGTTGAATACTTTGTTTGTGTAACTGCTCAGGCTTGCGTATATTCACAATGATGTTGGACATGCAGGGGAATAAGGGTGACAAGAGGTGTAAGGAAAAACAAAATCCGAAGATTTCCAGTCACACAGAGCAAGGCCAGAAAACAAACAGCAATAAGCAGAGCTAGATTCCTTCAGGCAGGGAACACACTACATGCGTTTTTGCGCGTTTTGCCGCGAACGGCAAAACGCGCACGATTTTAGAGGCTATTGAAAATAATAGCCTAGCTCGGGAAACGCTGCGCCGCATGCGTTTGTGCGCGTTTGCGTTCGCGTTTTTTTCCGCGTTTTGTAGCCGCACAGTTTTCTGCTTTTTTCCGCACATTGCATGACTACATGCCATGCAAACGCAGAAACGCAGAAACGCACGCGGAAAAACGCACGCGTTAGACGCGACCGCAAAACCCGACGGAAACCTGGGAAACGCAGGGGAAAACGGCCCTGCAAGTGTGTTCCCTGCCTCAGGGTATTCAGATCACTTTGAATACAGGAGCAGATTATGAAGATGCAGGCTGCTCCAGCATTCCCAGCTGAATATTTCTGGCTGGATGTGGTGTGTAAACAGTAATGTGTGTGCACAGTAAACACAGCTCTGTGTCTGATGTATGTGCTACTTTGTATATACTAAAGACATTTACCTGTCTCAGCCAGGTTTAGTGTAAACAATGTCTGAGGACTCGGCACAAAATAATTGCCTATGTATATAAACACATTCGCTCAATGACTAGGAGGGGAATCGGGAATGTGAGCAACGTAATTATGAAATCTGTGGTAAGTGCATAGACCAGTGCCTAGGCAACATAAAACATCTAGCTAAGCTAAACTCTATAGATAATCACATTGTTTCCATTGCACCCTGACATTTTTAATGTAAAATTGCTGTAATAACTGTGGTGTCTTCTTCTGCCTGACCCAGACTCCTGCTTGCATAACTTCTGAATTGAGCTAGATTCAGTCCCTTATCTCATCAATATTGTTTTCTTTGCTCCTTATCTCGCTTTACCCCTTATAAGTCCTCTGAGTTTATATATCTAAAGGACTCGTTAACACTTGAAAAGCACAAACCGTTCGCGCTAGTAAAATCGCTGTACACTTAAGCAATTCAGAGCAATCGCGATCGGCGCTTTATTAAGCACTGTACCGCGATTGCTCCAGAATCGCTGCAGGTAATGCGTTTTGCGATTGGCACTAATTGACAAAACGCCCACAATCTGCGCAAACCGCGGCGGTGAGATCACTGCCATAGGTTAGAATAGCACTCGCGCTTTGGCGATCAGCAGGAATCACCCGCTAATCGCCGTAGTGTGAATGGGCCCAAAAAGTGTGAATAGTGTCAGGATTAAAAAAAAAAAAAAGAGAGATTTTGCCAGCCAATTGACCAAGAGACAGATCTCCTTGATCGGAGAGAGAACTGTTGGCCGCCATAAATCGCAGGCCGATTCCCGATAGATTTCAGCATGAAATAGTTCAAGAATTGGCCTTGTGATGCCACCTCGCTGCCCCCCACCACATCACCCCAAATGTTAGATTCCCCCACCCCCCTGAGGCATTAATACTTTAACTGTGTCACGCCGTCCCCGAGTGTGCCTGCACTTTTCTTCATCATTGGCGCCCCAAGTGGTTGTCAGTGTAGTGCAGTATACAGTGTTCATGCACGGACACTGGGGAGTTGATTTAACATTTGGGGAGCATGGCCGGGGTTTCAGTCACGTTCATCATTCACAATTCTTGCACACCGTTACCTGATCAACCACATTAGCCTAGGATTTTACATCATGTCCGATCTATACATGCAACCAATTCTGGCACGAAATTGGTGGTATCATCGATCGGGCATGCGCTTGGCAGCACCAATTTTAATCCAATTTGAATTGGCTGGTTGGTCGGCCACCAAGTTAAAAGATGCATGGCCACCTTTAGCAGTCAAGGGGGAGAGGGGATCGTGGAGTATCGGAGAGGGTTGGGGACACTCTGACGACACTTAACATATATCCTGCTAGCTTTCCATATATTTCTTCTATTATCGGCCATTGAAAACTGATTTTACATCTGGTAATATATTTGTACTGTATATATCAGTTATGGAGGGGAAGGGGCAGTTTAAAGAGAAGTAGAAAGATTCTGTGAAGCTTCACAAAGGCATCCATCTTATCTTGTGTGAAGGGACAGAAATGCTTGATTCAGTCATGTCCCAGTGTACAGAATATTTATACCGTGTATAGAAATATTGCTCTCCATACTGTATGTTCTTTTTCCTCTTTGTTGTCATACAGTATGATGTGGTTTACAGCTTTGCTAGTATTCCTTACTGTATCCTTACAGGGCCTTGAACAGAAGCAGCCTGCAGCAATGCAGGGCTTCTTAGGGGAGGTGGTGGAGCTGGCCTCCGCATGCGCTCCGATGAGCAGCGATAATAGATGAAGTGGCTATATTTAGATGCACGCTGTAGTGCAGTCACGTGGCTGACAGCACATTTTACTATACACTGTATACAATCTCAGCTCTGCCTACTGTGCTGTCCTCTGATCTGTCATCTTCAGGAAGGCATGTGGCATAGTTTCAGCAGAAGGTAATCTGAAGGACACAAAGGTCTTATAGAAAACAAATGAATGACAAACCAGTTCAGTAGATTGGCCTTTCCCTGCACCTCTTGGCTTTTGGGCTTCTGCACTGCTACATTTAAAAAGGCAGAGACAACCATGAGTGTTTTTTGCTTCTTCTTTTAAATGGTACTTTAATACAGAGCATATTCTAAAGAGAGGAGGTGATAGCCAATTAACACTCGTAGATAATAAACCAACCCTGTGCTTAACACCTTTGGTAACTGAGTAGCTGCCCACCTCTGCTATTACATCATTACAGTTGATTATTCATCATTACAGCACACAGGGTATGCCAAAAAGTTCTCAAACGATCATGGGAAATTTACTATTTTTCTTTCTTCTTGTAAAACTAAAAAAGTCAAACACTGAGTGTCAAAGGAAAAGTTTAGGTAACAATTTTGTCAGATTAGGCAAAGGTCTGTGTAGTAAGAACTGGGAGATAATGGTGATCCACAGTCTTCAAAACCTTGTCCCACCTTTAAGCCTGGTATACACCTTCAATTTAGATTGGCCAATCACTGACCAATTCTTCCACCTCCTAGGTAGTTTGAGAGTTTTCCTACACAATCTGTTCATAGTAGTCAAAATCTGTTGCGCTCCATATTAAATGGAGGTGGTAAAATTGGGCAATCAAGATGTTTACCAGGATTGATGCAAAGAAAACTGAAGATATAACTAAACCATAACCTAGGGCAGCCAATCAAGCTCTATTATGGAATGCAACATGGTTTCTGATTGGTTGCTCTGGGTCAATCCTACATGTTGGCTCCAGTTTACTTTGTTTTCATGTTGCTTGTGAATAAATCCATTGTATGTTCTCATCCAGAACATGTATCTTTGCTTTTGAGGACTTCTATAGTAACAGTTTCATACATTTAACTTTCAAGGCTGCACAATCCGAGTCCTGATAGAGTGTGAAAGAATGGTGATGAATGGTGTGTTTGCCTTCCGCCTGCCACCCGATATGTGTACTAGCTACATAAAGCTCATTGGGGTTGATTCACTATAACAAATAGCGTACCTTATCAGAGTTGAAACGCCTTATCAGAGTAGCATAGCTAGCACTACGAACTTATGCTTGTTAATTGGCAATGACGAGAGCTTCACTCATCCTGCCCTTAGCCCCTGTGGGTCCAATCACTTTAAAGGACATTATCCCCGCAATTTGATTGGCCCAATAGGCTGCCTGTCACTTGACAGGAAACTTAACAGACAGACTATTGGGCCAATTCGAAGTGCGGGGATAATGTCCTTTAAAGTGATTGGACCTGCAGGGGCTCAGGGCAGGACGAGTGGCGCTCTCGTCATTGCCAATTAACAGGCATAAGTTCGTAGTGCTAGCTATGCTACTCTGATAAGGCAGATCAACTCTGATAAGGCATGTTAACTCTGATAATGCACGCTATTTGTTATAGTGAATTAACCCCATAGTCCTGTACACAATGACTAGGTTTAGATTTCTTTCTTTGGGTAGGGATACTGTAATTGAGTATCTTCATTTTCTCAGTGTTCCCTTTTGCTGCAACCTTGGGGGTTAACCAGATGCTGCTGTTTCCTATTAATCAAGTTGTCAGCTTGCAGAATTCATATAGAAGATGGTGCAGCTGCTGAGGCTGACGTTTGGTGGAGAGCG
Organism: Hyperolius riggenbachi; assembly: GCF_040937935.1. Lineage (NCBI taxonomy): Eukaryota > Metazoa > Chordata > Amphibia > Anura > Hyperoliidae > Hyperolius > Hyperolius riggenbachi. Next base: position 362,817,966 of record NC_090648.1, on the reverse strand, counting down.
CACACTGTCGCTTGTGCCTTGTCAGGTAAAATGTGTACAGGAGCACTTTGCCGTCCACATTTGAGTGCCTAAGGGGTAGCCTGTAGATAGGGGTTCAGTCTGTGGGGGGGGGGGGGGGGGGTGATGCATTCTCTGATGTCCGATGCCTCCTGCTGTTATCCTTATATTTAGAGAATGTCATCGGCACCATCTATGCCTGCAGTTATAATTTATTGAAAACTGTCTCAAGTATCAAAATATCAGCAGTAATCTGAGACTACTGCGGCCTTTGTCATCAGGGGCCATTTCAGGTCTCTGTGACAAGGGCATTGCTGGTGTAATGTGAATGGATGGAGTACAGAGTGTCAGGATGCAGCGTAGTTACCGGCAATGTATTATTATTAGAGGGTGTTAGATTACATCTTGTAAGGTTGGGAGACACCGGGCTAGGATCAGCAATCATGATATTGATGCTATAGGTGATAATATTCACCTCCGTCTTATGACATCAGTGACTTTAGTTCATCTGTTTGTCACAGAAGGTGAGGCTTCAAGCAGGATAATATCTTACCCTTTGACGTGGATGTGATGTGGAAGCAAGTATTTTGCTCACAGAATTATGGCAATTTTGCTACTAAGAGCTGTATGGAAATTGATATGGTCAGTTTGTAGTGCTACATAAGTGCATTAAAGCAGAGGTCCCCAACCCTGTCCTCAAGGCCCACCAACAGTACATGTTTTGCAGGAAACACAAACATGCACAGGTGAGGTAATTAGTGTCTCACCAGAGCTAATAATCTACCTCTGTGGATTTCCACAAAACATGCACTTTTGGTGGGCCCTGAGGACAGGGTTGGGGAACACTGCAAAGGACAGTTGAAGTGAGAGGGATATGGAGGCTAGTTTATTTCCCTTTAAACAATATATATGAGTAGTAACGACTTATTTTCTGTGCAGGTAATTACTCATGCAAGCAGGTGGGAGGTTTCTGAAAGTATGTACTCCAAACATAATATTGTTGCTATGGTTGTAACGACGTTTAAGCTCACTGTCAATTGTGTAAATTCTTAGCCTGCTGCAATCAGCACACTGTTCTGGCAATCAGCTGACCAATACCTTTATAAATAAGCCCCTAGAACATGTACATTTTTAACTTTACTCAGTTTGGAAACTAAACCAATGAAATACTGTAGCAAGCTGCATAAAATTGATGTAAATTTGCATAAACTTCACATTTTTACCACCTCACTGACCATCTCATAGCGCACGCCATGCGATTTCAGTAGACATGAAATGCTACCAGAATACATTTCAGTTTTTCTGCATATTTAATGCCAACTATATGCAGCTTGGAATTGGACCAATCGATCGCACATACTGATGATTTCCATTCTCAAGCTGCATACATTTTGCATTAAAGTATATCTGAGGCGAACCTCAGACAGAAAATCAAATGCTTACCAAAGAATAGGGAAGCCTCTGGATCCCATAAAGGCTTCTCAAACCTTCCTATGGTCCACCGTTGCCCAGTGCGGTCCCCCCAAAGGAATGTGACATGCTCTTCCAAGCTCGCGTCCATGCACCTCTATAAGCACTGCAATGGCACGGCCACGCCTGCGCAGTATTCCAGAGCCACTCATACATGAGCTCCTCCATGCTACTGTACCAGCCCAGCCTTGCTCGTGGGGGTGGAGCAAGCTCATGCATAAAGAGGAGCGTGGTCGCTGTGTGCAAGAGGGTCCCGGGTATCAACTGAGGACGACATCAGAAGCCTCTAGAGCAGGCTTTCTCATCCAGGGTTCCCTGAGGACATTACAGGGGCTCTATGGCATTTTTCCCTCCAATGAGTGGTCCCAGGTGGTGATGTGAAGTACTTCCTTGGCTTCTCTTTAGGGGAGCACTATAGTTGTAGGAATTATAATTAGATACACACTGTCTACTTTAATGAGGAGTACTATAGAGGAGGAACATGGAATGGGGGCTAAACAAGGAGGCTGTTAGTTACAAAATGTTTTTAAACACATCTTCTATTAAAGACCGTGCCTCCTGTAAAATAAATCCCCACTCCCTGTCATCTAAAAATTATTTGAAAAAGACTACTCTGGAGGATCCAGAACATTTTCCTCTCCTTAGGTAAGTATTTGACTTTTTCCTGAGGTCCTCGGCAGGTTCTCTTTAAACTTGCATTTGAGGCAGAATTGTTGTCCACCTCTATACATCACCTGCCCCCCCTATCCAAAGAAATCCCACTCAAGGTAATTTAGCAACTTCTGTCTTCAAAATGAGGGCACACACCATGCTGAAAAATATGAATAGCAGCTGGGAAGAGCGTTGTGGCAGGCCGAGTATCCCTTGTTCAGTTTCTGCTGCTATAAGCATTTGCTGCATCCAGGAGGTGCCAGTAACTAGCTGGAGGACACTGCAAGGTCTGCCGGCTCCATTGTCATCCCATCCCCTCGGGAGGCTCTGTACAACTCAGGTGAGCCGGCAGCTTTGCACACAACAGCGAGGGATCCTGCATCTTTCATTTATCTCACTACATTGTTCTAATGAGGATAGAAGAATAACATTTATCATGAGTAATCGGAGGATAAGTAGTGAAGATGTGCTTTGAAGGGCAGTAAAGTAACATTTCTCAGGTCAAGCACACACTCACATGCAGAGGAAAACGATGCACATCATTTTTCAAGACGTGTCTAAACAGAACTGGAGCAAAAGTGGAGAGGTTGCCCAGGGCAACCAATCATGTTCCAGCTGTCAAATAGAAAAAGAATTCTGGTTGCCTCAATAACCTTAGTGTTCCTCATTGCTCATCATTCATCATCTTTCATAATTAACCCTTTAACTGCAGTATAATTATTGGAGCTAAAGCTGGATCTGAAATTGTACATTTTAGCAATTCTATATACGGTATTCACTAGTGGACCTAAGCCCGTTTAAAAATGGCTCTAGGTCTATTTTTCTGTCACTGCCATCAGTCAGTGCGCATGCCCGCACCGCGCGCGCAACCGCCTGCCCCCCCACCTCGCTCCCTGGTCCCATCCAGCTGTCCGTGTCCGTTACTGCGCACATGCGCAGTAGCAAATAACGGACACAAGGACAAATGCTGGACGCAGCGACACGGGTTTTATAGTATAGGATGGCTACCTGCAAATGTAAAGTTCCTGTTATTTTTGATGACATGCAAATGAAAAATGCTACAGTCACACTTGGCAAAAATCATTTTTCCATTGTGGAAAACGCACATGTTTGACCCACAGAAATGCATTTTTGCCAAGCGTGACCCAGTGTTGAAATTTAGTAAGCAAGGATTGATTCCAAGCAAAAGAGTTTTAGGCATTGTTCCGCTCTAAAGTATATATATATAATATAATATACTATTATACTGTTTTATTTCTTGTGCCTCTCCAGCCGTAATATTGGACTGAGCAAAATGTAGATAATGGGCAGGGAGGAAGCGGCAGTTCTTCCTCCTCTTTGCCCATACTTCACCCCCCACACACACACAAACACACAGTTCCTGATATGTGCTACTGCACACAGTGTGCAGGCTTGTGGTAATTGAGGTCAGAACGGTAGTGTACTTATACAGCTATTTCACAACTGGGGAAGAATTTAACACGCGTGGGACATTGGTCAGAGTTTTCACATTACAATCAGTCAGAAAAATATTGTAATTCTTGAATTGAATAGAAGTTTTAAAAATGTTATGGTTTGTGGCCACATCAACATTATACATAAAAGTAACATTTTGCCACTCTCTTCAGTAAACGGTCATATGGTGTATATGTTACGGCCAGAACCCGAAGTTTGGCCACTTCTAGTTCTGGCCGGCCACTTCGGGTTCTGGCCGGCCAATTCGCGAAGTGCCCGCTGCGCTGCGGCCAATGTTAGAAACGGATCGTTTACTCTGATATGAATGTATCTTCTGGCCGCAGCGCAGCGGCCAAACGTATTAATTTGTTGCAATTTTAAGCCGGCGGCAATGTAACGATTCAAGCCGCCGGCTTTTTCATCTGCCTCATCTCTCTCCCTCTCTTTCTTATGGGCAGCCGGGCGGGGACACGCGTGTCCCTCCGGAGTCGTTCGTCGCGGCAGGGAAGCCTGCCGTTCTTGCAGAGCGGGTGCTGGCAGAAGCAATGTCTGCAGCCTCCCCGCTCTGCTGCCCCTGCTGCGATGAACGACTCCCGGGGGGACTCGCGTGTCCCCCCCCCCCCCCCCGCCGGCTGGCCATAAGAAAGAGAGGGAGAGAGATGAGGCAGATGAAAAAGCCGGCGGCTTGAATCGTTACATTGCCGCCGGCTTAAAATTGCAACAAATTAATACGTTTGGCCGCTGCGCTGCGGCCAGAAGATACATTCATATCAGAGTAAACGATCCGTTTCTAACATTGGCCGCAGCGCAGCGGGCACTTCGCGAATTGGCCGGCCAGAACCCGAAGTGGCCGGCCAGAACTAGAAGTGGCCAAACTTCGGGTTCTGGCCGTAACATATATATAGATCTGTGACTTTAAATAGCTAAAATAAGTACATGTATGGTATTTACAGCCCATAAATGTATATTATTCCCCTCATGATGCAGCTTATTATAGATATTCAGCATTCTATACTGGCCAGATATGAATATCACCTCCTATTTCCTGCCAAGTATGTTTGCATTCAGGTCACTTCTTGGAGGCATTGAATTTTGTTCCCTGGGCCTCAGCTCTTTGCTATCACCAATGCGGAAGAAAACTATACCCAGTGGTGGCATTTTGTAAGCAGCAAGTCTCCCATTACAATCAGCTATTCATTACACATTACAATTGCTTCCTAAAACTATTAATTCAACAGATCGTCCAGTAATTAGCCGAAGGCGCATTAATCATAACGGAAATAATGTTAAGGCTTGAAAGGCTTGCTATAGGGTTGAACATGAGCTTTTTGTGTTTTAGTAATTGCTTTATTGGCAGATATTAGAAAAATGTATTTTTATATATTGCTGGCCAGAGACAGACTGATTTGCCATCTGCGCTTCTAATATTGAGAGGGCTCTATTGTTAATCTTTGTGTATGGTGATTGTGTTGTGGCAAATAGCCCTCCTGATGAAATAATCAAAGCTGAATCAAAACTGCGAGAGCATGTTGGGAAATTTGTTGGGCCATTTTTGTTTAAGTCCCTAGACTCTCAAGGACTGTACACACATTTAAATCAAAGTCGGTGCAAAGACGCAAGCAGTGTAGCGCAGACAACTGAATGCCCCGTCAAAGAGAATCGGCATTGTTCACACACAGTATTCCAAATGACTGTCATTTAAATACCGTGTGCAGAAATGACATTTGGCGCTACATGCACACATGCTGTAAAACAAAATGTCTGACTCTGTACGACACCGTACACACCTAGTTGACTGCACGATATCTGCCCAACAGTCATCTGACTTGATCCGCCTTTTAAATTGGGCAAAAACTGTAGTTCGTTGGACTTTTACAATGAGTTTTGTATTGTGTGTGTACTTGGTTTAGGTTGCCATGTGTGTTGCTGCAAGCTGCGTTTCTGTATGGGAACGTACTGCCCATGTCGCCCAATCTCTGGTTGAGAGAGAGGAAAAGGTGGCTGCTTTACACACACTGGGTTCTCCACATAGGGCCATTATCAGCTTATTCAGCAGAGTTTCATCTAGTGCAGTGATGGCTAACCTTGGCACCCAGTAGCGCGGGGTCAGCTCTAGAGAATTGGTAGTTTCTGTACAGATATCATTGCTGAAACTGCCCATAAACAAACAGATCAGGCACCACTCATCTACCAGCACAGATCTCAGAAGAGCAGATGTGACCTGAAATTTCAGCACAAACTTTCGGAGTAATTTTGTTGAGCTGGCAAGAATACATCATTCTCCATATACAGTATGCTGCTTTATGAACATTTGGAGAACAGACACGTAGGGGAGCGTTTGTCGAATCAGCTGAAAAATCCACCTGTCCTTGGCTAGCTTACCTCTGCTGATCTGTCCACAACGTGATGTATAGCCCAAGTCATTCTCTATTTCACGGCTGAAAATGTTATTCTTCTGTACTGACCATTATCCACTAATTGAAGCATGATAGTGTTTTTAGAGGGCTCTGCTAAATGTGATACATCCTGAACAGAGAGTGTTTACCTACCAGGAAATAAAACCATAGGTGGTAAATTGCCGGACAAACCTGAGACGCTCTTAATAAGCAAAGTTATGGTTTAATTAGTGGAGGGCACCTTTTTCCAGACGCAGACAGTATGCGAGTTCATGAAGCCACCACGAAAGAAGTGGGAACTGAGCTTAGCTGTAGATATGAAGATGATGGCGGTTTTTGTAGCACACGCACGGCTAAGGCAGCCTTTCTAATAGGAGCCGTAATAAAAACGAGGTTGATACATCTGTAGCAACTAATGTCAAAATTATACTTTTGACCTATCTTTTAATATTATACCCTCAGGCGAAATTGCTCACTTATTTTTCCTTTTTTGTCTATTAAACGGAATAGATAGTTCTTTTTAAAATGGCAGCCGGTTCTTTGAGGAAAACTGTTTTGATTATTGTCTGGCAGACTTTTGAGATGAAGTAATTTTTTTTTGAACAGTTAGGCTTGATAATGCCCTCCCTCTACCCCCCTCCCCAGTATATTCTCAAAAAGGAATTCCATTCCAGAGAATGTCTATCTGATATGTGATGTGCAATTTCACTAATCTATCCTTTGAAACCTGTGCTACTTCCCAGTGCAATGAAGTATGGTTGTGTAAAGTGGGCACACACAATGTAAGTCATACAACCATTAAAGGGGAACTGTAGTAAGAGGTATACGGAGGCTGCCATATTTATTTCCTTTTAATCAATACCAGTTGCCTGGCAGCCCTGCTGGTCTATTTCTCTGTAGTAGTATCTGAATAACACCAGAAACAAGCATGCAGCTAGTCTTGTCAGATCTGTCTTTAAAGTCAGAAACACCTGATCTGCTGCATGCTTGTTCAGGGGCTATGGCTAATAGTATTAGTGGCAGAGGATCAGCAGGGCTGCCAGGCAACTGGTATTGCTTACAAGGAAATAAACATGGCAGCCTCCATATACCTTTCTCTAATTCATCAGCCGGGATACCCTCTTGAGTGAGTGCCACGCCCCCTCACTGCGGAAACACAAGCCAAAAAAGCATAAAAGAGCTCCCACCCCCCTCAAACCTCAGTTCATTTGTGTTTCCGCCCAGGAAACACCAGAAGAGCTTGGCTCCCAGTTTTATTTTTTTATTATCCTCACCAGAGGGTGAGTGTAATGGCGGCAGAGTACCTGGAGGAACGCAGGGAGGTCTCGTGGTCCTGCTGCCTTGACTGTCGGTGCCCACAGAGGTAGGGTAGGACAAACGGACGCCTTCCTCCTGCGCAAGACGTGCGCCGCCCTATGTAGCGGTGGAGCGCACGCGTCATATCCGGCGGAAGGGGGCGTTCCAGTGAGGCAAATCCCGGAAACAGATGGGGGAATGTGCTCATAAGCCGAGCAGTGGCGTGCGGCGGTGGCAGCATTATGGAGGAGCAGGAGGCTAATCCGGCTGCTGCCGCCGCAGCGTCTGCAACAATGTCGGCTTCCGCCGCCACCACTTCTACACCCGCTGAGAGAGAGGGGCATGCTGATGGTGGGGTGATTGGGAGATATTAATCTCCCTTAAAAGGAAGAGTCACCTATGTAATTATGATGTTAATGGTGCTCTTTTTTTCTCCCTGTTTTTCCCTTTCCTTCCTCCTCTTTTTCTTTTACTGCAGGCTAGAGTGGAGTCTAGATCTGGAGGCTCTAGCACTTCTAGTAAATCTAGGTCTAGGAAATGCTGTCAATGTGGGATTAAACTTTCCTCTTCTTATGCAAAATCTTTATGCCAAACTTGCATAGATGCTGTCATTGCTTCTGAGTCCTCTTCTATTCTTAAAAATGTTTTAAAGACTGTTAAGAAGGATATGTCAATTGCCTTTGAAAGATTTAGAGAATCTATGCAGCCCGCAAATTTGGAGGCTGTTCCCGGTCCCTCCTCAATTCCGGAGGTACCCAGGGGCAGTCTGCCTCAAGGGGGTGATCCGGAGTCGCCTATAGATCCGTTGGGATCAGCTTTGGGGGCGGAGGAGGAGGAGGAGGAGGAAGATTTAGAGGGTAGAGAGGAGTTCTCTGACATTGAGGAGGGGGAGAATATTAATTCAGACTTGGAATCTGAGGAGGATTTAGGAAAGGCAGCTAGGTTTCTCTTTAACACGGATGAAACTAACGAGTTGTTAAAGGCTGTTTATTCCACTGAGCAGATCCCGGAGATACAACGGGAGTTATCAGCTCAGGATCAAGTTTATTCAGGTCTGTCTCAGCAGACGGGACGGGTTTTTCCCTTCCATCAATCTCTCAAAGATATCATTTTTTCCCAGTGGAAAGATCCTGAGAGGAAAGTCTTTATCCCTAAATCTGCTAAAAAGAAGTATCCATTTGCTGACACAGACATGGAACAATTTACTAAATGTCCTAAGTTGGATGCGGCCTTGTCCAAGCATTCTAAAGGGGCAGACCTGTCCTTCGAGGACGCGGGGGTTTTAAGAGATGCAATGGATAAAAAGATTGATATCTTGCTCAAAAGGGCGTGGGAGTCGGCTTCTTTTGCTTTTCTCCCGGGGGTTGCGGCCACTTGCATCTCGCGGAACCTCCGGGTTTGGATGGACAACCTGCTTTCTCATATCAAAGCAGGGTCTGATATAAACAAATACATTAAGTCCCTTCCTGTTGTTTTGAGGTCGGTTGCCTTCCTGGCTGATGCGGCAGTTGAGATTGTTCGTATTTCGGGCCGCACAACTGCTTTGGTGAACTCGGCTAGGAGGGCTCTCTGGCTGAAGACGTGGGAGGGGGACTTGATGTCTAAAAATAGATTGTGTACAATTCCATTTTCAGGCAATTTACTTTTTGGCAAAGATTTGGATGAGGTGCTTTCCAGATCTGCTGAAAAGGGGAAGCAGTTCCCGAGTAAGCGTAGAGTTTTCAAAGGAAAACCTCAGGGTATATTCAGGAAACCAGTACAAGAGCAACCTAAACCTCAAAACCAGCAAAAGAAATGGTCCTTTCCAGCAGGTAGAGGTCGGGGAGGTTTCGCCCTTGCAAAACCCAATATTACAAAAGAAAACAAATGACTCTTTGCCAGTGGGGGGAAGGCTCCAATTTTTTCTATCCCAATGGGATGCGATCAATCCAGATCCATATATTTTAAAGATTATAAAAGAGGGATATCGACCTCAATTTTTTGTTCCGCCTCCCCCCAGGGTATTTATAAACAATCTTCCGCGAGATCCTACCAAAGCCAAGGGGCTACAATTAGAGATAGAGAAGCTTGTGTTAAAGAGAGTGATTATTCCAGTTCCAATGTGTCAGGAACTTCAGGGATATTATTCCCACATTTTTTTGGTAACCAAGGCGAACGGAGAGTTCAGGTTCATTCTGAATTTAAAGAGACTGAACCCCTTTTTAGTTTACAAAAAGTTCAAAATGGAGAACATTTTTTCTGTAAGGTCCCTTCTTCAGGGGGAGGAATATTTTGTATCAATCGATTTAAGAGACGCGTATCTCCACATTCCGATTGCAAAGTCCCACCAAAAATTTTTAAGATTTGCAATTCGGGTGGGGAACAAAACTTGGCATTATCAATTTCAGGCCCTGCCCTTCGGAATAGCCTCAGCACCGCGGATCTTTACCAAGGTGCTTGCAGAGGTTATGAGGATGTTAAGGCAGCAGGGAATCTCCATTGTTCCTTATTTAGACGATCTGCTAATTTTTGCCAAATCTCGGGAAGAGGTCATTCTTCACAGAGATTTGGTAATTCAGAACCTGACACATTTGGGTTGGATGTTAAATTACCAGAAGTCGAATCTCAGTCCAACTCAGTCCATAATCTTTTTAGGCTATGTGATAGATTCCAGAAGTCAAAGGATTTTATTGACGTCAGAGAAGGTGATAAGGCTTCAGGAGGAGATAAGATATCTTCTTCTAGGCCGGGACAGTTCCTTAAGAGAACTCATGAGAGTTCTGGGTTTAATGACATCCTCTATTCCGGCAGTGATGTGGGCGCAGTTCCACAGCCGACCGTTACAAAATTGGGTACTAGAGACCTGGGACAAATCAAGAGAATCACTGGATGTAAGGTTTCAAATCCCCCAGCTAGTGAAACAGAGTCTTCACTGGTGGTTGGAGTCCCCAGAGCTGGGGCAAGGGAGGATTTGGAGACAGGAGAATCCGATCAGGATTCATACGGACGCAAGCGCCTGGGGATGGGGGGCCATGGCCATGGGTCTTCATTCTCAGGGGAGGTGGTCCAGGGCAAATGCCAGAAAATCGTCCAATTTCAGAGAACTTCTGGCTGTGAAAGAGGCATTTCTGTCGTTCAGAGACATAATTTTTCACAATCACGTTCTAGTTTTTTCAGACAACGCCACAACAATTGCGTATCTGAACAAACAGGGAGGTACGAGAGCCCAGGCACTGTTGAGGCTAGCGTCGGAGATTTTTTCCTGGGCAGAGGACAATCTTCTGTCGATACAGGCAATTCACGTCAGGGGGGTGTTAAATTGCGAGGCGGACTTTTTGAGCCGCCACGAGATAGACCACTCAGAATGGGAATTAAATCAAGTGGTATTCGAGTGGATCACAGAGAGGATGGGGGAACCGGACGTCGACCTTTTTGCGTCGCCGAGAAATGCAAAGATTCCTCAGTTCTTTTCCGTTTACGACAGTCAGAAGTCTCTGGGGTTGGATGCCCTATCGGTACCTTGGACTTTCAACCTCGGATACGCTTTTCCCCCTCTAAAACTAATACCACAGGTTCTGGAGAAAGTTCAGCGGGAGGGAGTAACTCTAATCCTAGTGGCACCTGCCTGGCCCAAGAGAGTGTGGTACTCTACAATTTTGAGGCTAGCAGTAGCACCTGCATTGAAACTTCCGGTCAGTCCGGATCTTTTACTGCAGGGACCTCTAGTCCATCCCAGACCGGAAATGCTCAATCTCTCAGCTTGGATCCTGAAAGGGTGATTTTGAAGAGCAAGGGGGTATCGGATAAAGTAATCGATACTCTTCTAAAATGCAGAAAACCAGTTACACATGGTATCTATAGGAAGGTCTGGAGGGTGTTCTTATCCTGGTGTTCTTCACATCAAAGAGACAAGTCAAAAATTGGATCTATTTTGGATTTTTTCCAAGATGGGGTGGATAAGGGTTTAGCCTTGAGCACACTTAAGGTGCAATGTTCAGCTTTATCAGTTTTACTAGATAAGTCCTTGGCACAGGAAAAGTTGATTAGAGATTTTTTCCGGGCAATCCAGAGATCAACGCCAGTAAGACAAAAGGTGTTGCCCCCATGGGATCTATCCCTAGTGCTTGGAGTACTAACCAAGCCCCCCTTTGAACCGATTAATCAAATCGATTTAAAATACCTTACGCTTAAGGTGGCCTTTCTAGTTGCGATTACGTCCGCTAGGAGATTAGGTGATCTCCATGCACTCTCCATTAAAGACCCTTTTCTTTCGGTTTTTCCGGATAGGGTGGTGTTAAGGTTAGATCCTATGTACCTACCCAAGGTTGCGTCGGATTTTCATAGGTCCCAAAACATTGTCCTCCCTTCCTTTTGTGACAACCCTTCCTGTGCTAAGGAGGCCGAATTCAATTGCTTAGATGTAAGAAGGGCAATTTTAGCTTATTTGGATAGGACGAGAGAGTTCAGGTGTTCTTCTCATTTATTCGTTCTTTTTAAGGGGAAAAAGAGGGGTCAGCAAGCCTCTAGGCAGACAATTGCTAGGTGGATATGTGATATGATTGCTTCAGCCTACCAGATGTCTGACTCCACTCCTCCATCGAGTATCAGGGCGCATTCTACCCGTTCGATTTCCTCATCATGGGCAGAGAGAGCGGGCGCTACGGTCCAGCAGATATGCCAAGCGGCCACTTGGGCAAGTACGTCTACTTTTGTTAAACATTATAGAGTGGACGTGCTTTCCCAGCAAGATTTGTCGTTTGGCCGGAAAGTGCTCCAGGCTGTAGTCCCTCCCTAGGTGGGTATTTACTTGGGTATCACTCAAGAGGGTATCCCGGCTGATGAATTAGAGAAAGCACCAGTTAGTCTTACCGGTAACGGTGTTTCTGTTCAGCAGCCGGGATACCGTCTACTACCCAGCCCATTCTTTCTTCTGTCGCATTTCCTTTTGACTTTTCTTATAAGATTGGTTTCACCAGGAGGTGCGTCGCCCCTCTTCTACCTGGTGTTGGTCTTTTACTTTATATGCACTGAGGTTTGAGGGGGGTGGGAGCTCTTTTATGCTTTTTTGGCTTGTGTTTCCGCAGTGAGGGGGCGTGGCACTCACTCAAGAGGGTATCCCGGCTGCTGAACAGAAACACCGTTACCGGTAAGACTAACTGGTGCTTTCTCTTCAGTTGTCCTTTAAAGAGAAACTCCAACCAAGAATTGAACTTTATACCAATCAGTAGCTGATACCCCCTTTTACATGAGAAATATAATGCTTTTCACAAACAGACCATCAGGGGGCGCTGTATGACTGATTTTGTGCTGAAACCCCTCCCACAAGAAGCTCTGAGTACCGCGGTACTCTGGGCAAACTGCCACAATGTAACAATGTTCACAGACAGGAAAGAGCTGCTTACAGCTGTCTCTAACAGCCAAAACAGCTAGGAGCAGCTACATAACCTGTCCACAGTAAAAATGTCACCATGTAATAAATGTCAGAATGTAAATCGGGGAGAGGAAAGATTTTACAATGAGCAAACACTGACTAAATCATTTATACATAATTATGGTAAAAAACGAAGCACTTTTTTTACTACATTATTTTCACTGGAGTTCCTCTTTAAGTAGAATTCATGCAAGCCTTACTATCGTTTTATATGACCCGTTCAAGGATTGAAAATGTATCCCATGTAAATAGCAGGATTTTTCTGTTTATGATTGTGCAGATCCCATACGTTAGAGACCACCTTTCTTTACGGTTGCTGGTCTGAGCTGGACTTGAATCTGCAACATATAGCAGATGTGTTTTTGTACTTTGATCTTACTTGGTGGGCTGAATACCTGAAGCAGCAACCTATGGTAGAAACATGTACTCAATGTAGGTCTCTACCATATACTGTGCTATCATTGGCCTGGCCTGTAGACTCTTTAGACTGCTGTGGCCTTGTATGGCTGGGACAGCTTTAATGTGTTTCCTAGTATAATTTGAGTTGATGCAGGATTATGCAAATCTATGCAGATTTATGCAGCTTGAAAATGGACCAATCAAATTTTACCTCAGAAGGCTTTGATTTGTTCATTTTTAAGCTGCATAAATTTGCATAATGCTGCATCAACTCAAGATTATGTGCATCTCATTGACTATCCCTTTTTCCTAGTTATAAAAATCCAGCAGATGCATTAGGTGCACGATGATCCAGGCTGGTCAGACAGGCCACAAACTAATGTTACTACCTTATTTAGGATGGGGTGAAGTTCCATAATTCATAAGCTTACATTTATCCATTAGAACAGGGATGTTCAACTCCAAACCTCAATGGCCATATCCATGCCAGTGTTTAGGATGAATAGAGAAATGTGTTCTGCTTGATGAACCACACCTTTCCCGATTCAGTCCCATCAATTAGTTTGAGCTATGCCAAACATGAGATGCCCTCTGCCTTCGAGGACTGAAGTTGGACATCCCTGCATTAGAAGGTATAAAGGTGGCCATTAACGATATGGTTCTTTGGATGATCAATTCGATCAGATTAATGGAATCGATCCAAAACAGTGTCGATGTGATCGATATTATGAAAAAGAATTGATTGTCTGAAAAATGTTATCGTTAATGGCCACCTGAAGTGAATATCGGAGCCATTCATAGTCCTGCAGCTGGAGTGGCCTTTCATGTTGATTGTTTGTGAAATTTTTGCTTGCTGAGGTAGGGTTATTTATGGATACATATGCACTGACCTCATTTCAAAGAAAATGATTGCGACAATGTTCTTGTATGTGATGTGGGCTCTCAGGACATGTTGTGGGCTTCCGTCAGGCTGCCTCCCAGGGCACACGGAGACCCTGAAGAGAGAGTTGATATGAATCCAAAGTGACTTGCTATCACATCCAGAGCACGCCAGTCTTCCAAACCCCTCGCTCTCCATTGCTTCAATCCAGTTTCAAGCAGTTTGTTATGAAATGTTTTGTGGCATGCGAGTCAATGTGTGTGAGGAGATCAGTGGGAGAAAGAGCACGGGAGGCTACCATTCCCACCCTAATGCAATTATTATCTAATAACTTTTTCCTCTGAGACTAATGCAAAAATCTAATTTCTGTAGCTGGTAGAGCAGGTAATTTATGTGAGTAGAGATATGGGAATGCGGGGATATTATTAAATGGCATGTCAGCTGAAATGACAGCCCTCAGGAGTGTGGCGAAAACAGACCATTAAAAGGGCATTTTCATTCACATACCAAAGACATGGCTTTCAGGGTTTTGTGTGACTAGGAATACTTCATGGTGATATCAGTGAAAAGCAGACATACTAATATACACTTAGCATCGCACTTCATACTGTATCTGGCATTTAGAAAAGAAAATGATCATCTTTGTGCTCATTTTTCACTTCTACTATTTATTTAAATTGTCAGCTCTTGCAGCCAGGGCATTATGAGCATATTATGTTTGTGGGATTAATTTAATATTTTTATGTTAACTCCACAACGTGTTAAGCACTGCAGAGCATGTTTAAGGCTGAATTTCCACTTGTGCGGTGCAGAATCGCCGGGAAATCACCGCAGACGAAATCGCATGCGGGTGCGATTTTGCATGCGTTTTTTCCGCGATTTCGCATAGGGTAGTAGGTGGGCGATTTTAACCATGTCACTGCCTGTGTAAATTAACATTATCTCCTATGCGAAATCGCGGGGAAAAACGCATGCCAAAACCGCATGCGATTTCCCTATTAGATACATTGTATGCGATTCGCTTAGCGGTGTGCGGGGAGCGAATTCTGACGGCTCTGCCGTGCAGATTTTCCCCGCACACAAACGCTCCACACAACACACAAGTGGAAACAGGCCCATCCACTTGTATTGGCTGTGCGAATCCGCATGCGGACAACGCATGCGGATTCGCTATAGTGGAAATGAGCCCTTATACTTTGAGTGATCAGACTGGGTGATATTTTCTGAGAGGTTGTTTTATGATGATCTCCTTTTGCCTTAGTCTATCTCTGATTCTTTTAGTTTAGCTCGATGTGATTGCTAGAACTAAGGCTAAATGTTATTTTTAAATGCCATACCTTGTTACTGAGGACACAATCGCACAACCCATCCACCAAGACCCTAACAACGTCTGCCCAGCTAGCAGAAATGCACGCAAATCAAATGTGTGCCTCCTGCCTAAGAAGTAAGGTTATGAACCTGACTATGCTGGGGGTTTTTTGTTTGTATTCATTACATCATGTAAACTACATTTATTTTTGAGCATAGTGTTTTCACTTTTAAGCATTCTATTTTATGGAAAAACTGGATTTTTGCTGGAAATGCTTGTGTTATGCTTTTAGCTGTTTTTTGTTGATTATCTTTAATGGTCAGAAATGTCACTTTTGAATTACTATAAACAGTACAACAAGCACTTTAGTCTTGAAGGCTCGAATAGCCGGTTTCCATGCGGGTTCTTAGTGCAAGGTGCAGGATGGGAGTAGTTTTCCGATCTAATAAGGTAACTGATTATTGCAGGTTGCTAGTTTCACCCAGTTCCTGTTGGTTTGTACACCAGAGAAGAGTCAGTTCTGGTTTAACAAGAATCAACTAGAACTGACTGGATGACCAAAAAAGGTTAATTCAAGGAGTCAGGTTTGTTTTACTGAGGAAGATGTCTTGGAAAAGGTTCAATGGTAAAAATATTTGTTGTAATTACTGTTTTAGTATTTCCAAATATATGCAAAACAGCCACATTCCTATTGCCACCCTCACTGGGCGTGCAACATCTCTAGAGCATGCCCAGTACAATAATGATAGTGGTTAGGATTTCACAAATGAAAATACATTGTAGCTTAACAGGCTGAGTTCCTAAATGTGACATTCAATGTTGCTAATGAGAAAACTGCAACTAAAATGCCGTTGTTGAAAAGTGTAGTCATGTGACCTGAAGCACTTTAAGTTGATTGCTCTCTGACTAAAGCAGCAAGTCCATTCTCTGCTTTCTTTCTCTCAACAATCGGTAACGTTACAACACTATGCAGTAGATAGGGCAACATGTTATTGTGTCTCTTCTGTTGATTCCTCCAGGAGATTGTGGGTTTTAGTCAGTCTGGATATATATGGCAGCATTGTAACCAGATCTGCCTATTTTCCAAACATTCACCACTTCTATGCTCCGAACATCAGTTATTCCTAGACATAATGCAACTAGACATGAAAGCAGTTTCCTAGTTACTTTAGGGTTAGGCATATGTCTCTTAGATGTGGTAGATAATCAATGTCTACCTTATAGTTATCATTTACCACGTTCCCACAGAGCAGCATTAGATACTAGGTCTCAGCAGAAGTCCAATCTAATCGCTCCCTTTCTGCCACAAACTTTGTACTACAAAACTGTAGAACCTCGCTCTCCTGCTGCTCCTGCTGACGCCCTCCACTCTTGTGCTTCTGCTTGTATCCTTTCACTCTTTTGCTCCTGTTTACACCCCTCCATTCTTGTGCTCCTGCATGCACCCGCCACCCTTTTGCACCTGCTTGCATCCCCCTCCACCCCCTGTTTTCTAACTGGCAACCTCCACCTTTGTGCTCCTGCTAGCAACCTCTACCTTTGTGCTCCTGCTAGCAACCTCCACCTTTGTGCTCCTGCTGGCATCGCTCCACTCTTGTGCTCCTGCCTGCACCCCTCCAGCTCTGTGCTTTTGCCTGCACCCCTCCACTCTTCTGCTCCTGCCTGCACCCCTCCACTCTTCTGCTCCTGCCTGCACCCCTCCACTCTTCTGCTCCTGCCTGCACCCCTCCACTCTTCTGCTCCTGCCTGCACCCCTCCACCCTTCTGCTCCTACCTGCACCCTTCCACCCTTCTGCTCCTACCTGCACCCTTCTACCCTTCTGCTCCTGCCTGCACCCTTCTACCCTTCTGCTCCTGCCTGCACCCTTCTACCCTTCTGCTCCTGCCTGCACCCTTCTACCCTTTTGCTCCTGCCTGCACCCTTCTACCCTTGTGCTCTTGCCTGTACCCCTCCACCATTCTGCTCCTGCCTGCATCTTCTACCCTTGTGCTCCTGCCTGCACCTCTCCACCCTTGTCCTCCTACCTGCACCCCTCCAGCCCAGTGGTTTTGCCTGCACCTATCCAACCTTTTTGACCATGTCCATCTTCCTTCCTGCACCCCTCCACCGTCCTGCATGTGCCTGCACCGCTCCCCTCTTGTGCTCCTGCCTGCACCGCTCCACCCTTGTGATCCTGCCTGCACCCCTCCACCCTTGTGCTCCTGTCTGCACCCCTCCAACCTTTTTTGATCCTTAGGGAAAAAAATAGCCTTTCCTGAACAATGTTTTGATTTTGAGAAAATGATCCAACATCACTTAATGAGGCTTAATTTTTAATTATTCATTACACCTTGTTTTTCTTTTGTTTTTCTTAAATTGAATCTAATACAGCATCCATTAGAAACGGTATAATGTGTGCCTATCTTAAAGTGGCGCTGATGAATCCTTGCACAGGAAAGAAATGCACCCTTTATGTATTTAGAGAATTTAGCCTGTCTAAATCCCCCTCATCTGTGACCAACCACAACTGTAATTTGATCTCTCAGTTGTCAGCTGGCTGTCTCGGCAGAGCAGCTAATTTGTAAACACAAAATGTTTATCCTATGTCTGCTTCCATGAAAGCAGGAAGTAGACACACTGATAATTTATTGCAGTATTTGTATCAGCTATAACAAAGAAATGTTTTCTGTATAGGTGGTTATGCTGTTGCTTATCTTTTAGTGCAGATAGGAAGTTTTGAGTTAAGGTCCGCTTTAAGTCCAGCTGTTGTCAGTATGCAGGCTGGACCTGTTACAGTTTAATAATACTTCCTATCTATGTGTGCCTCTGGGAATGAGAGGCGGGGGGAGGGGGGGGGCAGCTGCACAAGTGAAAGTCTACATCCCTGCAATGTCTGAGAAAGTGAGCAAGCTTTTTGCACTGTGTACAGCACACCCGCCTAGGCCTGGGAAAAGCCATGCCTCAAGGAAGTGGATCGGGGAGGACTGATTAGAAAAAGTACAGTGTGTGCGTGTTCCTTTACGTGACCGTTCTGGGAAATAAGATTAATAAGGAAAACTTCTGTTATTAACCTGCCAAATGTACAGATTGTATTGGAGGATTACTGCATACTCATGTTTGTGCAAATTATTGCATGAGGTGGCATATTTATGATTTATAAAACTGAGGCACTTCACAATGATGCAGAAATATGGGTGTTGCTGTTAGTTTTTTTTTTAGTTACCTGGCTGTCACTTACAGCAAGCATGATGCCAGTGAAACGAGGATTGTCAAAACGCATATTTAATTTGTCACTCACACAGATAGTATTGAGGTTGTTGGGGCCTCAGCAACATTAAATCAAAAGCCATAGCTTTGACCTTTATCTCATTAAAATAGTACTTGCATCTTACACAGTTATTCACAGAACATGTTAAATGTACCCACTGATGACTAATGTGGGTACATGGCATTAACACTTAGCTTACCCTCCTTAGGTAGGTCCAGTACACAATTTTAAAAACCCTCCACCTTTACTGTAGGCTAACAAAGGCCATTGTCTTCTTCCACCAGCTGGCACTGTCCAGGGCAAAGCTAGTGCTGACCATCTGCAAAGGAAGCTACAGTCAATTTTTAGTGCTCATTTGCTGCTGTGAATTCTCTCTGAGCACTGGTGGAAATTGTGAAGTCATAAACCTGCCTCTTTGTGTAATCCCATCCTCGACATCTAGATTTGCAGCGATCAAGTTTTCCCTTAGTACAAGCAAATGCAAAGATCCTCCGTACACATTAGTCCAGTTCTCTGGTGACAAATTAGAGTTATACCAAATGCATGATGTCCAGGAGGCATGTATACAGTGGAATACCGCAGTGACCACTGCCAGATTTAATTCCTGCAGGCTTGGGTAGTCATAGGAAGACCACAGTGACCACTGCCGGCTTGAATTCCTTTCGGCCAGGGCAGTCAGTGGAGGACCACAGGGGCCTGTGTCGGCTTGAATTCCTTTAGACCCGGGCAGTCATATAAGACCACAATGACCACTGTCCGCTTAAATTCCAGAAGGCCCTGGCAGCTAGGAGAAGACCAGAGACCAGTGTCAGCTTGAATTCCAAAAGGCCCTGGCAGCTAGGGGAAGACCACAGGGGCCCTTGTCAGCTTTAAATCCTGTACTGTAGATGGTTAGCAAAACGTGTTTCCCCAACCCTGAACTCTGGAAGGGAGATCATTAATATACCCTTTGTGCATCATTCATCAATGTTAGTGATGGGGTATGCAAGCCTAAACTACTAGTATATTTTTGGGTTGTGTAAGGAAAACCATACAAAAGTGGAGAGAACATACAAACCTCACTTATACAGGGTCCAGGCTGGAATTGAAGTCTTGGGCCCGTATGCAATTCACTTTTTTTCCCTGAGTGTTCTCCTAGGCGATAATTGCACACCTTATCATAAAATGCCTTTTAAACAGCCAGCAAGCAAGAAAACAATCAAAATAATTTTAATAGTACTTTTCCACCAACTTTTAGGTATTTTTCAGTTGCAAAATGCTTAAAAGTTATTTTAGAGAATATGAAAATAATCTCTCCTAGGACAGTGATCTGCAAACTTGGCTCTCCATCTGTTAAGGAACTACAAGTCCCAAATGCATTTGCCTTTATGAATCATGACTGTGGCTGTCAGACTCCTGCAGTGCATTGTGGGACTTGTAGTTCCTTAACAGCTGGAGGGCCAAGTCTGCAGATCACTGTCCTAGGAGATCACTCAGGAGAAAAGGTGAATTGCATATGGGCCTTGGACTCTTGTGCTGTTGAGTCAAGCGCTCTAGCCACTTCACCCCCATGCTATCATAATTACAAAAGTGAATTTTTATGAAGGGCAAAATCTGTATACTAAAAAATATATCAAGAAAACTCCAGGATTTCTGCTTCAAAGGATATTGATGTTGTCCTTAGGTCACTGATAAGTTGTCTGCTGAAGGGCAGATGTGATATTGACATTTTGCCATATTAACAGGAAAAACAGTATCAGGCTTCAAGCATTCTATTTCACCATGTTATTACCAGTTGTAACCCAGCATATGATAGAACAGAAGTGACTGCACTGCCAGTCTTTACAGCTTGTTTGTATGTGATGGGACTGAAGCGTCATTGGGTTCAGTATAGGAATGGTCAAGATAGAATTGTCGTTGTGCTCAGTATGGTGATAGCCAGCATTGGAAGTGGTTAGGACTGATGGAGTTGGTAAAGTGTAAAACATCATTGAGATCAGTAATGGAATGACCAGTATAGTAATAGGTTTGAACCATCATTTGGTCCAGTAATACGATGGCTAGTACAGGAATGGCCAGGATTGATGGAGATGATCATGTTGGAAGAGTAGAGGTAGCCATACATCTAGCGATATATGGGCAGATTTGAACAAAAGACAAATCTCTCTTATAAATCATGGGAGACAGAGCTGTCAGCTGCCCATACACCACAGGCTGAATCCCGTTCAATGTTAGCATGACATCTCTGGGGATTCGGCCTTGTGCGCTGCATCTGCCGCCTCGCCGATGTGCCCATTTTGAAACGGGCTTAGGTCTACTAATTTCTGTTTTTCTTCTGTCCTGAGCAAGAGTTTAGGTCCACTTTAGAAGCCCTTTTAAACAGAAGTATAGAATATGTTGCTGATGTTTCTGCAGGACTCACCCATGCTTCAACAAAGTAGCAGAACTGAAAAGACAACATATACATATTTAAAAACATAATGTATAAGTTATAAATAAGTATTCAGCTTAATGAAAATATTTGTGCCTGAGACCTTTGTGCACCTGCTTTCCTGCACTCTGTGGGAGAAGGGCTTACTGCTTCCTTCTAAACATTAAATATTTATACGTAGGAGAGTCGCTTCCCCTAGAGGAGGCCATCATCTCTGTTTATAATTATAATTCAATGGTTGGTGGCATTCAGACAAAGGAGGCAGCAATTCCTATTCACTGTGACATTTTATCCAAAACCATAGCAGGAGGTCCTCTTGCATTTAGCCAGTGTTTGCATCTGACATTAAAAGGCTGACAAATGCCATTCTTCATCTCTCCGCTTCTGGGTTTGTATCGAACTCGGAGGCGTAATAAGTGTTAACTAGTCCTGTAGAGCTCCGTGGAAATCATCCAGAAAGCCATTTAGCTAAGGCATTAGCTGGTACATGGATAAGCATAATCTCGATCTTACTGCCATCTTTTTCTCTCATAAACAATCCCTGTATAGATATGCTTAGCTTGGCTTCGCAGGTGTGCTTTTTCCTGTGAGAGAACTTGGGAGACAAGCAGGTAACCTACAATATAATGCACTATAAAAGTCAAATTATACCCAACCTATCACTATTTCTCCTCCAACACTTCAGTGGACATAAACTTTCCAGAAGTGAATGTTGGCATTTGGAGTGGGTAACACAGCTCCAGTCATACAAGTGTCACTTGTTCTTCAGTTTTTGAAGCTTATTACTTGTATGTGGCTCATTGCAACTATTCTACAGATTGTGTGCGTCTGTAATTAACGCTGTTTTCAGTAGTGCTAACTTTTATAGTAAGCTGTTTAGTCTGTGAATCTAAAGTCAACCAGCTATTTGCCTCTAGTTGCCATTTTGCAAATGGCGCATGCATCTGACTGTTCATCTAACTTTTGTCCTTTACCACAACTGTTACGGTACCCACACACATACAAATTCAGCCCCAAATATCTATTTTAGCTAAATGGGGTGAAGCTGTAGCTTAGTGGTCAGAAAGTGGGTGTGGCCAATAGTTGCCAGTGCCACATGCAGGGTATTTAGCATACCACAGTCCCACTTTCCCTTGCGATCACATTTGGTATTTGCAAAACTGTACACTTCTTTTCTTTTCTCCCATAAAAAGGGTTGCAGCTGAGGTCTCATTCTGTTTATGGGATGGTGGCTTCAGTGTATAGTTACAGTTGCATGCTGCCTCTCCCAGTACAGAGTCCACCTAGACTGAAATTCTCAGCACACAGCGAAGTGCCGCACTCCAGCAAACTGACTGGTCAGTTCAGACTGGCACTGAAACGAGTGCTAATGGCTAAAGGTGGTGCCATACAACGTTATTACTGAAATCAAGCCAGTATTGCTTTCTTTGCATTTATTATGCTGTTAATGACTCATGAGCCCTGAGTACCACAGAAAAAGAAAAACTGTCTATGCCAGCGTGTCCTCTGCCTTCGATTAACTTATTTGAGTCCAAGGTACAGAGCTGTACTATTTATACTCTTAAAAACACTACTATGCTTCCTTAATGAACTGCAGGGTTAAAGGTGATTTTTCTGGTGGCATTCTTGTTGTGTAGGCTCTTAGTGGTCCATTAACATTTTAAATGGAGAAAGGTAAAGGCACTATATCCAGATTGTTCCAAAATAGTCTTCTCAATAATGTAATTATATTGCATTGTTTATTTTCCCAGTAGGAAGGCCCTTATGGACCTCAGATTCTACCTCACCCATGCAGCCACCCTAATGCAAATCGCTTGCCCATTCATAGGAATTTGTGAGTCTTGGATGCTCAGGTTTGCTTATAATCTGGGAGAAATATGGAAACTGTCATATTTATTTCATTTTGTACAATACCAGTTGCCTGGCTGTCCTGCTGATCTCTTTACTGCACCAGTGTCTGAATCACACACCTGAAACAAGCATGCAGCTAATCTAGCCAGACTTCAGTCAGAAACAACTGATCTGCTTGCTTGTTCATGGCAAAAAGTGTAACAGCCAGAAGTGTAACAGCCAGGCAATTTGCATTGTTGAAAAGACAATAAATATGGCAGCCCTCCATATCCCTCTCTATGACAGCCGGGTGATTGGCCGGGTGGAGCACCCGGCTAAAAGAGCCTGGGCAAAGGTTCAGAAGGAGAGCTAGGCATCTGGTATTGTTTTAAAGGAACCTGAAGAGAAAGTGATATGGAGACGGCCATATTTATTTCCTTGATTAAGAGTACCTGATCTACATATGCTTGTCCAGGGCCTATGGCATTCACCTACTGAGCGTTACGCCGCTCAGGAGGTTTTGCCAGTTTGTGTGCCCCAGTATAATTAATTTGATCCCATGCCTGTAAAACCCTATAGCTAGCACTAGGCTAGCTAGTACAAGTGTGCGGCACCCCCCGATCCCCGCTTCTCCCCCATTTACACATTACCCAGCCTGGATCCAGCAATCGGCGCAGCCTCCCCGCACAGCTTCGGTCTTCACTATGGGGAGGATCGCACATGACGTCGCCGATGTAATGCGCAAACCCGATCCTCCCCATAGAGAGACCGAAGCTGTGCAGGGAGGCTGCACGATCACCGGATCCAGGCTAGGTAATGTATAAATGAGGGGATCGGGGGGTGCCGGACACTTTTACTAGCTAGCCTAGTGCTAGCTAAAGGTTTTACATGCATGGGATCACATTTATTACGCATGGGGGGCTCCTGGGGCCAGCAAGCGGTATGCCAGACTGAAATAAATGTCAGTCTCCATATCCCTCTTAGGCCCAGTGCACACCAAAACCGCTAGCAGATCCTCAAAACGCTAGAGGTTTTTGGAGCAGATTTCAGAGCGATTCTAGGCATGTTTAGAGGCGTTTTCTAAACATGCCTAGCGTTTTTTGGAGCGTTTTTGTGTAGCAGATTACAAATATTGTTACAGTAAAAGCTGTTACTGAACAGCTTCTGTAACAAAAATGCCTGGAAAACCACTCTCATCTAGCGTTTTCCAGAGCGGTTTTAGCTTTTGCTATACTTTACATTGAGGCACAAACGCTTCTGCAAATCGCAAAAGTGCTGCAGGACCCACGTTTGCGGTTTGCTAAAAACCTCAAACCGCTGGTGTGCACCATCCCATTGAAATACATTAGCCAAGCGTTTGCACAGGCGGAAGCGGTTTGGAAAATGCTACAAAAACCGCTTGGTGTGCACCAGGCCTTAGTTCAGGTATCCTTTAAGCATCTACTCTCATACCATTGTAAACTGTACTTTTTCCCATCCTCATAGGAGGTTCTAAGTACAAGTTGGCTTTCTGACTGCTTCCTAAAGCCTGAATAAAAATGTATGTTTTACCATTTATGTGAAGATATTTGGTGGTACAGGATGTTTATGCACACCTTGAGTGATGTCAAACTACTTTTAAATGACCTAGTCAAAAGCTTCTTCTCACGCCCTTTTTTTGCAGCACAGCCCTGCAGAACTGCAAACTGCACTACTGAACCGAGCAACAGTCCTTCCCATAGAGACTGCTGTTAAAGAGACACTGAAGCAAAAAAAAATATGATATGATATAATGAATTGGTTGTGTAGTATGGATAATTATTAGAACATTAGTAGCAAAGAAAATATTCTCATATTTTTTAATTCCGTTATACTGTATAGTGTTTTTATAACATTGCATCATTTTCTAATATTTGCAGTTTACACACTACTCAGCATTCTAAATGATTTTACAGAGCCGGACAGTGAACTGTTGAACTGTCCTCTGCTGAAGAAAAAAAACAGAACAGTGACTGACACTTGAGATAATAAGCTTTAGAAAACAGAGCTCTCTGCGACTTTGAAAGTCGTGGAGCTCAGTGGCTCTTTTGCATAGATAACTGGAGTTTCTTAACTTTTCCTGTACTGGAAACAATATTAGACTTATGTCTCTGCTGCCGATGTTTTATTTCTTAGCTGTACTACACATACAAATCATTATATCATAATTTTTTTTTTTCACTTCAGTGTCTCTTTAACTCATTAAACTGAGCTACTTTAGGTCTGTGTTTTCTAACCTGTCTAGTACAACCCACCACCACCCCATCCTTTACCAGCATTAATCTGTTAGCAGTATTTAGCTCAAGTAAAGATGTCCAAGCCAAGTGGCAGCCATCTTGTGTTTGTGAGCACCCTAACAGTACCTGCCAGACATTTGCATTCATACCCCGTAGTGCTGGGAGAACATAAAAGGATACAGTTTTAGTTTCTAGGTGGGTTGATGACAATCTGCACTAGGAAACGGAATACAATTCTGAACCATACAGTTTCATTAGAAATCACCATAATGTTGCCATCCCTCTTCTTTCTAATGAGAGCTCTATCTGGGTAATGTGGGCATTTTGTAAGCTTTTAACCAAGCAGATGGTTTGTAGGCTGCATTAACAAGGCTTTCAGAGAATACCGCACACAAGACTCTGCTCAGCTATACATCAGTGATACTGATGATTCCGCTAACTCATCCCTTACCCCCACCCCCTGCATATTTTAAAGGAGTATTGTTTCCTAAGTATTACAGACTGGAAACTAATAGGGAATTACTGTGAGGCATATGTGTGCTAGTAGTAATTACATTGACTTGGTAAGCTGATTTGAATGGAGCACTTTTGACCTATATTTCTTGCAGTGTGTGCTCTGTGTGTTGCTGTCTACAGCCAACAGCTGATGAAACAGCTGAAATAAGGGCAACTGGACAGTGCAATCGTCTTGTAAAATTGTAAAACACTCAAGTGGCAGTTTTGAAGCGAACAATAAAGGCTTGATCATTTTTTTTGATTCTTGGAATTCCCTGCATTGTGTGTGCCTGTTGCAGCTGACAAACTTGATGGTAGAATTCATGTCGCACACTGAACACTAGAGGTCACTGGTGGAAATGGTGAAGTAGCCAAGAAGCTATGGGCACTAGTGCAGGTTTTAAGGTGTACCCAAGGTTGACAGTTATGATTATTATTTAGTATTTATATAACGCTGACATCTTCTGCAGCACTGAACAGAGTATATTGTCTTGTCAACTGTCCCCCAGAGGGGCTCAAAACCTAATCCCTATCATAGTCAAATGTCTGTGTATGTATTGTTGTCTAGAGCCAATTTTATGGGGAAGCTTATTCACCTATCTGTATGTTTTTGGTGTGTGGGAGGAAGCCGGATTGCCTGGAAGAAACTCATACAGACACAGGGAGAACATACAAACTCCTTGCAGATAGTGCCTGGCTGGGATTAAAACTGGGGACCCAGCACTCAGAGTAAAAGCAGATACAATAGAATCCCTTAATAGTAAACTCCAAGAGACCTGGCCGAGTAGTTGACTATACCGTATCGGGATACATCATACTTTGTATATTCATATAGGTTTATGGTCAGGACCTAGGGACCAAGTTTACTATAGCCAAAGGTTTACTATATCAGAGTTTGCTATAACGAGATTCTTCTGTATTTACCTGGGTAGAGGGAAGCCTTTATATAGTCCAGAGGCTTCCCATGTCGTCCTTGTCACTAACGTTCCTGTGCACGGATCCCTGGAAGCAAGCTCTTGTCGGATATGCACAGTGGCCGCACTCCCCACCGTGTACGAGCGTGGCCATACTGCGCCTGCATGAGTTCTCCCATACTTGCGCATAAAGCCCAAGTCGCGTGTATATGAGTGGCTTTGTGCACAGGTGCAGTACAGCTCATGCATGGCAAGGATCATGGCTGTGATCTGAAAGGAGGTCCCGGCGAGCAGTGGTGGGGTTCAGGAGGACACAGGAAGCCTCTGGAGGATCTAGAAGCTTCCCACTTCATAGGTAAGGTTTTGTCTCTAAGGCTTGCTCAGGTTTTTTTTAAACTGTGTATATACCCGTGATTAAGCTTTGGTGAGGTGGCCGGCAATGACCGCCTCTATTGAGAATGTAGCATGTGTTCTGCGGCCCTCGATGCCTGGGCCAACAATAAGCCTGGGGATTGACTCGGCTAAGGGCTGGCCAAAAGCATCGTTCTTTGTATCAACCTTACCCGCTCAGCCCTCCTGTCTGCATAGCACCAGAATGTGTCCATAGCTTGCAGGCTAGTGATGCATCTGTGCAGCCTCAGCTCTGCAATGTCGCCCAAGGTATAAAGTCCCGATCCCTGATGGGCAACATGTCTTGTATGTGTGTACATGGCTTTATATTGGGCTGTCTCAAGCACTCTGTACATAACTATTGATATGGAGGTCTAAATCCTGGCAAGGGCAGATGCAGTGTCAGAGAGGTGTAAGCAGGGGAAGGGGAACAGTTTTTTTTTTTTTTTTTTTTTTAATGATCACCATTATTCAAAGCACATATAGAGGTTGAAAAATTACCAGCATAAGATCAATGAAATGCAAAAACAGTGGATGAAGTGCCCCTGGTTGTCCTCTCTGCTACAGGGGCCTGGTGTGATTGCAGCCATTGCATCCCTTATTATTATGCCATTGGTGGGGAGACAGCAGACAAGCTCACGATTTTTCTTCCATCTACCAGCAATAAGGCCCAGCAGTGCAAGAAGGTGGCAGAAATTAGCTTCTCTGAAGGAGGATAGCTGGTTGCTGCAAATCTTGTGTGATAGAACTCTGAAGTGTTTTATTGGTAAAAGTTACTTTAAAATTTTTTAGTTTAAAGCTTCTGTTGTTCTTGTTTCAGAATCCTGTTTTGACTGTATAGTTATCCTTTAATTAGTTTTATTAGTTGCCAGAATCCTATTGATACAACAGGCACTGCACTGGATATACCGTATATAGGTCAAAAGTACTTCAATCAAATAATCTATAGAAACCATGTAATTACTGCCATCCTACACATGCCCTCTGGTACATTTGTAATTCTTCTGCAAGTACTGAAATTACTTTGCTTGGTATACAAAGTATGCAGGATGGTCGGTTTACACACCTAGAGGCAGCCTAGGTACAGCTAATTACTGTATGGTAAAAATAAATTGTATTCATGCGGCTAATAAGAATACCAGCTCTACCCATTGCTTACCGCAACTCATGGAGGGGGGCTTGTCGTATAAATGCATTTGGAAGTTATTTACTATGGGTCTTTCATGCATGTACATTTATTATAAAGGGCTCATGTTCCATATATGGTTAGAGTATGTTCTGTATGTGTTGGCTGAAGGGACAAATGCAGGGTAGTGGAAATCTTGGAATGGAGTGTGTCACAGGTGAGCAACCTATTATTTGTTCCTGAGTCCGGACTGATAGAAGCTCTCTGCGATTCCAGTGACCTTATCCATTATCGGATGATACTGGAGATATGCTCTGATGGAAATGTCACATAGGTTGTGCTCGCCATTTTTCTTTTAACTGCACTTTTTTGTTAGGGAGGAAAAAACATTGGCTGTTAAAGCAAGCTTGGCAGCAGGCTGGGCAGAGCGACAAACTTGCTGTCTGCTGGAGCCTCGGACAGCAGTTCGGAGATAATGTGAGCAGCCAGTCGAAAATGTGGAGAGGAGGGGCAGTGTATTTACCTAGTAGGCTAGTAGCTGATTGGCTAGTCATTTTCATAAATTATACAGCAGATTAGTGATTTAAAGCTATCTGAGAAGTGACTGATAAAAATATAAGGATGGCCATGCACCAGTCTCATTGCCCAGTGATTTCCCAGTTTTACCTAATATATGGAGTAGAAAGGCATATGCAGTCACAGTACAGGTTGATAAGTAAAATACCCTTTTTTGATGAGTCACATCTGCTTACAATTGCACTATAGGACACATGCCCTCTGCATGTTAACTACTTCCCATCCACAGTTTTTTTCCCCTTAAAAACAGAGCACAATTTTCATGTCCCGCTCCTCCCATTCATTCACAAATGACTTGTAACGGTTGGGTGTCGTAGCTCAGATGTCTGATTATGTGGTGATCTGCAGAATCACCAATAATGCAGACGCTATACCCAATTATGTGTGATCTGCAGAATCACCAATAATACCAGTATAGCAGACAAAGAGCAGAGTGTGTAGTGATTTGGTGCAACCGTAACTTTAATAGCAATGATACTTTACCAGAGAGGCTGGTGAGGTAATAACAGTACACTAATCGTGCACTAGCGTACAAGCTCCAGCAAGCTGGAGAACAAAACTGAAGAGGATGAATCTCCCAAGGAGCGGGTGATTCAGGATGAACTGCAGGCTAAGGGATACAGTAATGCTACAATGACAGATTACCTGAGGAGCAGGCAATTAAGGCCTGCGGCCTAGCAGAACTGCTTCACCAGCGGAGCTGGCGTAGTTAACACCTCACCAGTGGCGAGGGCCCACTGGTGAGTAGAATAGTCAGGCAGGCAAGGTTCGGCAACAGAGAGGTAAGTATCAGTACAGGATCGTGAGACGAGAGTAATCAGGCAGAGGGTCAGCAACAGGTAGGCAGATAGGCGAAAGTACAGGATCAGAAAGCAGGATCAGAGTCAAGAGTAATCGCTGAGAGTCATACACAGGAGATCAAACAGTAAGCAATAACCTAGTCTGGGTGTGAAATCCTTAGCATCAACACCCGGGAACTAGTCTAAACAAATCAACAATAACAAAGTAGCAATATCCTAGTCTAGGTGTGAAATCTTTAGCATCAACACCAGGGAACTAGCCTAAGGTCTGAGCGTTAACACGCAAGTATATACGACAGCAGACAATGAAGCCCGGAGGCTTATGAAGCAGAGGAGACCTCACTGGTACGCCCCCCTCTCATCAGCCAATCCTGGGCGCCGTGGGTCTCCTCTGACGTCAGCCAACCAGCAGGTCAGCTGACGCCTCTCTTCCAGGCATAAAGGTCCTGACTGTGCGCGCGCCCGTGCAAGACAGCGACCCTATGTGCTACAGAAAGCCCCGTCCTCGGCGTCCTCACCGCCAGAGAGACAAGCAGGGACACGAGGACAGCCGTGGCGGCGGCACCGTTCGCCGCGGCTGTCACAGTCGTTACATGACTTTATCTTTACTTATCACACCAATCTACTGTATATAGGTTTTTTTTTTTCGCCACAAGTTAGGCATTCTTTGGGTGGTACTTTTTCTAAGAATTATTTTATTTTGTATGCATTTTAAATAGAATAGGAAAAAAAAAATCTTAGTTTTCAGCTATTATAGCTTTAAAATAAAATGTGCTACACATTTTATTAACGCTTTTGTCCCGATTATTTAAATATTTAAATTATGTCCCTAGTACAATGCTTGGCGATATTTTATTTGGAAATAAAGGAGTATTTTTTTCTGTTTAGTTTTTTTTTTTGTTATATACTACATCAATTACATGCCATTATTTGCAAAAATAACAGTAATATACCTTCATGACATACATATTAAAAAAAGTCGATTAGGTAATTATGTATTTTTTTTTATTCAGTTTTTTGTTTAACAAGTGTATTATTTTGGTAAATATGGGGTAGCGGTGAAAGTGGTAAAAACGAATACAAATGTATTTTTAATTCATATATATTAGTGTATGCAGGTGTATTTTTATATTTTGGCCACAAGATGTCGCCACACTTAATTCCTGTGTACTGTGGACAGTACAAAGGAAGTGTTGTGTTAGTATTACTTACGTTCACTTTGTGAATTCATTACAGGCACTGTGATCAGCTTTAGAGGCAGTTGTTCCCATTCACTGATCACAGAGGGGCAGGATTGTGATGGAAACAAACAGGAGCGCACTGGCAATCGCGAGCTAACGGGTAAATAAAAAAATACGCATATCTACGCCTCTGATGCACAAGTTAAGTTTTAAGGGGAGTAGATATACGTAGCAGCGGTGGGGAAGGTCTTAAGCTAGTGGGTCAAACAGGGGTAACCATGTGACTCCCAGGAAGGAGGAAGAGCAATAGAAGCCATTACTTTAGAAAACCTGTGACTGAAGGTGGTGGCAAAGTGCTGTGACAGAAGCAGTGTCAAGGGTGGAGCTTGAAGATAGCTTTCTCATCGATTTTTAGCTGCATAGCACCACATGCTTTATCCATGTTAAGAGCTATGCACAAGTGAAGAGCCCCACTTACCCCACCCCTACATGCTGTAACTCTTGCTCCTCCCCCTGCATAGAGCAAAATGTTGCCAGTTAGTGATGCGTCTGCACAGCCTCGCCCTGCAATGTCGCCTAAGTGTTCTGGTCCTGATCCCCATTGGCCGACCTTGAAGGATAGTGTGTACGGGACAATATTTGGGTACAACATATCGGAATGCTTTTGGAATGTGGGTGGAAACTGGCTTGCTCAGAGGAAAGTCATGCAAATATGGGGAAACACCATACAGGTTGTGACCTGGCTGGGATTGAACTCTGGAATTGCATAACTGTAAGCTAATGGTGCCACCCAGTAAGTCCCTGTGCTGGCCAGAGACAGACATTAAAATATACATGTTGTCCACTCTACACTGTGTTACTCAGGCTGTTGCTATTGATTCATAGTGGGGAGTTAGCCAAAGTGTTATTGCTTCATCAGAAATGAGGCGCGTCATTTCCTAAGAATTTATTTTGCATCATAAAAAGGGTTGGGCTACAAGGTGCAGATAAAGAATCTCTGGTAGTTCTAATTGAATCTATGTTGCTGGCTTTTGGCATATAACCATGTACTTTTGTGAAGGGAATGTTAGAGATGATTGTATATTACTAATCAAACAGTTCCCTTCTCAGGTTATAAAATTGAATTTATGTGATAAGGTCAGATAAGGTAGATCATTTTATTTGCAGTCTGGATCTATATCTAGATAGATAAATATGTTGTATCCCCATTGTTATAAGACAAATATAGGTACATATAGTACTAGTCCCACTAAGGAATTGTCTGAAGTCTATTTTTGTTTTCCTTTATGTTAAGTGTTAAAAAAAATGTATCTGTGCAAATAAGCTTGTCAAACAGCTTGTCAAATTCAGTCCGGATTCCTGAAAAGTAAATGCAAGGCAAAATCATTTTATCTTGCTGATAAAACACTGTTGATAAGTTTTAGTGCTGTAAAGTTCAAATAATTTTTCTTTGTTTTGGGGCTAAATGAAGCAGATTTTACATCAGACTATCATGCCTGTTGCTTAGAATGCTGTTTTTAAAGCCCTTTAACTGAAAATAAAAATGGGTTTCTGGTCTATGTTACTAATGTTCTATTTACCATTTGTTAAAGACCTACAATTAGTTATTTTAAAAGTTTATTTTCAGTTCGAGTTGCTTTACGGAAAATCCAAATTTTTTTACAGTATTTTGCAGAGGAATCCCACCTTTGTTGAGAATTTAAGCAATCCTCTTTTTTTTTTTATTACAGTAACTTCTGCAAACCTTCCCATTTTCTTACCTTGATTTTTTTTTTTAGTAAGGTCAAATAACATCAATCCACGTGATTCTTGCCAGCAAAGTGCTAGGTGGTGTATCAGTTTGCAGATTGCTGCTGATGTGTGTGTGAGTGGGGAGGGTCGATGCAATACTTCCAGCTATGTGCAGCTACTTACTCATGCAGGAAAAGGGAAGTTGCCAGGTGTTAATGGACAGTCCATACTTCAAATAGTACATCAAAGAAGACTTAATTACTGGATATAATAGTATTTGAGTTTTGGGGGAATCTGAGACTTTCTTAGCTATCTATAAAATGTTATTGGTTATGACTGTTTTTCCCATTTCTTACAAATGCAGAAATTCACTTTAAATCTTACTTATGGTTAAAGGACCACTACAGCGAAAAACTTAAGCAGCTAAAATTTGTCTGAACCAAAAGGTTTTGGACTAGTCCATCTCTTCATGGGGGATTCTTAAGGTGTTTTTTCATTTTTGGAGATCGGACATGTTGGAAATTTCAGACCAACTTTATCAAGAATTGGTTGGTGTGTGATGGATTGTCAATTACTTGATGTACAGTTCCAATCATTTTTTTGAGTTTTCAATTATTTTATTCATAAATGGAGAAAAATTGAACATAGGTGTGTGGTAAATTGGTCAGATTTTTGAATTGTTACAATCAGTCAGACTTTTTTTTTTTTTTTGCTATTCTTGAATTGAACAGATATTTAAAAAACTGTATGGTGTGTGGTCACCATTTGGGATTTTCTTTGTTTTTAAAAGCATTTCCTGAATGGCAGTTGCTATGTCAAACTGCCAAAGTAGTGTCTAAGCAAGTAGGGAGGCTGCCTGGTATCTTAGTATTTTGGAAGTTAGGCATTTAGGAAATGCTTTTGAACACAAAGGAAACCATAATAATCCCCACATAAGGAGATGGACCAGTCCAAAACCTGACAGTTCTGTCAGATTTTAACTGCCTATTTATTTATTTATTTTTTGCTATAGTGGTCCTTTAAATGTTTTTCAGCTGTTTCCCTTGTTTTTTTCATTGTCTTACCTCTGAGACAGTACAGCGGCATGTTGAGGGGCTTATTAATCGGTATTCTGCGCTTGTTCCTGACCTATTACTTTCACTTTTAAAAGGTGCTGCTGTAGCCAATACATTACTAAAGACTGTTGAAGAGGGGGAACATTCAGTTATGCTGGGAATACACGGGTCGATTTTGCCGCTCGATTCCGCGGCCGATCGTTTTCCGCGCTCCATTCTGCAGGCGATTCTCTTATCTTCCATTCGTTTTTCTTATCTTTTCCCATTGTCCTCCATGCAGAATCGAGCACGGAAACGATCGAGCGCTAGATCGAACATGTCGGAAATTATCTATCAAGCCATCTGAAATGGCTCAGAATCGACCCATGTATTCCCAGCATTCGACGTACGGAGCTTAGACAATCCAATATACATCTTTATTTTGGTGCATCAGACTTGTTGAAAGCAGAAAACTAGCAAAACCTATTTAATGGATTTCTTTTACAATTTACTGTAGTTTTGAGTGGAAGTTAGAAACGTTTATGGGTTTTTGATGCAGGTCTGACTCCCTATTTCAAATGTTACCCTTCAGGAAATAGGGAAATTTTCACTGTAGGGGATTCAGGAGAAAAGTAAAACTATTTTAGAGACTACTAGGTAATGGATTTTCCTTTTAGTGCCGCTTTAAATAACAAAACTAACATGTTTTTAAATGTATGAGTCAGATTTTATTCCACTACAGAAATATCTGGGCAGTTCTGTCACCGTTTTGTAGATTTCCCTGTTAAACAGCTGGCCAGTATGAATGAAGGTTAGCAAATGGTGTCTGGCCTAGTCATTTACGTCTGCTGATGGTATACAGACTTTTCCCCCACTGGCCTCTAATCTGCATTATATTGCAAGATAGTGTTAGGCCACAGCTGCTGTCTGTAGAAATAGGGGCAAAGTGCAGAAGTATCAAAAGCAGGCAAATGACCTGCAGAGAAACCTAGTGTAGAAATGTTTCTAGAAGTGTTTTATGAGAAAGCAATGCTGGGGAAATTAGGGACACGCAAAGAATTTCTGACAAATCTTGGGGAAAAAAAATTCCTCTTCCTTAAAATTTTTTATTGGTGGGATAGTAGAAGAAAACACAGTACCTGGCACCAAATACAGCAGGGCAGACACACAGGGCGTGCACTTTCGAAATAATCCGTACTCCAGTAGAAATAGAAAGTAGAAACCGGGGCATCGCTCCTTTAAAATTCCTTTATTCCGATGGGGGAAGTAGCAGGTACATAGCAGTGGGGGTGACAAGTGCCTGGCACTTGTCACCCCCGCTGCTATGTACCTGCTACTTCCCCCACCGGAATAAAGGAATTTTAAAGGAGCGGTGCCCCGGTTTCTACTTTCTATTTCTACTTAAATTTTTTTATATATAAATGTTACGGCCTGATCCTCAAGTTGGCCACTTCGGGATCTGGCCGGCCTATACCTGAACTGGCCGACTGATGTGGCCAGTACGCAAAAAAACACGTTTAGATTGGACTTTGGCCAGCCTGAACATGACCTGACCAGATCTGGCTGGCCAAGTCCCTAAAATCATTAAAGTGCAGCGATGGCTGCTGTAGCGTTTGCACTTCCCAATGCTCCTCTTACCCCTGTATACTTCTGCTGCATCCCGACTTCCGCTCCCCAAGTCCCCATGTCCTTTCACAGAGACAAGGCAGCCCCTCCCCAACAGAACGCCGGTGTGTGGCCTCGGCCCTGCTTGCAGCCCTAGGTGTTGCCGGTATTCGTTGCCTTATGGAAACTTTTTTAAGCGGCAAATTCCAGCAAATCACATGGAGCTGCAATCGGAATCTGGAGAGGCCACACCCAGGCGTGCTGCTGGGGGGGAGTGGTCTGTTCCTTCTATTTCCTTGTCACTGTGAGAGGACAGGGAGCGGCAGTGGAGAGGTTAGAGGATCATAGAGACGTGCAGATACTACCACAGCTGCAACTGCCGTTGAACTTAACTTATTTTCGGGATTTGGCCATCCTGCTCTGGTCAGGTCGCATTCTGGACGGCCAAAGTTCAATTTTGGACAGTTATTCAGAAGCGTTCCCAATGTTGGCCACAGTAGCTGGCCACTTCTAACATTGGCCGGCCAGATCCCAAAGTGGCTAGACTTAGAGTTCTGGCCGTAACATATACGGTACATTAATTGTTGACTGCTACTATGTAGTTATTTATTGAATAATTTCATTAAAATAACTTTTCAATATCATGATGTCACCTATGCTTTTTATGAAAAAAAAAAATCCTCTGTTTGGAGACCTTGTCCACCTTGGCTCCATATCCTAAGTGCCAGAATAAGCAGAAATGGAAGTCACCCAGTCTTTTTTGCTATTGATGCAAACGCAGGTGTTGGGCAACCTTGTAGACCTGTCTTGGCTGCAACAATGAGGACCTGTCTGGGATGTAAGAATGGGTACCTATTGATGCACTTCATGTATTAGCAGTACTTCCTGGTTTGTGGCAGTATCTGCACAAGAGAAGCCAGTAGGAATCTGCAATAACTGCTTCTTTTATTGAAATATGCATTGTAGATTTTTCAGTTGACATGGGCTTAATATTTTTTTTTTTCTTTTTGTATTCAATGAACATTATTAGTAAGCGTGAGTTGCCATATTGAATGCATTCTAAATATAGCAGTGCAGTTCTCTCACCCGTGATAGCCTGCTGGATGTTCTGTTTTCATTCTCGCTGAGCAGCTTCATACAAAGCACAACACTCGTACGTTTCCATCAGAAGCAGCGGCTGGTTTAGCTAATCAATTGATTGCTCTACAGTTTCTGCCTTTATATTACATTAAAAAATGTAATTAAATTTGGTTCAATCAACCAGGCCACTTGCTGGAGCAAGTGATTACCTCTAGTGCTGCAAGAAAAGGGGCAAGCTTTCTACCCACTGTGGGAGTAAATTACTGTGCGTCTTGCACGCTAAGTTCCCCCAGTATATTACTCAGATCCACAGATCTGTCTATTTCTGTAAGAACAGTTCTTATTGTTCATTTATAAGATTAGCCTTATGTTAAATGGTAACAGGATGAGAAGTGCATTTCTACATCTAACAGGCACTTGGTGCAGTGATCAGTAGTAAGCCCTCCCAGTGGGGACAGATGTTGCTATTGAGTTTGGCACCAGTACTAAGCAATTACAAAGCCAATGCATCGGGTTTGCATGTGAGCGCCCCACACTGCTTAATATAACGCTATACATAGTTGATGCTGACGCTCACAGTATTGCGGCTTAACGCTGCTTAATTTGTGCACTTGCATTTTGCTTTATATAGCAGGTGCCAGCGCTCACCCCATTTCAGTTTCACAGTATTTGGGTGTCAGGTTTTGGCTATATAAAGCAGATACCGGCAGCCTTCCCATCAGTGCTTGATCATCCACAAGGCAACCTAGGCATGTGCCTAAGGAGTGGTGATTTTAAGAGACATACCTGTAAAGCTGTTAGCAAGGAGACCAGGTTCAAAGCTAGATGAGCAAGCTCTGAAATGTTACCTAAGGTCCAATTTCACCTCAATCCTTCTTAATCTTCAATGCTTCATGTAGAGCCAATGCTGGCATCCCTCAGTACTTCATTTCCAATGTCAGACCCTCCAGTGCTTGGAATCGGCATCAGGGTGTAGATGGTAGAAGGTGAGTAATGCTTAGGGTTAACATTTATAGTCAGGGCCTTTTAACAGCACAGCATTGCCTTTGTAGGTTGCTTATGTTGGTTTTGTTTGCACACATGCATTTTTTTTCTTTTCACGTTTACATTCTTTTTATATTCAAAGTTCTGCAACAGACTGTACAAAGCTTGAAGCTGCAGCGTATGACCTACATGAGGCCAGATCTCTACTGAGATCAGACCTAGTATTGAGTGGGAAGCACTGTGGCAAGGTATTATATTGACATCAAGTAGAGATTGTTTGCTAAATCGTATAGCATAGTGTATGTCTAGCGCAGGACAGTTATTTTTAATAAATTAGATGTTACATTTTAAATATACAATGAACCTTACAAGAATATATTCAAGACTTAAGGCCTTGTTGACCAATGTTTCCTCATTTTTTTTTAAATAAAGAAACAGCATTCTTTCTACTGATCAGCCAGGAACCATGCATGGTTGGGATCAAACCTAATATTTAATGGTGCAAAGTAGTAAATGATCTATATCAAGTACATATTAATCATTTTCCACATCCAATAGTACATGCCTACCTTAACCTTAATTAAAGGCAATGGATTCTGATTCTTATATTCTTTATCAGAACCAGCATGTTCAATTAGACAAAACAATCATAAACTGAAGTGGAACAATCGTATATTTCGGAAGTTAAATGATCAATAACTGATATCTTTTGATCAATATTAAGGGCTAAAGATTGTGCTTATGTCGATAAGACATAATTTAAGTTCGTTTACATGAAAAATTCTTGTAAATCTTTGTTATTGCAGATTAATGGAAAACTTAACTACCCTTTTCACAAGGATCTTTCTACGTGAGATTGGGGCAAATTCGCCACACCTTGAACTTGAGAATTTAGCTCCCTTGTCTTTAGGTATTAGAGATAAAAACTAATGATGATTAATTAACTGCTAGTCATTTTCTGATGGTTTCTGTTTAGCCCCTTAAAATTCTTGTTCATTTGGAACCCGGTTATGACCACCACCAATGATGGTCCATAAAAGAAATCATGGAGAAGAATTTTAATTAAATTGATCATGTAACAGACATTAAATGTCTGTTAGTTGGTTATAATCGTTCCTCGTTTTTGGCTATCCAGGATGCAGAAGTGCCATGTGCTTGTGATCAACAAATTAGAGATTTACAAATCTGTCACATGATCAAATCGATTATAGACTCTTCCAGGTTTTCTTATGATGACGACTGATGATTTGATCCATGGCTCCATGACTGTTGGCTGAATACAGATGAAATACGCTGGGATACCACTGGATTTTTCTTTCTTTACATTTCCTAGCAGTCATAAGCCTCCTCTTTTTCTAACAATTCAAGTAATTAGATTTCCTTGTTTTTAATTTACATTTTAAGTGTGTAAGAGTGTTAGTCACAGTTTCAGCGCAGCTAGATGTTTTTTTTTATATATGTATATTTAGAGTTCTATTTCTAGATTATAATTGAACTGAGTGGGAGAGATTTGTGAAGAGTACATCAGAGTAAGCTATTGCACTTGCTTTCAATGAATAGATCTGTGTACCACTTGTACCTGCAGGATATTAGCGTGTATTGAAGACAAAAAATGCTTTAGTACAGTGATGGTGAACCTTTTAAGAGGCCGAATACCCAAACTGCAACCCAAAAACCACTTATTTACCGCAGTGTGCCAATTTTAGGCCTTTTTTACACGGGAGGCTGAACTACGTGCTGGTACCATACAGACAGAATGCCAAGGAGGAGGTAGACGGTTCACATGTCCTTGGTGGATCCCGAAGAGGTGAGTTACTTCACACCTCCACTGAGCAGTCTACATCCCCCCCACCACTACTTTGCACCAGGTGGTGAAATGCCCCTTAAAAGGGGTGATGGCATGCAAGCTCATATAGAGGCCTTTCGGTGCCCCCTCTGTCACACATGACAAGGGTTCTCCACCGCAACCTTAATATATGTCTGAGAAGGTACTCATTTAGCAAGTTCTTGGCATGTTTATTGGAAAAGTGTCATATTCAACTGAATAATGTAGATCATGTTTCACCACTGATCCAAGCGGCTTCCTCATTTTAAATGTTCACCCACAGTAATCTAGTTACCTTATGGGCACCATGGTTTCTATACCTGAAATAAGGCAGAGGAAGTTGTCCAAGGATATATTATAGACCCCTTTTCACAACATCTGGTGATGCACTGGAACAAACTGTCTCAGTTTAGAGCTAAACACCTTGGTTCCTACAGAGAATTGTCTGAATTATCTTAGGAAGCATAAATGTTATGACTTAATGAATTCGGGATGCCACTTAGATTGGTGGCCAAAAAAAAAATCCTCTAGTGTATTCCAAGATCCGTATTCTTTGATTTCCACTAGGTATGATTTTTTTGGAGCTTTTTCCCCTTTGAAATGTATTAACCTAATGTCCATGCATTTTAATCAGATTAAGATAAAGTAGGTAAAATTGATTAAATCACCATAATATATCTAAAAGGTTATAAAAATGCCAGTACTAAGTGTCTAATTTAGTATCTTTCTTATACTGTATTGCTATATTACACTATATTAGCACTAGCAGCAGTAGCACCAAAACACCTCAGGAGATGAAGTATTTGTCAATAGCCGCATTTTCCAGGCTGTCAGTGCATAGGAAAATCATCATTGGAAAAGGCTGCTGTACTAGTCACACAGACAGTGATGCGGTTACCACACAGGGAAAAGTCTTAATAAAAAATAAATCTAATCTTGCCGAAGCAGCTAATGAAACTCCAACGTGTATTTAGAAAGTACAGGGGGAAAAAATTATGCAGAGACTCGGAGCATGAAAGTAATTTCCATTGAAAGCCTTGGATTTTATCATCTGCATTAAGCGGCAGAAGGAGCTGTTCGATCATAATGCCTTTGTCTTGAAATTGTGACAAATATGGAAGATGTACTTTTCAATAGCTTTTGAGGCTGCTGTCACTGGAGGCGCAGGGCAGAGTCAGGACCGTGGGCTAAATGAGAGGTTTTACTGCGTAGAGAGAAGTTAATGTGATGCAGAGCATAGAGGACTGTGGTCTGAATTCTCACATAGAAGGAACTGAAGCTTGGTTCTTTGTCATTGGTCTGAGAAATGGACAAGAGAAGTCTTTGAATTGTAAAGAAAAAGGTACATTTGTTCATCAAACATTAAAACATAAACATGTACTAGTGAGTAAATGTGGAATAAAAGTACAGAGAGTAGTGGTTAGCTGTGAACTTTCACCATAGTCCATCTATACCGGCTGCAGCTTTTTCCCCCTATACTTAGCCTGTATACAGGTCTGTTGTGAAATGTGCATAAGCTGGCCATACATGACTAGATCGACTATCAGATAGATCCTTCTCTAAAGGAATCTGATCAGAGGGATCAATTGCCCGCCCACACACTGCACAGTGATTTCCAATAGATTTCAGCATATAATCTATGGGGAATTGCCATGCTGCCTACTGGACCGCCCCCTAAGTGTAACGTGTCCCCTGTTGCCCTTGCTCAGTGTTTTAAAGTCTCACCTCTCCACCTGCATAACCCCTGGCCGCCTCCAGAGTTCGGCTTAACCAATGCCAGTGTTCGCCATACCATCTTCCGGTGCCTGTTGTCCCTGCGAGCACCTGTTCCATGGGACACTAGTGTAAATGTAACTACATCATGTGCTGAGTCACATGGAACAGGTGCTCGCAGGAACAGCAGGCACTGGAGGAGGCCAGAAGTCACGCTGTAATATTGAATGCCGGAAATCGATCGATGAATCATTTAGTCTGGAAATTGAAAGTTTGATCGGGTGGCCATGCTGCGGCACTGATTCAATACAATTATCAGATCTGAAGGTCTATTGAACCACAATATCAATTTAAGAATGGGCACCCTTAGGTTGTATAAACACACTGAGGAGGTTGTTGGGTGGGCTAAATATCATCAGTAAGAAGGGACAGCAGCTGCAAAGTTGGCTACAAAGAGTTAAACTCTTGGACCACAGGCAGGAAGTGGATAGTGCCAGGTAATCTGCTTTTTCGGGAAACACTCCTCTATGCTGGCAAGAATTAATTTTAGGAACCAGCCACCTGGTACCCTAAACACATTTATTATTCGATACACTAAACTTTGTATTGCGAAATATTGTAAACGTAATATCTTGTGTACAAAAAAAGGGAAGCTTATGTAGGGCACTAAGTAATAGTACTACTACTAAACAGCGCAGTCAGTCCAGCTTATGTGATTGCTCCTCAACAGGTCAAAAATGTAGATTCAAATTTCAGCACTGAAATTTGGATCTGCATACAAGTACTAATGTAGGATGGCCTGGCAGTCCCTTAGTTTTGGAAGCAATAACTCAACATTGCCATGACTGGACGTGCAGCATGGTGGACTTTTGTGCAGGGCTGTGGAGTCGGAGTCGGAGTCGTGGAGTCGGGCAATTTTGGGTGCCTGGAGTCGGAGTCGGGAAAAAATGCACCGACTCCGACTCCGACTCCTAATGAATTTGTAACTGTAATTAAAATAGAAAATATGATAAAATGTTCTATTTCTCAGATAATAGTCATTAAAAATAATGTATATATACAGTTATAGCTGTGCTTAGTCCACAAAAATGAAATAAACCAATCAAAATTAGTTACTTGTGCTGCTTCAATAAAGCAGTCCCCGTATTTTTAAGGTCAGATATACATATCTGATTGTGACTGTATATATGATGCGTACACAGGAATCTCTTATATATACTATATAACATCTATGCTGTAAGAATAAAGCCTGATGTGTAGCCATGTCACTAATAGAGATGGTCAACGAGATGGAAATAATTCTGCATTGATGCTGATTTATGCAAATGTATGCACTGAAATCAAATAATTTGATATGTTATTAAAATTTGGTTTGGTGACTACAAATTAAAGGGTACCTGAGACGGATGAAAAGTAAAGTTTTATACATACCTGGGGCTTCCTCCAGCCCCCTTCAGGCTAATCAGTCCCTCACTGTCCTCCACCACCCGGATCTTCTGCTATGAGTCCTGGTAATTCAGCCAGTCAGCGCAGTCCAGCCGCATGCCACTCCCACAGCCAGGAACATTCTGCACCTGCGCAATAGTGCTGCACAGGTGTAGTATGCTCCTAGCGGTGGAGTGTGTTCATGCGCACTACGCCAGACTGGCTCAAGTACCTGGACTCATAGCAGAAGATCCAGGTGGTGGAGGAGGACAACGAGGGACTGATTATCCTGAAGGCGGCTGGAGGAAGCCCCAGGTATGTACAAAACTTTAATTTCATCTGTCTCAGGTTTACTTTGTTACACAGTAGTACTATACTCTACATATGCACTCCTCACAGAGCTGCAGGGAATCCACTGAGAATGCTGTGCACATTGAACACAGAGGTGTTGTCTGTTTACAATCTCCTGATTCCCCTGCAGAGTACCTGCACATCATTCTTACATGTACCCACACTTACATTGCCTAGGGCCTGATAGATGTTCTTTGTTCCGGTCTGTACCTTTTACAAGTACTATTACTAAGGACTAGTTTTAGTCTAAAGGGAATAAATATAGTAGTCTACATATCCTTCTCACTTCAGTTGTCTTGTAAAATTCCTAAGCGTTGGCAGAGACGAATTTCATGTTACATACTTTTAATCAACAAAATTGTAATATGCAAATTAGAGGAGTCGGAGTCGTGGAGTCTGAGTCGGAGTCGTTGGAATCCTAAACTGAGGAGTCGGAGTCGGTGGATTTTTGGACCGACTCCACAGCCCTGCTTTTGTGCACATATACTGTATACTTGCTATAAATACAATGTTTTTGAGAAAATGTGGTTCAGAAAAGCACATTTACCCCCTATAGATCATCCATATAGGGTTACTAGCCTTCAGGCTTGGCT
Organism: Hyperolius riggenbachi; assembly: GCF_040937935.1. Lineage (NCBI taxonomy): Eukaryota > Metazoa > Chordata > Amphibia > Anura > Hyperoliidae > Hyperolius > Hyperolius riggenbachi. The sequence goes on along the minus strand of NC_090648.1, from coordinate 362,775,137 downwards.
ACTGGATAATTTACTTTAAATTGGGATTTGTTTAGTTAACACCAGTAAGGTTTGTGTACAAAAGTGTGTGCATTTTTCATTTTTTCTGTTTTGCTTTACAGTTACTCACCTGCTCTGTCAAAACATAGATCGAGGCACAAAGAGGTGTTTTAAATAAATTATTGTCGGACAATCTGTTACTGTTTTCTATAGCGCTCTGCGGGGTGATGTGTTCCTGAAAACCCGTATCAGTTACCTCCTGCTTTATGTAATGCAAACAGACAGTGAGAGTGTAGAGGAAACAGCCACTGTAGGTACCAGCTGCTTTCTGTAATTAGAGGGATATATTTAGCTTGTGTTCCCAGAGCATCAAGCTAAGTCCTACGCACATCACAAGGAGGGAGGGAAGAGAGGGATGTCATACACAAGACAGATCTGTGTGCCTTCTCTTTGTGCTGTGTGAGCAGTGGAACCTACTTTAACATCTCTCTTGCTGGTGGCATTTTTCATCCGCTCTCTGGCATGCACAGGGTAACCTGGGAATAAAAAATTAAATGTATTAGCCACCTCATCAAGGATGTCTTCCATATAAGATCAATGCACTAACGGTGCCCATGCATCACTCAAAATTGTGGGCCAGTTGACCTTCCAATTTGATATTTTTATTGAATTGGAAGAGAAACGGTGCCACTTCATGGTTGCCTGATCGATCTTTTGATCGATTTTGGTCTGAAATTGGTCGACAGGATTGATATGCATGGGTCGTAAGGGCTCGATTGTGTGTGTGGTGGTAATGATGGTTGATATCGTGATGACCGAAGTGCATAAGTGTCTAACACTTAACCCCCCTCGGCCCTTGTGCAGTGTTAAAGGCTCTCCTATCCGCTGGGCCCCCTCTGGTGTTTCATGACATCACGGGCGCTCACACGGGGACGCCAGACGCTGAAGGCGGCCAGGAGTCACGCCAACGAAGAGGCGAGACATTAACAGGAGGGTGACACTTGAATACGTGGGGGGGGGGCTACCCACCCGCCCGCCAGGTTACAGCAAGATTTCCAATAGTTTTCATGCTGAAGTATTGGAAATCGCTGTGTTGTGTGTAGGCAGGCAATAAATACCTTTCTGAGCAGAGAGGGATTTATCTAATGCAGGGATCCCCAAGCGTTTATATTCAAGGGTCGGGTCAACATACTTTAGACTGCCGGGGGGCCAGAACATACATAAAATGTTGAAAAACATTACATTGAATTCAGGTATTGATCCCCCCCCCCCCCACCCACCCCCGTTATGCCCGGAGGAGAACTCCCAGCAGCAGCCATTCAGTCGTACGGCGTCCGAAGAACGTCTTTGTGCACCAGACAGTGAAGCATACCCAGGTGACAACCTGCCATCCAATTGGACAGCAGTGTCACCTGATGCAGAACTGGATTGAAAGCCAGTGAATGACTGCTCACTGTCTTCATGTGGGTGGATGGTGCCAGCACTGCTATTCTATATGCTGGCCACTGATATTTTTAAGGGTGCAGTTGGCCACATCTATAAGTTATACATTCTGGTTTGAGTGGGGGGCCAGTGAAAAAGCCTCGTGGGGCCACATTCATCCCGCGGGCCTTAGTTTGAGGACCACTGATCCAACGGTTGGTCTGGCCACGTTCACAATATTTTGTCTGATAGAATAAAAGCCTTTTTTTTTTTTTTTTTTTTTTTTTTTTTTTTTTACTGATGGTACACATGGCACTATCCCATTGTGTGATCATGTGATCCTTTAGATCATGTGATCAGCTCTATAAAATAGTGATTCGTTTACGGGAATCTTTTGATCACCCTTTATTCTTTTTATTCTTTTTATGATTGAATCAGGGTGCAGAATTTTGTTTGTTTAGATAATATGGATGAACATCATTAACCCAATGAAAATATTGCGATTTGATCATGGTTTGGGCATACATTTAAGTTGCATTATTGAATTATTGTGAATTGATAACAGCCCATCAAAAGTTATTAGTCCAGGAAATGATCATAAATTGTAACAGCATCTAAAAGAAAATTGATGAAAGATTAAATGGTGTGTGGAAGACTCTAGTAGAGTCATAATTAGGAGCATCTTAAGTGTGACAAAGACAGATGTCATAAATGACATGGTCGTAACATTAGACATTATTGTAGTGTATGTTTAATACATATTATGTTAGGGTGTGTTTTTACTATGTTTGGTGCTTTTTAATTAGATTTTGAATTCCAGGAATTGTTTGGCTTACATGAAGCACTTCTACCAGTTCACTACAGGAGATTATCATTTGCTTGTAAGAAGTGCGCCAGAAATTACTATGCTGTGCTCAAGCCTTATGAAACATTTTGGCATAGAGCTTTAAGGGAATGGGGTGTGTCCTGATTCAAGCTGGAGCCGTCACATGACTGTGATGGCTCAGCCTGCAAAAAGGTATTTAGAGGTTGTATTTTTAAAACCAACTGGTATTTCTGTCATGTGATTTGCTGAATCCATGGAATTAAGCTGTAAGCTAATGGTTAGTTTGATGGAGCCTGCTATTCTCAGATCTCAGCTTGGTAGAAGTAAGACACCTGCTAAGTGTCACTGAGTAGTCCTCTTGGATGCTGATTCCCCTATAAAACGATTTAAGTTACAAACAGGACAACAGCTGTAATTTTGGGGCCACTAAACGCTCTGTACTCAAATGTTTCAAGAGACTTGTGAAAAGCCTGGTCCTAACACCGCAGATGTAATGTCTTATCTATCAAGATACACACTTCACTTCAGTGGACGTTGAGAGTGTACAAGAGGGAGGCACTTGGCTTTGCTTTGCCAGAGTGGGTAATAAATAAAATGATGTTGTGACGTGACCTCACAGAGCATGGGGATAATCCACAGAACCCTTCTCATTAATTATCAAAGCAACTTGTGGCACATGAGTAACGCAAGCATTGCTATGCTACTTGAGCATGTTACCATAGCAATGCTTGTGTTACCCATGTACTAATGCTTATTGCATGCCTTCAACGCTTTCCCGCTGAGATCACTCCAAAAATGCTACACTTATTGCTTTTGTAATCGCAGCGCTGTAGTAGAACCGCCCTCATAGGGTTCCACTGTTGCAGAACTTTACCAATTAACAAGCGCTGCAGAAGTGCTTATAGTGGGCTCCAAACCTTAGAGTCCAGCAAGCCAAAAAAGCACTAAAAATAAGCCGATATATGGTAACCACTTAATGTTGTTTACCATTTTCCTTGGTTGTTTAGTTATTTTAATTAATATGAGACAAGGTAATGCGGTAATTTATGAGATCTAAGGTAGGTATTGTGAATCTACCCCATATGCAGGGCCATCTTTCAAATAAGAACAATCAAAAGTTAGATCATGGCTGACTGCATAAATTATCACAAAAAAAGATTGTTCTGTTGAACAGAATGTTCCCGCTTGTTGTGATTGTAATTTTCCACTTATCCTGATTGATTTTCTGAAGAGAAATGATTAAAAGATCATTCAGTGTTGATGAAGAGAACATTTGCATTTCATTTTATGATTGATCCATCATTTTGTCAAATCAATTGTTCTGTCAAACTATTGGATTTTATCATATATGGCCAACCTGTGTAGAAAGGGGTGAGTCACAGTAAGGGAATATTTTACCACAGGAGGTAGTTATGGAAAATTCTCTACTTGCATTTTAAAGGGGCTCAGATGCTTTCCATATTTTGAAGGCCATCAGTAGCTATAATTGCTAGTTGTGGGAAGGTGATACCTTAAACCAGTGAGAGAGAACGTTTCTGGCCTTGTGGCTTTCCCTTCTCTGGATTGAGGTGCAAGAGATTAGACTTGATACACACAACTTTTTTTCAACCTAGATAACTGTGTATCATTAGGGCTTTGTGAAAAAGTCAGCAGGGGTTTAGGTGTCTTTTTAGCGCTGGCTTTTGCATGTCATGTCTTTTTAACGCCAGATATTGCGGACGTCTCTCTTTCAGCTGTATCTGTAGCCTATTCCCTCCCCTTGCCTCTTCAGCAATCAGCCATACAAGATTGCTATTGTAATTTCCAGGAGAAAACACCCAAGCAAGCATGTCTATGCATGGATCACAGGCTAACTTTCACCTGTAGTGATCATGAAAGAGCTTATTGGGAGACAGAGACACAGTCTGTATGTGACATATGGATAAAGATGCTGGTTAACTAAATCATGTGGGTTGCCATGTTAAGATGCAAATAAGTCTAAATTTGTACGTTTTGCATGTTTGATATGTAACATGGTGCATTTCAGTAGATTTTCAGTGGGATCTAAACAGCATTTTGGACTATCAGGCAGTATATGAAGAGCCTTTTGCCTCGCTATCAGCCAAACAAGGCTTTTACATTGTTCCTAGGCAGAGAAATATTTAATCAAGGTAACGACAGAGTGGTTTACCATGTGCTTGGATTTGTCCATCTGAATAGTGAATTTAATCGATTTAATAGTGTGTCTTCCAAGTCCTATTCTGCGTTATCTAATGTGAAGGGACAAACTTAATTTATATTGATCTTGAAATGTAGCCTTTTTTCTGTAGCCCCACTGAAATCAAATTTATTTTCTTATCTTGGCATAAATACATTTCAAAATGTGCATTTTTAGCATGAGATTGGAAAATGAACAAAATATTTGCCGGATCATATGTCAGAGTGTAAAATAACGAGCTTTAATTCTCTTGAATGGTCGGCTCAAGCACTAAACTATATTTCAAGGGCTGATTTTTTTTTTGTAGCCCGATTGTTGTTGTTATTGATTTATATAGTGATATTATATTCCTTGGTGCTGTGCAGTGACAGTGATATGATACCTAAAATGACAATAATGACATATAGATGAATAGGAAAACACATACAGCAATATCAAGATAAAACCATAGCAACCTACCCTTGTGATGTCACATTCTAGAGGGGCTATTGCTTGGAATGAGCACTAAGGAGGGTGAGTCAGATGTATATATTGTGGAAGCAGCGCTGAGTCCGTGACTTAAATCTATTATAAGGAAGTTCCGTTAAAGTGAAGTTCTGTTCTCAAAAACATCTGATATGGATGTGTATTAGTGTTGCACAAATGTGTTTGTAATGTAACCTACAATAGTTAAAATCAGCTATCAGTTTCACTGCACTTATTTTACAGGCTGGAATCTGTGATTCGATAAAGACAACCCTTGTAGTTTTCATTGCCTGCATGATTGTGTAAGGCCCGTTCACACTGCACGCGCTTCCAGCCGCGTTTTGGAAACGCGTGCAGGAGGCCGGCACGCACGACATCAGACAGTGCATAGAGTGCACTGTCTGATGTTCACACTGCATGCGTTCCGGACCTGTGCGGTCCGGAAACGCATGCTGCACGCATTTTTTGCTAAAACACGTGGCTGGCCCATTCACTTTTCAGTGATGAATCAGCCACGCAACGCACACAAACGCGGATGGCGTGCGTTCGCATGCGTTGCATTCCGCACGCATGGCCATCTGCGTTTGTGATGTGAACGGGGTCTAACTGCAACGTAGAAGGTCTTGTTAGTGATTTTCCACACCTGCACTTACTGAGTTACTGTCAGCAGTATGGGAACACCCAACCAGACAGGCTATGTTAGTAGTGTGGGACGGGGGAAGAGGTTGCGACGGCACTTCCGCTACCCGATACGCTAAAGTGGGGAAGGGACCTTAAAATGCACCTAAACTGAGAGGGATATGGATGTTTCCTTTTAAACAATACCAGTTGCCTGGCTGTCCTGCTGATCTCTTTTGCTGCAGCAGTCCCTGAATCACACACCTGAAACAAGCATGCAGCTAATCCAGTCTGACTTCAGTCAGAGCACCTGATCTGTATGCTTAGGCCCGGTTCACACTTGCGGTGGCCCTCCGGAATCGCCGTGCCGGAGCCGCACCGCCTGCAGAACGGACGGAACGGACGCACGGCATAGCAATTAAAGCCTATGCGTCCGTTCACATGGGTCCGTTCTGCAGAACCGGAGCCGGACCGGATCCGGGCCGGATCCGGACTCCGGCCTCCGTTCCAACATGCGCTATTTTTTCATCCAGCCCCTCCGGCAGCCGTATCCGGGGCGGAGCCGGACTGCACCATCCGGCCAATACAAACAAATGGGAACCGGAGGCCGCACAACACACTGGCTGAGAAATCCGGATGTTCTACCCCACTTCCTATGCGGATTTTTGCGGCGATATTGGCTGGGGACACATGGGCAAGCATTTTGGAGTGGAGCAGCACGAGCTGGAGGTGTTGGCAGGATGTTGGCAGCATGTCGGAGGTGGAGGTGAGTGCTAAACAGCAGAGGGCCTGATTCCACAGGTCCCCCTTCTGCTGACCTCCCAGACCCCAACATTTTTTTTTTTTTTTTTTTACGTTAACTTTGCCAAACGGATCCGGATCGCATCCTGATTACCACCTGATGCAACCTGACCGGATCCGGATCGGATCCGGATCAGAACCGTACGGTTCCGATCCGGATCCGGTCCGGATCCGGTCAGGTCATCCGGTCCGTTTGGCAAACAACCGCTAATGTGAACCGGGCCTTATTCAGAGGCTGTGGCTGAAAGTATTGGAGAGACAGGATCAGCAGGAGAGTCAGGCAACTGGTATTATTTAAAAGGAAAAATTCATATCGTTCTTAGTTTAGGTTCACTTTAAAAAAGAGCTTGGAAGATTAGATTTAGTCTGCCTTCCATGTATGACTAGATGGGAGTGCAGGGAAGGACCAAGAACTGAAAGAAAGCTGATTGAAGCAGCAGGTTGACAATGCATAATGGCTACCTCTCGCGCATTGCACTTGGGTTTAAATTTGGGCGAAGACTCTATCTGCATGGAGTTGGTGTGTTATCTCTGTTTGGGTGGGTCTCCACTGGGTTCTCAGTCTTAAGCCGCATCTACACGCGTAGATGCGGCAGCGATGTTCCTTATCAATCGATCCGCTGATGCAGCTCGATTGATAAGATCCGACAGGACGGATCTCCCCACTGACGATTCCCTGCTCGCTCCCCGCGAGGGGTCAATGGCAGGGAATCGAGCGGAAGATAAGCGGCCCCGGTGGGGACGAGCGGGGAGTCGAATCCGGAGCGGAGACGCGGCGGGCACGTGCGGGGACGCGGAAGACGCGATCTGGCGGCTAATCGAGCCGCCGGATCGGAGCCTCATCTACCCGTGTAGATGAGAACACAAGTGAATTGCTTCCCCCAGAACTTGGCCTTAGTTTATGATTGGGATATACATTGGATTACATTGTGAGCTCCTCTGAGGACAGTCAGTGACATAACTATGTACTCTGTAAATGCTGCAGAATATATCAGTGCCATATAAATACACAACAATAATCATTCCATCAGAACCTTTGTGCGCATTGGTAGAAAGGTCACTGGCCTTGCTTTATCCAACATGCTGCTGTAGCATTGTCTTTGCTCCGCACGAGTGTATGTCGTTTCACAGTTACACAAGCTCCAGCAACTATGTTTTTATGCTGAATTATACACAGCTAGTCCCCGACTTATGAACACTTGACTTACGAACGACCTGCCGATTCAAGCGGAATGGGTTCTGTGTTTCCATGGGAACAAGTTAAAAAAAAAACCCGGGACTACCTGTACTCACATCTTACTGACCGTTTTATGCATGAATCAGCATTCAGTATGAATAAGGAAACTCTCAGCTCAAGCCTCTTTGAAATACTGTGGAATAATGCTTTAAAAGAAAAAGATGGAATATGGCGGCATGTAGACTTTTGTTTGTCATAAATTATTTGCTAGACTCCTGCATTGATTGTGATTCTGTAGCTACGTGATTAGGAGCAGAGAGAGATACTTGCCGTGTTTGCATAATCTATACAGCTCTATAGTCAGCACTGTCATCTCCAGTCTCTGTAAAAACCCTTTAATGTTTGTGATGTTAACACCATCTTTGCTTTTAGCTTTAGAACTAAAGCTTCATACACACACCAGATAGATCTCAGCTGGAGTGGCTGGTCCGAATGTATGCGTTGGCAAAAAAATTAATCCTACCAGATCATTTCATCCAATCGCAGGCAAAGGCTGTTGTGCTCGTCCTTACCCCTCCCATTCTAGGCCACTCTGTTATCCCTCTGCCCACCTACATGGCAACAGAATGCATTGCTAGCCTGCAGGCTTGCAAAGTGTTTGTACAAAAATCTGTCCCCAAACAGTCATCCAAAGGTGCAAGTCTTGATCTCTGCTGGAGACAGTCGTCATGTATGTACGAGACTTAAAGAGAAACGGTTTGCGAAAATCTTAAAAATTTAAAACGCATACAAATAAGTATATTTGCATGTTGACGCCTTTAAGGGCCCGAAGTCACATACCTCCTAAGAGTAGCTACTATCTTTTTGGACACAACCTTTTATTTTTAAGCAAAACATCATCTGTCCACTATTTGTTTTGTCGGACCTGATCTTAAAGCGGAATATAACCCTGCATTTCAACTTTGCTCTAAAACATTATTTACAGTATATTATATGCAACCAGCATTTTTTTTTTACTAGACCAGCATTGGAAGGGTTACACAGGGCTTTAAAGTTCCTGGAGATTTCTGCAGACGCATCCGAAGCTGAAATAGATACATTTTGTTTACATAAATGTATCTAAGTGTTGAATGTGACTCATCTCTCTGACTGAGAAGGAGCTTGGAGGACAGCCAAAGAGTGTGTAACATTTATCAATAGATACATATAACTAAATAGAATGTAACAATCTGAACTTCTGCATATCTCTCCATGGAACTTTAAACCTCTGTGTTTAACCCTTCCAATGCTGGTCTAGTAAAAAAAAATGCTTTTTGCATATAATATGCTGTAAATAATATTTTAGAGCAAAGTTGAAATGCAGGGTTATATTCCGCTTTAAGGATTGAGCACTGACGGGACCTGCTGACAACTCAGAATCCATCATCAGTGTCTTGCAAGTTGTTTAATTCAAGAAATTTCTACAGGGAGACCTGGGGTTCTTGAATCCTTGGACTCTTTTTTTCCCCATGCTTTTAGAATGGATATGTCTTTATATATTTGATGCTCAAATGATCAGGGTTTTCAAGAAAAATGGAATTGCTCTATCTGCTGTACCATTAGAAATGTCTGTTCTCTCCAGCGTAACTGTAACCAGTTGTAAGAACTTCTTCCCACCACTTACAATTGTAAGCTTAGAAAACCATTGAATTTGATTGCCATGCCTCAATACCAGCTGACACTTAAAGTGGCACCTGTAATCGTAACTCTCATAGGAATTTTGGAGGTTGCAAGAGGGAGCCGCCTTCAGACAGACAAGGTTTCCAGTCTTCTGGGAATCACCTTTAGGGGTCCCTAGAAATTACAATGTGGTGAACTTCATCCAAAAAACCATATGGTGACTGCATACCTTGTATGTTTTAAAATAGCAGAATAAGCAAAAATAGATCTGATTGCATTTCTTCTGTGTATTCCTGAAGGTATTTTCTACCTCAAAACTCCTGGGACATCATTACGTGTGCAGAATACAGCGGAGATGCTCCAGTTGTTACTTTAAGCAAAACTCAGCCTTGTTATTGCTGGGAATGTGGTGACTTGTGTTTTAGAGCATGCATTTTTATGTGATGGATGTGGTAGGCCTAGAAGACTATTCATTAGTGCTGTCAATAGTAGGATTTTCTTGGAGTCCGGAAACCTCATTCCTTGTGTCATCATGTGCCCTTTGTTTCTCTTTCAGGAACCTGGTGAGGAGCCTCTGTCACTGGACTTCCCTGAGATCGATCTGTCCCAGTTGGACACTGGTGATTTTGACTCTACCAGCTGCTTTAATGAGTTGCAGTGGTGTAACGATCACTCAGACAATGAGATCAGCCAGTACAGCACTGATGACTCTGAGCTCTTTCAGGTAACTACAGCCTTTGCATCCTACTGCATTTTACACAGATAATCTACTTGTGCTGATAAAGTGATTTTGATAGGCAAATCTCTGTTATTAGATAGTGGGACACAAAGGATACTAGGTGACATGATTAGATAGAAATGTATATGTACAGTGCTAAGCATACACATAACTAAGCTGAGTTCCTTTTCTTCTCTTTCTGCCTGAAAGAGTTAACATTTAGGTATGCAAGTGACAGTTTCTCTCATGTGGGTCTGACTATAGTTTAACCCTCACTGATAAGGAATTACAGCTAAAGAAAAGCTGAAAGCAGGAGATAGATAAGAAAGGTCAATCGTTCATATATTTTAGCTTCTAGGACACTGAAAAACTGTCAGGATATGAGACAGTACAAAATGAAAACACTTTTCTTAGCTGATACACAGAAAATAAAACTGCAAGATTTTAAAAGCAATTTTTAGGAGGAGTAGTAGTTTATTTATTTTCACCTCGGGTTTCATTTAATGTTAAATGTGATTTCGAAAGAATTAAGATTTACCATACAGGTTATATCTTTATTGATGCAAATAGTAAATAACTAATGCATTGTGGTTACTCTGTACAGTTCCATTATTTTTCTCTGATAGTTCTGTGTAAAATGCAGTACAGTACACATTATTCAGGATGCACATTATAGATCGAAGTTTTCAGATTAAGAAAGTCTTTAGTTCTCATATCTGAAACAAGACCACATTTTGGGCAAATGGATGAATACCAACATTTGTGGATCAAATCATACATCTGGTATGCCGGGTGTGTTGCAGCCTGCAAGTTAACCATCCTTATTACAGGTCAGTGAGTGGCACCATCACACCATGTATGTCAGTGCAGGCAGGACTGCATTATAAACTGCTGTGAAATAGCTCTAAAGGTAGCCATACACTGGTCGATTTGCCATCAGATTCGACCAACAGATAGATCCCTCTCTGATCGAATCTGATCAGAGAGGGATCGTATGGCTGACTTTACTGCAAACAGATTGTGAATCGATTTCAGCCTGAAACTGTTCACAATCTGTGGTGGTGGTGCTGCCGCCGGTCCCCAAGCATACATTACCTGCTCCGCCGGCGCGACTCCCCTGGTCTCTGCTGTCTTCTCCGCTCTCGTCTGGTCTCCGGGTCCGGCATGCTTCACTTCTTCATGTGTGGGGGAGGTTTAAACAGTAGAGCGCCCTCTACTGTTTAAACTTCCTGCCGGGACAGGAAGAAGTGAAGCATGCCGGAGACCAGAGCGGAGAAGAAGACAGCAGATACCAGGGGAGTCGCGCCGGCGGAGCAGGTAATGTATTGCAGCTGTATTACGTCGGGCACTCGAACGCCGCTAGCGACGCGCTCCCTACCCGCGGGCGATCGACGGTAATTTCCCGCAGGGAGCGATCGACGGGATCGATCTATTTCGGGACGAAATAGATCGAAATTTAGCGTGTACGATGTGACAGCAGATTCGATCCCAGTGATCGAATCTGCTGTCGATCGGCGGTGAATCGGCCTAGTGTATGGCCAGCTTTAGTCATTGAAGGATACCCGAGGTGACATGATGAGATAGACATGTGAATGTACAGTGCCAAGCACACTAATAACTATGCTGTGTTGCCTTTTTTTCTTTCTTTGCCTGAAAGGTTTAAAAATCAGGTATGTAAGTGGCAGTTTCTGTCTGAGTCAGGACTGGGTCAGACTACAGCATAACCCTCTCTGATGAGGAAATACATCCATAAAACACTTTCCTAGCAGAAAATGGCTTCTGAGAGCATAAAAGACATAAAGGGGATCAATAGTTCATAGATTGGAGCTCTGGCATGCTTCAAAGAATGTGTATCTCAACAGTTAAACAATAAAAACTTAAAGTAGATTTAAATATAAAATAAATTTGTGGGATATCTAAACAAAAGTCATTTCTAGGAGGAGGATGGTAGATGCAATTGTTTATCGCATCAGTTAATTTTCACCTCGGGTGTCCTTTAAATCACACCTGATCTCAGATCACCGCAAGTGAAAAACTGGTAAGGCTATAGGTATGGCATTACATACCTCTCTGTGCTGGCTTCTTGGTAATATTCCACTGTAAGCTTTCATGCGTTCCTGTTAAAGAACCTGACATCTGCATTGTTGCAGTGGAGGAGGACATTAGGAAGGGTATGCATGGTCTTTCAATGTGTAGTAGTGCAGTGAGGAAGTACCGTAGGACTCACCAGACCTCACAGGACAGTTACAGAGGAAAATAACTTCATGAACTTTATGAAATTTGTCACTGGTGGCAACATCTTTAGTGCTGTCAGATGCATCTCTGCAGAGTGTTTTACTCCTGTGTTCCAAATCCAGTAAAAATGATACCTGGTGTCTGGAGAATTCCACATAGCTAAACAGCCTAGGCTGTGACATCACTGGGAGAGGAGTGCTACATACCAATGTACAACAGTATTTACGGTAGATGTAGGAAGTGTTTCTGATGCCGACACCAGGATAATTAATGTAAGACTGGGTATCCTAAATAATGTACTTTATTCTACTATTTGAATGTCAATACAGTGCCTCGTAAAGTAAGGCAACAGCTCATGCAGGTTTTTGCCTCTTAATCATTGAACTTCTGCTCCACTTTAATTAGCCCATAACTGCTTGCTCAGTGTACACAAAAGGTGGCAGAAGCACCAGTAGACCTAGCTGTGTGTCTGAAGCTAGATACAGATGGTCAAAAGTTGTCAAATGTGCAGACATGGACCAGCAGCCAGCAAGTGGCAGAAATTGACCTTATGAACAGGTGTGCTCTGCTCTGTGACTGTTTTTTTTTTACTATGGCAGACTGAGAGGGAATGAACAATGAGTCTGATGTTGTTCTGTCTCAGAGAAACAGTAACAATCATTTATTCCCTGAAGCAGACTTGAGCAAGGACATTGCAAGTTGCCTGTACAGACAGCAGATTGTTGCCCAGTCAGCCCTAAATGTTCCTTTGTGCAAATTTTATCTGATGTCTGTATCCTCTTACATTCTATTTGTATTCAAATTAACTTGTAACCATTTACGACTGCTGAATGCAGCACGATTCAGTTGTTGGTGTAGGGCGGAGAGGCGATGGAGTGGTGCGTGCGTGGTGGATGGGGGAATGGCGTAGACAATGCAAGCGGCAGTCGCGGGGCATGCGTTGATCCGCCGAGTGAATCGGTCTGGGTCGGCGGCCGCTGTACACACAACTGACGGTTCAGGAGGTCATTATTGTCCACCTTACACAGGTGTGCAGTAGAGCCTCAGGAGGATGTCTCCCAGTGTCCAGAGGAATTCCCTTCTTCCTTCTTTGATATTTCAAGCATCGCTGTTGGTCTTAGATTGTGATGGACAGTGGAAGTGGTTCATCTCATGTTACCTACGGTTCCACTTTGCCTTCATAGATCTTCTCCATAGTCTTGAACACTGAAATATTTAGGCCAGTAGTTTTTACTGTAGAATAATATTTCTTTGTGCCATTTTTCATCACATGCTGTTTCTCTGGGTCTGCTTCATCTTAGTGTATCAATCCCTTTGTCAGTGTTGTGAGCACACATTGTGTACATGTCACACATTGGAGGCTTCTATTCTGAGCATGCTTTCACTAAAAATAGTGCTGCAGATATTGCCATTCTGAGGTGTCCATATTTGTATCTGCTTATCTTACAATTGATTTTTTTTCCTCTTGTATCTTTACTAAGTTCAGTGTTTTTCAAATTGTCTTTCTACCTGGAGACAGTGGAGCTCATTTGTCAGCTGAGGAGGAGATTCTCTGAGGATCTGATGAGCACAGAGGACAGGATGTTTGAGAGTTGGTATTTAAACACCTCCGGTGTCTCAGACTGCCGCAAAGTCTATGAGAGGACTGAAGGGATTTGGAAGCTAGGTTACCGGCAGGTTATAGCAAACACAAGGGCAATGCCTGCTAATAGCTCAGATCATGGAAGAAATCGGAACCGGAGAATGAAAGCTCTCTCACTTCATGGTATAATCAATCCATTCCATCCCAGCGTCCCACTAAAGCTGGAGTCATCTCTAGTCCACGCATTCATTTGGGCACTGGGACACATAAATGGCAAAGAGTGCAGAAGTAAAAATAAAATCAAATACACGGCTTGTTTCACAGCAGCTCTAAGTGACACTTTCTGTTGATATAACACTATGCTGCCCGAACAAGTGCTGATGAAACTTGCACATATATTTTTCAATGTTGTTTGAGCATTTGTTTTTTCCACAAGAAGTGGTCTATAGACTGGTCTGTTACTGACAATTATTGAATGTTCCCTCAAAGGAATAGCAGAGGTAGATTATCATATGGCCTGTATAGAATGGGAATTAAATGCAAGTCTCCGCTCTTAAAGCACGCCTGAAGTGAGAGGGATATGGAGGCTGACATTTTTTTACTTTTAAACAATGCCTCTCCTGCTAGATACACACCATACAATTTTGTGTTAGATAGATGGTTTGAGAAAGAAAGAAAAGATAACAATTGAATATCGATCGGAAAATCAAATCTGAAAACGATTGGATGGAAAAGCGTCCCAAAAAACGCACTGTGTGTAGCCAGCATTAAAAATTGCCTGTTGCGCAAAAGGTGGATCAGCGCAACACCAGGCCGCCTCCGAATGGCCTCCATCAGAGATGCGCTGAGCCCCCCCCCCAGGAACTACAAACGCACCTTTGAAATTGCCTGGCTGTTAATGATCCTCTGCCTCTAATGCTGGGTACACACGATGCGTTTTTTTTTCAGTTGATTTTCCATCCGATCGATTTCCAATACGATTTTCGATGGATTTCCAATTTGATTCTGTTAACTTTTCTTATTTATTTCCATTCACTTCCATGAGAAATCGAACAGAAAAACAATCGAAAATAAGATCGGACATGTTGGAAATTATCTATCAAACCATCTGTCTAACACAAAATTGTATGGTGTGTGCCTAGCATAAGGGCCTGTATGCATTAGATGCACATTTGTGTGTATTTTCTGCACACAGATTTGCATAGTAATGTATTTCAATAGGCCTGATTCCACTGTATCCAGAAGTAGCATTCAGACAATCTGTACAGCAGTGCTACTACATTGTGAATGCTGCATGGTGATTTCATGAGCATTTCACCTTTGCATTTTGTGTATGTTAATGGAGGTGAAACACGGAAAAAAGTGATTACACATGCAAATTTGCTTGTAGTGGAAATGTACCCCAAGGTTCTTCCCAGAAGAAACCGCTCATTGATAACACAGCAGATGTAAAACCCCTTACGACCTGTACCCACTATGCAATTTTTCTGCCGATTTTTCCACCGAGTGATCATTTCTGCAATCTTGCCATGTAGGCACAGGCACGCAATTATGCAAATGAGGCTTAGTGACGAATGCAGATCAGTCATGGCAGATCTTTAAGATTCTTGACAATTCCCGCACAAAGTACCATGATCGCTTGAAGTCTCGATCTTGCCCGTTGCGTTTAGCCGCCGGCAGGAAGATGTATTTGCAACTACTTTGTAACACTTGTCGTCATGGCACGCCACTGGGATCCATCTTCCTGCCTCGTGAATTGAGTATTAAGTTTTATTTAAAGTAACCCTGAACTAAACTTAAGGTGCGTACACACGCCTGATTTATTCAAACGATGAGTCGTCAGACCCGCCCGCAGGGCGGCCGTGGTAGCGACAGTTTCCCTGTGTGTACAGTCTGTCGGCAGGCAGATAAGGCCGGTTTTGACTGATCTGCTCGGTGGATTGGTCAAAACCAGCCTTATCAGACTGCCGACAGACTGTACACACAGGGAAACTGTCGCTAGAACGGCCACCCCGCAGGCGGGTCTGAAGTCCCGTCGTTTGAACAAATCAGGCGTGTGTATGCCCCTATAGACAGTATAAAGTGAGCATGTGGTGATAAATGGCATGAGGTAATCAGAGGTTATCTACAGTCAGCTGTTCACTTTTTACTCTGACAAGGTTGGAAATGGACTATTTATGGCTGACATTCAGTCATTATGTAATCTGTCCATAAACTGGTGAAAGCCAAATGTCTGTAGATTTGCGGTCTAGAATCACCAATTTCACACATACGGTCTGAGTGAATTGTGTTTACATTGATCCTCTTTGGACATGGTCAGTGCTTTGTAATCCTGCCTTGTTTAGTCATCACATTTGTCAAATCAGTTTAGTCTTGGGACACAACCAAGTGTGATGTCTGTGCTCCAGTTCCAGCAATGGTTGTTAGGTTGGTGGTGGATTCCACTGGCGTGGATTAGCACCGTTATATATACACCATTAAAATGAAGGTCACTGCAAAACATTTTCCACTTTGAGTAGTTGGGGCCATCTTAGAATTTTTATCAGGCTTTTGCTGCAGCCTTCTCCAGGAGATTTCCCCCTCATGCTCTGTCCCTGTGAGGTGTCGGGAAGGAATACTGCATAGGAATAGGATGGCATTACATTCCATGTGGCCAGGATGAAATCAGGAAACCTTTAATTCCATCCTGTAATTTTGATGCATAATTTGTTGTGCAAGTATTCCCTCTCCTCTTCCCTGAACGCATCTCTCTTTCTGTATTTTGTTTTTGGGCAAGTCACAGGAATATATATCTAGACTCACCTGTAAACATTGTCTGTACAATTCTCTTTAGTCATCACCTTTGCCTCATAAATTATTAATTATTCCCCCTTTTGTTTTTGGAAATCATTTGTCTGCCGCAGTAAATTACATTGTGCTTCATTAAGCTTTGTGTAGTATTTAATACCTAGACAGCTCATGTTGACCCAGAACTGCATGGAAGGTATAAGGAGCTCAAAAAAAAAACCTCTTACTAAAAAACAATGCTTAACATAAATTTGCCTTCTTAAAGAGACCCCGAGGCATTTTTTTTAAATCTTAATAAGACACAGAGGCATGTCCTGCGCACAATAACATGCCTCTGTATGCTTCTGTACAGGCTCCAGGGCTCTGCTGTCCCCTCCTGTATAATAGTACCAGGCTAGCGACAAGCAGATTGTCACTACCTATTACCTGTATGTGTCATTCACCGCTGATCCATAACAAGTACAGTACTTCCTGGGTCGCAGCTTAGCTCCTGATTGAAAAGCTAGCGGCAGGGGGAGCCATGTAATGGATCAGCGGTGATTGACACATACAGGTAAACAGAAGGCTAGCAACAATCTGCTTGTCGCTAGCCTGGCGCTATTATTCAGGGAGGGACATCAGAGCCCTGGGGGGACTGGGACCGGTACAGAAGCATACAGAGGCACGTCATTGTGCACAGGACATGTCTTTGTGTCTTATTAAGATTTTTTTAAAACGCCTCAGGTTCTCTTTAAAAGAGAAGGAAATTCAGCTTTCAGTGAGCAAGAAAGGTCTCCCATGGTGCAATACTACCAAATATGTAAATCAAATATTTATGCTGCCGAAATCCAAACACACATCCAAAATCACTGGTATACAGCGTGCCTCTACCTGGATAGCTCAAGGTGACCCTGAACCACAAGGAAAGCATGTAAATTAGTCCTCTTTTACAGGACACTCACTATAAGCTTGAATTGCTTTTGATAACATAACTTGAGTAAAGGATGTACCTCTGTGTTAGAGGAAGGAAGGGAAAAATGCCAGAAACACAAGAATAACAATGCTACAGAAGCTCTGACTCTTCTACACTCTAAAGGTGGCCACTAATGGTCCAATTTCTAGTGAAAAATCGTTTGAGCGATCAGAAATTCTGATAGAAAGAAAAATCGTTCACTACACCATCAACAAACTAATCTTTGCTTCCTATCTATCACAACCAATCAAGAAAATCCATATTTTGGTTTGACAAAAATCCAATCGGACGACTATTTTTATAATCGTTCATAATTGATTGTGCCCATCAACTAACGTTATTTTCATCTAATCCGATCAGAATTTCTGATCGCTTGAACAATTTTTCGCTAGAAATTGGATCGTTAGTGGCCAGCTTAAAACCAACACATTACTGTAACCTATAACGTAGATCAGAAGTGAAGCAGTTGCCAAGTGCAATCAATCGGGTCTCAACTCATTTATACCTAACCAGTACGCTATTCTGAATGGGCATAGCCACGCTTTGTTTTTTTTTTTCTTTGCACCTGTTTTGACAAATTTGCATTATCATTTTCTAGGTTGTGTAGATTTGAGTTACATTGTCTAATTGCTGGACAGCAACATTACAAGAATTACTTTTTTGTAACACATTCTGTGAATCAACTGGGCCAATAACCATGACTCATTTACGGTTTTCTTTTTTTTAGATCATAGATGGTGACAATGAGGCCTTGCTGGCAGCCCTCACCCAGACACTGGATGATATACCAGAAGATGAGATCAGCTTATCAGCCTTCATATCCTCTGGAGATAGGGACTTCTGCCCTGCACCTGCCCTCTCGCCAAAACCCAGCCTCCTAGCTGAGTCCTCTAAGAGTCTAGAAACTGAAGATGAGCTGTCTATAGTAAGAACCACTTCCTACTGTTTAAACTGGAAATGGATGAGGCCCTGAATAGCCGCCTGCATGGGTATGATAGGCAACAAAGGTCTGAATTTTTTCATTTAAGGCTTTAAAAATATACAAAACTCATCCATATGCTGTGTGTAATATGTATTATCCGTATCCGAAGCAAAGATGTTTTCTTCCCCCTTTCTAAAAGACAGATCATAGCTTTTCCTGCAAGTCTCTTTATGGAGGGCCAGTGCCATCTCCATTCTGCTAAGGGCTACATTTCTGTTTAATCTATATTATAACATCATGATCGGCTTTTAAAATGTACCCGAGCTGAAGCTCAGGTCCAACATCACGTACTTACCTAAGAAGAGGGAAGCCTCTGGCTAAAAATCAGCGATCAGTGCTTTGCGGTAATCTGATCAGGGCCAGGCTACTCTACAAGCACTGGCGTACTGCACCTGTGCGAGTACACATGCTCCTGTGCAGTAAGCTGGAGCCAGTCGTACATGACCAGCTCTATGCAACTGTGCAGGTGCAGCCCTGCTCTCATGGCTGAAGCATGGCCGCATTTGTGCCAGAAGAGGAGCGCGGCCCTCATCAGCTGAAGGATCCGCGAACAGCAATGGATGACCAGAGGAGAGTGAGGAAAGCCTCATTAGGATACAGTGGCTTCCCTCTCAAGTATGTGTGTCTGAGCTCGGGGTCTCTTTAACTAGCGCCTAGTTCTTTTATTAGTAAAGCTTACAGAATTTATGAAGCATCTTTCTTCAAAGTAAGAGTGCAAAAATCAAATGTGGTACTTAATATTTCCAGCAAATTACATGCACTGCCAAAAATGTTTTCAAGGGAGTCGATATGATTTGTTTTTTCGTTTTTGATTTATATGATGTACTATTCTTAGGACAGACAGTTTACATCTGAATGACATATCTTGAAATAGCAAACTTTCCCCTTGATCACCATGATTGCCTTATCTTTGTGATCATGGGACTGAAGGATACCACTGATTGGTCTTTGATCACTTTTTGGGTGCTAAAGCTGTTGTCATGGCTATAAGGGTCTCAAAGTTGTTTTGTGGGATTTTTTTATACTGTGTATATATAGGGAAAATATTATATAACACAAATACAAATGTGGCATTTATCTAGATCTCCACTTGCTGGTTTTTTTTTTTTGCATTTACAAGTACTAGAAATGCCTCATTTTAATTCAGTGCAATAAAGATAAGATGTCTTCACAGAGATCCCTATGGATTAATGCATACATTCAACAAGTCTGAACTATCGGCTTTTTGTACTATTGTAGACTTCTTTTTTTGCAATAGCAAACTGACATTGTGTTCTCATAAAACACATGGAGATCCAAAAATAATAGTTATTTTATTTCTATTGTTTTTTTTTATTTTGTAATGCTAAACATAAACACGAATTTAAAAAAAAAAAGTACATGTTTATCAATACTATACATTCTCTTTAAAACATGAAATGGATGCATCAGTATTTTTTCTTTCAAATAAAGAAGCAGCTGTAGTTTCACAAGTGCTGCTTATGAACTAGTTGTGTCTTGCCTTTCATTCTGATTGTTATATGGTGCAAGCAGCGCAACATATTAGACACAAATTGACAAACCGTCTCAGAATACAAAATGTAACTGACTGCCACAATATAATGCTAACTGCATTAGAACAGTGGTAATTTTTAGTTTTTTCTTCTCAGTTGCAATCTCAATAACCTGAGCAGTGTCTCTAGACTTCAATAATCATCGTACCCATGTAGCTTGCCCTTCCATTTTTATTTTTTTTTTTTACTTTTTTTTTAAAAATTGGGAATTTAATTGTCTCAGTAAATTGAAGACTAGAAAAACTTGGGAACCACTGAATACAAATTTAGCTTTATTTTTCTGTACGACTTTGGTCAGATCAATCTAGCATGTAAATACTGTATATTCCTGCGTATAAGACTACTTTTTAACCCTTGAAAATCTTCTAAAAAGTTGGGGGTCGTCTTATACGCCGGGTGTCATTGATGCCGGGTGATACCCCCTATCCTGTTACCGCCTCTCAGATCTCGCTGCTGAGGACTGTAGTGAAGCTGCGCAGGCGCATATTTGTGAGTTCTGAGAGGCAGAGAGGGAGGTAAATAGGATACAAGGGTGGGCCAGAGGGGTGAAAGAGGCGTATTTTATGGGTACAGCGCGATCTATTCTTCCATACTGCTCTAATAAACAGGGAGACAGGGAGAGCTGACCAATCCACTTAGGGGAGAGGGAGAGTTCACCTATCCAACCAGTCAATTGACTATATAATGGGTACCACATACAGTACAGCACCAGTATATGATTTTTTTTTATTTGGTGTACGTTGGAAGAGGGGTAGTCTTATACGGTGAGTATATCACAAACTCCATATTTTAACTGAAAAAGTTGGGGGGTCGTCTTATACACCCAGTCGTCTTATATGCCGGAATATACGGTAATATGGTCAGATTTACTCTTATAAAGTGTCTCTTTTAACTTTATTACCCATAGGGGAAATCATATCTTATAAGTTATGTCACATACCATAACTTATGTTTTATTTCAACTATAATGACAAATAATTTATGAGATTAGCAGATAACAGCTAAGGTAAGACAAATCATATATGAAGGCCAATTAGGAGCGATCATTTGTGAGATTAACAGGCAAAACTTTCTCCTGAGTTTTTTGACACAAAATGTTTTTACACCTTAGTAATACTATATGTTTTAAGGTCCCAGCAAGCAAAACATTTTGTTACCTACTTTTTAGTATTTTTTCCTCAGGTATTTGAAAAATTATTTGGTAGACAAGTTGAAAAATAATCTATCTCCTAGGTGAAAACTCAGGAGAAAATGGATTGACTCAAGGCCAAGTTGAAATAATGAATGAGATAAATAGGTAGTAGATCTCACCCACTGGGGTCCTAATCCATTTCCTTTTGTTGCTGTGAGAATATCTGTGAATGCAGGTGCACTAACATCTACTGGAGTTCTCAGGGCCCATGCTTGGTACACACGATGCAATTATCGATTCTTTCCTACAGGTCCAATCTGATTTCTGATCGATTTTCCAATCAATTTTTCATTGACGTGAACAGAAAATCAATCAGAAATCAGATTAGACCTGTTGGGAATAATCGATCTGCCAGTAAATCTGTCAGAAAATTGCACTGTGTGTACCTAGCATTATGAAGATAGTGATTTTATCCATCTGTGCAAAAGTAAATGTAAGACTTGAGTCTTAGGATCCTTTACTTGTTTATTAATTTGTCTAATTATTCGGGTATCTGCTATAAAATGGTGAAATGGACATACTGTGCGTACAACAGGTTAACAGTTTTTAGCCAGATGTTGAGTTCAGTTTTGAAATAGGTTAATGTTAGGAGGAGAGGTTAGGTTTGGGCATTAGGAAGAGTTTTACTAAGGGGAGGGGTTATTAGGATCAGGTGTCTGGAAGGCGATAGCGTTAGAGAGGAGGTAAGGGATAAGGCCAGGCTGCCTCTGTCATGTTTTGTTTTCACCCAGGTGACTGCTGCAAACTTTTCTTACAGAAAATTGTTACTTAGCGTAGGCCACATATCCGGTCCACCAATGGTCTCCCGCCACAAAACAGTTTAGTAAATAAGACTATTTGTGTTTCTTCCTGAGATGGTGCAGTTGAATGAAGCAGTAATAAGAATCCTCTGAACTGATTGGGGCACTGATTTAGATTTGTGCTTTTATACATATGAGAACAACTAAGCCAGCACAATAGCATAGGAGCAGCATCTGAAGTGCAGGATTTTCTGCTATCATCAATGATCTCCTTTTATTAAAGGGCAAATTACAGTATATTTGTATTATGCTTCCTGACATGAACTGTTGATTTATTTACTGCAAAGCTGCTGAAGGCCCAAACACACTTGCAATAATAGTCATTTTTATATAGCCTATGAGGAAGAGGATCTGAAATGTTCACATTTTTGGGACAGAGTTGTTGGCTCTCATCCATATGAACATGCCCAGTCTTTTGTTAGGATTCGCCTGCACATTATGAACCATTGTTGGTGCCATGACCTGTCTTTTATACCATGCATGCGCAACACAGATTAAAATGACGGTCCTAAACTACTGTGTGCATGTGAATCTTAAAAGGTCCTTCATAAAAAAGAATGGATGACAATACGTTTATACAGACATCTGATCTGTATTGCAGGTGTTATAAGCTTTATTTTGCAGTAAATACTACCCTTCTGATTATGCTAATGTGCTGTCATTTCTTTTTTACATGGGCCATTGCCTACTTTATGTTTGTAAATTTGGATGATGTATATAGTTGGGTGACACCCTAACCGTTAATTACCATATATGCCTATACTATATATAACTGTTATAAGTCTAAGGGTGGCCATACACTGCTGATTTTTTTTAGTTCAAAACATTAATATAATCGATAAATGAATCGAATGGATCAAGAATCGAATTGTCATTTTGATGTAGAATCGATTCTTATTGGCCAATATTCGTTTGAATTCTTAAAATGAATCGATCCAGTATGCCAGGTTATTTCAGTCGATGAAACAAGAATTGAGAGCTTTTTATGGTGTATTTGGTCAAACTTTACTCAATCTGATTCATCCTGGTGCTTATTTTGGGATCGAAAATTGCCTCTGATTAAAGGTGGAAAAATGGAACAAAAATCGACCCTAGTGTATGGGCAAAAAAGTCAATTCATGTTCGATCGATTCATTTATTTTGAATCAATTCTTAGTATCGATAGATCAATCGATCGTCCTATTATCAACCAGTGTATGGCCAGCATTAAAATGTACTCCGTTAGTATGATACAAAAAAGCCTGGTCAATTGCCTAAACAGCATATTGCTAGCAAAGATACTCTAATATTTATGGCCTAGCTAAGCTCCTGGCTCCCCAGAGTGACCGCAATCCCAGTAGTCTCTTCATGTGTGGTTATTGGCTAGATTAATGTCAATACTGGAAACTGATGACCCCCTCTAGTGTCTAACACAGAGCAGAGTGAAAAATGACAAACTGCTCGGAATCTAATGGAAAAAACTCAAATTATCATCTACTCTTTCCAGCTGGGTAATAATGACATGATTTACATGGAAATTGGATAACTAACCTACTGTTTTTGTTTTTTTGTTTTTTTGAAAAATAAACTGACAACACAACCTGTTAATGAAGAGAGCAGAGGAAGAATAGCAGCCATCTGAGTTTCCCTGTTGCTTCGTCATCGCTTTTTACTTGGGCACAACAATATCTGTATGAGCGCCAAGTTACATTATGCATGTCACACGGACTCAAACAGGAAGACAATTAGATTTGCCAGCGGTGCATGCACTTGCGACACACTTGATACACAGACTGCCAGGCAGCAAGCAGCATCATTTATCAGAGTCTTCCAAATGACATGTATGCTTAATGGATGCTTTCTGCTCACTGCGGGGCCGCATCTGCTCCAGATCTAAGCAGTTGTTTGAACTCCAGTAATTGCCTGTTCTGGCAAGGAAAAAAAACTCTGCTATGCTCCAGGAAGTTACTTTATGCAAGGAATAATGAATGTCTGCTTGTTTTACAAATTTACTAATAACTTAGCTGCTCTTGATGTGAGATAGTAAACACCATTTGTAAAGGAGGGAGGGCCTTACTGATCAGCAGCGGTCGCCTCCGTCAAGATGATTCGGCTGCTAATGAAAATGTACATGAGTTGGAACACTTGCCATTTTTTACTATACAAATGTATGTTTCTAGTTATAGATGTTGTTGTTGCAGCTCATTTTTAAAACATGGGAGGGCGTGAGTGAGGACAACATTGCGCTCGGCTGAGTTGATCCAGCAGGGGAACCGCTCATTGGGGGCTGCTGTGCACATGCTAAATTCTCAGCAGAGACGGTCGTTATCTGCTGCACCAGACAAATTTAAGCTTGCATGTGTATGTAGCTTTAGGCAAGATTCCCTCAGAGGTTCTGTCTGCAGCTCGGCTCACACTACAATACAGAATGGGAGCTTTTTGCCTAGTTTGCCAGATCGCAGCAAAACACAAAAACGGACAGCTAGATGGATCCTATGTATTAATGGGATTCATTCACACTAATGAGTCACAGCAATGCAAAAATCCAACCTGCACACATTTTTCCATTCAGTAGATGTGTTTCCCTGGGATGGTAACACTTCTACTCCCGACTCAAACCGGATACAAGATACCATTGGAGCGGGCACTGCACTGTCTGCTCCAAACGGGCGGCGCAATGTGAACTAAACCTCTAATACTGATGTAGTCATTGCGCACTGCTCCTGCCCATGGTCTCTTATGCTAGGTACACGCAATGAGAGTATCTGTCAGATCAATTATTTCCAGCATGTCCGATCTGATTTCCGTTAGATTTTTCATGAAAGTGAACGAAAAATCGATCGGAAATCAGATGGAACCTGTTGGAAATAATCGACCTGGCAGCAAATCTGCCAGAAAATCTCATCGTGTGTACCTAGTAGGCCTGAACGATTTTAGGAAAAAATTGGATTGAAGGATTTCTGTCTGAAATTGCGATTTCGATTCATGATTTCCTTCAAATCAAGCTTTGTTCCCCCTCTGTGCCTGTTTGTTCTCCCTATGTCCCCTGTCTCTCTTTGTGCCCCCTTTGCCTCTTTATGCCTCTTTTGGGTCTCTCTCTTGCCCCCTTTGTGTCTCTGTGCCCGCTCTGTTTCTCCTGTGTCTCTCTGTGCCCCCTCTGTCTCTGTGCCTCCTCTGCCCCCCAAGCTGCATCAGTACTGGACATAGCTTCAAGCATGAGTCCAGCAATGCCCGTCTATCCACTTCGCCTCCTGCAGGCTCTAATGCACGGAATACTTCCTGTATATCATTTGACATACAGGAACCCAGAGTTTTGCCAAACACAAGACCCGGCAGACGGCGATAGAGGACGGACAGCGTTGGACTTGTACGGAAAGTATGTCCAATGCTGCGAGCCGCATGGGCCGGGACTTTGGGGAAGTTTGAAGCCACTTCTTCAAACTTCCCCCATTTGGAAATGTGATCGCGATAATTGCTGCTTTGACGATTGTGATCTTGGTGATCGCAATTTCGGTTTAAATTCGATTTACCTTTCAGGCCTAGTACCTAGCATTACACTTTTGCCAGGATTGCTTATGCAAAGAGCCAACCTATCGATCTATATTTGATCAATATTTTGATTGTAATATTGATCAAAAGTGCTGTTGTTTCTGTAGATTTTCATAAAACTTTATATTTATGTTGAATCCAATGTCTAATCTATTGAAAATCTCATCCACTGTATGAGGGGTATGATTAACTAAAGAAAGTTATTCTTAACATGTGCAGATTGCATACGTTAAGATTACCAGCATTTACGCAATTTATTTGGGGACTTAAAGAGAAACTCCGACCAAGAATTGAACTTTATCCCAATCAGTAGCTGATACCCCCTTTCCCATGAGAAATCTATCCCTTTTCACAAACAGACCATCAGGGGGCACTGTATGACTGATATTGTGGTGAAACCCCTCCCACAAGAAACTCTGAGGACCATGGTACTCCTGGCAGTTTCCTGTCTGTGAACCTTGTTGCATTGTGGGGAATAGCTGTTTACAGCTGTTTCCCACTGCCAAAAAAGCATGCAGCATCTACATCACCTGCCAACAGTAAAAATGTCACCATGTAATACATGTCAGAATGTAAATCAGGGATTTAAAAGATTTTACATTGGGCAAACATTGACTAAATCATTTATACATAATTATTGTAAAAATGAAGCACTTTTTTATTACATTATGTCACTGGAGTTCCTCTTCAAAGCGGAATATAACCCTGCATTTCAACTTTGCTCTAAAACATTATTTACAGCATATTATATGCAACCAGCATTTTTTTTTTACTAGACCAGCATTGGAAGGGTTAAACACACAGCTTTAAAGTTCCTGGAGAGAACTGCTGCCGCATCCGAGGCTTACATAGATACATTTCAGCAAAACAAAATGTAACAACTGTGGAATGACTCACTCTCTCTGGCTGTGCAGGAGTTGGAGGACAGCCAAAGAGTGTGTAACATTCACCACTCGCTACATTTTGTTTACTGAAATGTCTCTATCTAAACTTTGGCTGCTGGGAGCAGCTCTCTCCACAGACCTTTAGGGCTCGTTTCCACTATAGCGAATCCGCATGCGGGCACTGCATGCGGATTCGCATAGTCAATGTAAGTGGATGGGGCTGTTTCCACTTGTGCGGCGGCGGGAGCGTTTTTCGGTGCGGCAGAAATCTGCACGGCAGAGCCGTCAGATTTAGCGTGCGGGAGGAATGCGGGCGAATCGCCGCTAATGCATTTAATAGGGAAATCGCATGCAGCTTTGTCATGCGGATTTCCCCGCGATTTCGCGTGCGATTTCGCATGGTTTGCTATGGAGCTTTACTCAGGCAGAGACATGGTTAAATTCGCCTGGCTCCTTGCCATGCGAAATCGCGGGGAATCCGCATGCGGAAAAGCAGCCGCATGCGATTTCTTCTGCGGTGGAATCCAGGCGATTCCGCACCGCAACAGTGGAAACGAGCCCTAAGGGTTAAACTCTGTGTGTAACCCTTCCAATGCTGGTCTAGTAAAAAAAAAAAAAAAAAAAATGCTTGTTGCATATAATATGCTGTAAATAATGTTTTAGAGCAAAGTTAAAATGCAGGGTTATATTCCGCTTTAAGCCATGTAAGTGATGCATTTATATGGCACGTTGAACAGTATTTGCATAAGTCACTACATTCATTGCTGGTAAACCTAATATGCGCTATCTGCACATGTTTTTAGTGAATCAATCCTAGGCCTCTAAATGAGTCAGAACTGCATAATTCTCACTGATCAGTAATTACAGTACAATATCATCATAAAAACTCCTGTGTGACTGAGAAAGACATTTCCAAGTGCAGGGAGTACATACAAAGCTCAGGCATTTAAGATTTGTCTGTGTGGGAGCTAAATATAGAAAATAATTTATTTTTTTCCTTTTAAATAAGACTATGGAATTTCAGGAAAGTCTTTTTTAGGATTAATACTATAGCTAGAATTGTTAATCTCATCAGTTTACTTTAGATTTGTTTTAAGGGCATGTTCACACTATGAATGCTTTTGGATTTTTTTAAGTGCTTACGATTTTTAAAAGCGCTTGTGCAGTGATTTCTTATGTAAGTATGCTCACATGAGCGATGAGCTTTCTGTCCAATCACAGACGTGGCTCCTGCACCATTTTCTGAATGTTTGCACTTCAATGCAAGGTATTGGAAAATCGCTAAGCGCTTGGAAAAGCGATTTTGTGAGTGTTTAAAAAAAAAAAAACATTAAAAGGATTCAGTTCCAGTTCAAAGAGTTCACTTCCTGATTGACTATGAAAAAAAATCGCCACACAAAAGCACTTAATAAGATCGCTCAAAATTGCTGGCAAAAACGCTTTGCAAAGTGCTCAGCGATTGAGCTAGTGATTTATAATGTGAACTAGGCCTAGGGGCACACTTCCTAACGGTTTTGGGAACATTTATGTACAGATACAGAAACACAAGCCGAGAAATAGTATTCCACTGCTTACAAATGGTGACCACATCTGATCAGTCCACCAGCTTTGTTGATTTGCATGTTGCCAACGGGAACAGCGTTTTCAGTGTGTGGCTGTAGTGATTGGAGGGACATGGTGGGTCCCTGCAGAGTGCCTAGTCTTGGGTGGTCACTAATGATCCAATCTTTTTCATCCAATCTTACCATTTCTATGTGATATAAGGTAACTGCCTGAAGTATCCATTCAGTATATTCACTCAATTTACCCTTATACTACATAGATTTGGTAAGATTGGATGAAAATGATTGAATCATTAGTGGCCACCATAGGGGAGGGGGAAACTGTCATGCATTACCAAGGAGCTTGTGAGGCACCTGTAGCATGTGTTTTCTGAATGTGAAAAGAAAAAAAAATTCCCATTAGAAATCACATTTCACTTTGAAAATATGTGCAAAATGCCAGCTCATCCCCAACTACATATCTCAGCATAGATTTGTTTTCAGCAGCAGCTTGTATGCAGCACATCTCTTTTGTTTGCTCTCTAGTGGCAGCTGGAGCCTGTTGGTGTAACTTTGAGAAAAATGATACATTTGTAGCTGAGAATAGGAAAATCCAAGAATCTGATCACAGTGTATTACAAGT
Organism: Hyperolius riggenbachi; assembly: GCF_040937935.1. NCBI lineage: Eukaryota > Metazoa > Chordata > Amphibia > Anura > Hyperoliidae > Hyperolius > Hyperolius riggenbachi. The sequence goes on along the minus strand of NC_090648.1, from coordinate 362,746,596 downwards.
ACTGCTAACTTAAGTAAACAGGTACCGCATGGTAATGTTACCATGTGTTCATCTCATTGCAGCATGATAGGCAATTAGAACCATGTCTATATTTGAATGATTACCGGTGGCTCATCTATTCATGTTCATATTATTATGCACATATTTCATTTTTAGGCATTTTGATTAAGTTACTTTTAAGGGACATATGGCATTTGGAGCTAGGGACAACATGACAGCTGAGGTGAAATGAAACCCTGATGTGTTGATTAAGTTATATGCAGGTTTACAGACCGAGAACATTGGGGCTGACTCACTGCACTTAACTCATTAATTATCTCTCATTAGATAGTGTTCCAAACAAAAAGAAAAAAAACCTCTCAAAATAAGTTTTTTTTCATTAACTTAAATTCAGTATTACTTTTTGCCTGTTGAATGCTTAAAGCGGACCGAAACCTAGAACTCCATCTCTAAGCTCTAAAAGATATGCAACAGGATAATAACATTTAAAGCAAAACATTTCTTTGTTACAGATAACACAACTGCAGTAAATCTGCAGTGTGTCTACGTCCTGGTTTTATGGGAGCACAGAAAGAGTTAACCTCCTGTGTTTACATATTAGCACATGACCTGGCACACCTGTGGCACAGAGCTGACAGCTCAAAGTACACTTGTGATTACTTGCTGATAAGAGAGGAATAGACAGGCTGTACTCTTAATACACACATGGTGAATTTCTCTCTGTTTTCCTGGTCTCGTGTTCAACAGTTAAAGGACAACCGAATTGAGAGGGATATGGAGGCTGCCATATTTATTTCCTTTTAAGTAATACCTTGAAGACCCCGAACAAGCATGCAGCAGATCATGTGTTTCTGACATCTATTTCAGATCTGACAAGATTATCTTTATGTTTGTTTCAGGAATGTGATTCAGACACTACTATAGCCAAATAGACCAGCAGGGCTGTCAGGCAACTGGTATTGTTTAAAAGGAAATAAATAACAATAACAATAATATTTATATAGCGCTTTTCTCCCTGGGGACTCAAAGCGCTGTGACCCTGCATTATGCAGTCTCAAAGGCTCGGGAAGAGAGGTGAGTTTTTAGCCTTTTTTTAAAGCTGTCCAGAGAAGGAGCCTCTCGTACTGATTGTGGAAGTGAGTTCCATAGAGTAGGGGCTGCGTAGGAAAAGGCCCGAGCACCAAATGTTAAGTGTATCCTGGGAATAACCAGCTTCATCTTGTTGGCAGAGCGGAGGGTGCGTGAAGGGGCATAAAGTTCCAATAGATCCGCTATGTATTTGGGTCCCATGCGGTGTAGAGCCTTGAATGTCAGCAGGCAGATCTTAAAATTGATTCTCCATTTTACTGGCAACCAGTGAAGAGTTTGCAGTACTGGGGTGATGTGTGAGCTGCGGGGGGCATTGGCTAGGAGTCTGGCTGCAGCATTCTGTACTAGCTGTAAGGGGCGCAGAGCCTTATCTGTAGATCCGATGAACAGGGCGTTGCAGTAGTCTAGGCGGGAGGATACAAATGCGTGAACCAGGGCAGGTAGGTCTTCAGCTGGGATAAGGTGTTTGATTTTCGCTATATTTCTTAGATGGAAGAAGGAAGACTTGACGACAGCTGATACCTGCTGTCTGAGTTTTAGATTTCCATCCAGGATCACCCCAAGGTTTCGCACAGAGTCTTTATACTGTACAGTATCTCCCCCAATTGCTAGTTTGAGGTGGTGAGCGTTTTGAACTTTATCCATCATGTGTGGACCACCTACCACCAACACCTCTGTTTTGTCAGAGTTCAGCCTCAGCCAGCTGGTGTTCATCCAATTTTGTAAATCCACTAGACACGCATTTATAGATGCTGATGGGTCTTGGGTGCCAGGCTTGAAGGACAGATACAGTTGTGTGTCATCTGCATAACAATGGTATCCTAGGCTATGGTAGCTTCAATATCCCTCTCAGTTCAGGTTTTGATTAATTATAGAGGAGTTATTTGAGAGATAGTCAGGGTGCTCATACATTGCTTGATTTTGCAGGCTGATCATCTTTACTATCTGCTTATTTTATTGAATCGGAGGCGAAGTGGTGCAGAAACCTATTTGCCAGATTGATAGATTTCTGGCCAAAATACATTGAAAGAATTAGTCGGGTATGGCATAAAATCTCGGTTGCAAGAGTTTGATTTCATGTACTGCAGTATTGGCATTAGATTTCCTGATGATACCCCCCCCCCCCCCAAGTGTATGTGTGTGCCCATGTGCAGTGTTAAAAGCACACCTGTTAGGCCGGTGTGAATCCTGGCCTACCCCGTGAGGTGGTAGTACTAGGACAATATCCAGTAGATTTCATACTGACATCACAGTGTGTGGGCAGGCAATAGATCCCTCTGACCAGATTTGATCAGAGAAGGATCTTTCTAATGTTCGCTTGGGTGGCAGATTGAATAATATATGGCCACCTTAAGCAGAGCTAATGCATGAGGTAAGGCAGATAAGGAGAGCTAATATGTGAGATATTACAGATGTGGGCTATTTCATGGGAAAGGGAAAAAAGGGAATTTCAAGGGAAAAAAATAAATTTGTCTGTATGGTAATTTGCAAATTATAAACACAGATATAGTCATCAATATCTTCTTCCCCAAAGTAGGCACTTGGTCAACAGAGTAATACATGCAGTGCCTAAGGTTTTTACTGTATCTGTTTTATTGTGTCCTTTTGGAATTATGTGGAATTGGCATGCTGCCATGAGATAACGACACGGTTTCCTGCCACATACAAAACTATTTACATTTCCCACTGGAAAGTGTGTACTTTTGTCCCAGATTTTATAACCTTATAATTTTTAAAGACCGTCCTTAAATAACTTCTTTTCTGAAGGTTGTGTTCTCTTTCTGAAATATAACTAACTAAATCTAGATTAGGATGGAAGGTCTTGGTTAGATAAACTGCTTGTTTGGAAAAGAGACAAACTTAAAGGCAACCTAATGAATAGTATAAATATTTGCAGGGGCAATATGAAGTTTGACAGTAAGCTTTTCATCCCTAGGCCTGTACCTATAAAACATTTCAGCACCTTCAAAAAGGGAAAAAAACACAATTAAACACACTCAAAATTAGTTATTTAACATCCTTCATTATTACTTTTCCCAACTTATTCGTAGTACGTTCTTGCTTATTGAGTACAGTCTGTATTGATAAGGGAAGATAATTAACGAGATAGGACAGATAAGGAGTATAAGGGTAAGCATATTCTACCTCTTGCTAGAGAATGGAGTTCTTCACAGGAATGGTGGTTAAAGTGTAGAATATATTACCATGGGAAGAAATGACAAATTTTTTATTTGCATTTAAACGGGGTTTGGGAAGCTTTCCTTAAGTCATCCACAGCTGCTATTTCTAAGTAAGGGACGGTGGTAATTTAATCCAGAGAACAGAAAAGTCACAATGATAAAATTATCTCTCTAACTGGATTCAAAGGACATTTGATCTGAGGTAATGCTACATAAGGTAAACACATAGGTAGGTTCATGCTAGATCCACATACATTTGTGCGTTATCCCTTTCTCTCCTTGTGCCTCCTGGGCTTACAAATCGCTCCTTGAAAATTCTGACTAAGGACGTTTTCAGGCAAGAAGAGACGGGCTTTTCCCTCCTCTTTCCCACCCGATTCACTCCCCCCCCCCCCTTCCCCCCCATAATAGGAGGAAATATTGCAGCCAACTTTCAGAGAAATGCATTAAAGTAGATGTCTCAGCAAAACTTTCAAAGCTCTCAGATGAGAGAAAACCTTTTCCTCTCTCCACGCAGGTGTAGCAACTCAGGGATCCCTCAGTACAAATAACTAGTCCTGCTTACAGAACTAACACAAGAATGTGACCCTGTAGAGATCTCAGTTGCAGTGTCCACTATGAATCACCACTACCCTAGATTAAATGCAAAAGTGTTAACTGGAGCTGTAGTTTCTGCAGCATCACCATTCCACTAGTTGTGAGCCTGGAAGAGCAAAGCTCTGTTTTTACATCAGGGATGTATCAGTGGTTGCCCTGCAGAGGGTAAAGGTGAATATTCAGTTTTCTCTTCCCTGACTTTGGAAAATGTGCTCCGTTTCTTAAACTCCTGTGGTTTAGAGGGGAAAGTGGGGCCTTAGCACTTTTTTTTGGGGGGGGGGGGGGGGGGGGTGAGTTAACTATTAACGTAATTAATATAGACTTTTTGTGAATCGCTAGGCAAGCTTAGACAATGCTTATGTTCAAAGATGGTGTGTGATTGTGTATAGATGTATATATTTACATGTTAATGATTTGCAATGTATGGTCTCTGATGTGTCCTCACTTTGTTTTACAGCTCAAGAAGTTACTTCTTTCTCCAGCTCAGACCCCCACAAGCTCCGACGCACACAATGACAATAGCTGCCGGCAGTCAGGAACTACAAAGCTTCGTTCTCAGCGGCAGCTTTTAAAGGTAAAGGTAGGATTTTGTTCAACAGGCAATTCCTCTGATTTAAAGCGGATCCGAGATGAAAAACTAACTATAACAAATAACTTGTCAGTATATCTTATCTAAAGTTTAGATTGTTTACACAGCAAATCTAGCTACAGACAGCTTCAATAGAATATGATTATTTCTTCCTGTGATACAATGACAGCAGCCATGTTGTTTGTAAACATTACACACAGGCAAAAGCTTATCTGCATCTTTAGCACACAGCCTAATCCCCCCTCTTCCCTCCTCCCCTCTGCCTCTGAAATATCTGGCTAGTAATACCTCCTCCTGCCCAGACTGAGCTCCCATGAGCCCTTGCTACAGTGCCAAGGCTCTCTGAAAGGCTGTGGGTGAGGCTTGTTTAGTTTATAGGGAATTAGAGTATTAAAACAAAAAATTATTTGGCTTGAGGAATTCCCTGTAAACAATAGGAAAGGAACACAATTATGCAATGAGTAAAAGTTAATCTCGGATCCATTTTAAGCAGAAACATTTTTAAAAAATGTGTTTTAAAACCTCAAAGTACAGTACGAATATGATATGTAATTTAGCTCTTCCTATGATAGCATTGATCAAGGGATCTTGAAATTCCATTTCCTGTGAAGTACAAATCTACTGTAGGCTTTGGCAACATATATTGTCTAAAACAAGCAATCTGCTACCTCTTTGGATAGAGTAGTTAACTGTGCAGCTCAGAAAACAAATGTTCAAACTATTTCCATGTTCCACTCCGGTCACTGTCCATTGCAAGGGCCTACTGTGCCATTTTCTCTGCTGTAATGCTGGAAAATGCCTGTCCTCGTATGTTATTTTTTGGGAGTCACATTGTGCCTCCGGATAGACCCACCAGCCACTTAAATTTTCAGTAGGCAGGAAGCAAATTTTACCACAGCTGATGAGAATATTTGACTCATAAAAAAGTATTTCGTAAACCATTTTGCTTCTGTACACCATTATGCATGGTCATCTTTTGTGCCTGATTGCTGTTAGCATTTGCCTTGTTTAGTTATGAGTTTAGTTGGGCTTTAGGTTGGGTTCCTATCTGCCTGTCGGACCACATACAGGGGCGGACTATGTACTGTCTGTTCCAATGGCTTTGGTCTGGCTGGAACCTGGGGCAGATGCATTATTACCATAGTCTATATGGGGAATGCATCCACCTCACAAGGATTATCATGGACTGCACGGAAGAGCGGCCCACTTACCATAACAGATCCAATGGATGCGTTTCAGGCTGACTAGTGTGAACAGCTCCCATTTGTAAAGCAGGATCTGTTCTCTGTCAGTTTTGCGATGAGCGATGAACAAACAAAAAATGTCCTGCTCAGCTCAAGTGGGAACACAGCCTGGGAGTGGTTCAGGGATTGTAGATGTGGGTCAAATTACATGAGTAGCAGAGTAAACTGTGGTTTAAGTGTCTGAAACATTAATTTGAACTTTGTGGAATGTAAGATTTTCATATCTCATTGTATGTTTTTAAATGCTATTTTGCAGTTGGAAAATCCAACCGAGAGACAGAATGGTGTTCCTCAGACCAATGGCAGAAGCTGTACTGAGCTGCACCGGCATTTGATGTCTGTTTCAAGCGTGCCTCCATTATCAGCCAAGGATGACAGCAATAAGGAAGTCGAAAGTGATTCAGCAGAGGAGGATCATGTGGAGGATGAATCGGGGAACTCCTCTCTGAAACCAGCTGTACAGAGCCAGGATCTCCAGTTCACATGCGAACAGGAGAAGCAAGCGGTGGTGGACCTTATCCGGTATATGCACACCTACTGCCTTCCACCCAACAAATATCACAATGATGAGAAATACCAGCATTGTACCAGTCTCCAGAAGAGACCAAAGACTGACATCACCCCATCTGTGACTTCTTGTTCAAGCCAAGGAAGCAACGCAAACTTGGATAATGCCAAGGGAAAGCCCCACGCAGTGGGCAAAATTAAAAAGACAAAACCTTCACGGACTGAATCTTCAATCTTGAAAGTACTGCTCGCTAAAGACATTTGTGGGGATGTAAGCAAGCCATACAGGTTGGCAAAGCCAGTATATGCAGCAATTACTGACTTGTCTTGTAGCCATGTAACACAAGGGAAAACAGAGAGGGGGTTGGGAAGGGGTATCGGACAAGAGTTGGAGAAAACTCACAAGCCATTTCTGTCTCTCAGAAAAGAGAGCAAATGCATGGAAGGGGACTCTGGGAGGTCAGCACTAAGTGCTTCAGAGCAGGTGACCAATAAATATGCTTTAAAACAGGAATGCTCTGTTTATGCAGTCAGGCGCTCAAGTAGGCTGAACCCAGAGTTCTGGTTTAATAATGAATCAGCACAGCCAGACATGAGTGGGCAGATTACTCCAGAACAGTCTCTCTATTTGACGGAACAGCCTTTTGTTGATGAAGAACAGGTGGCTGAAGTGGAGGTGGAAGAGTCTCTTGACACTACTTGTCAGGTGGGAGTGGACAGAACTCCAGAAGACATTAATATGCTTGAAATTGATTCTAGAAAAGCACAGAATGACTCAGACAAGCAACAATGCCACCCCATGGGTAAGACTGACTGGCTTATAGATAGCCAAAAAATGTATGCAGAGCTGGTGATTTCTCATTGAACAAATAACTGCAGATTTACATATATTTAAAGTAAGCATTATAGATGGTGCAGATATACTGGATTAATTGTACTCCAATAAGGATTTATACGAAGGCAGTGGATGCCTTCTGTTACATGTACAGGCCTCTTGCTATATCACATAGGAGATTCCTCCATTACCAAACTACTACGCTGATGCAAATGTTCAATTGTAGTACATACCCAAAGTTTTCCGGCCAATACTGGAATCTTATATCGAGTTAAAGTGACACTGAAGTGGAAAAAAAATAATATAATGAATCGTATGTGTAGTATGGATAATTAATAGAACATTACTATAAAAGAAAAGAGTCTCCTATTTTTATTCTTAGTTATATAGCTTTTTTTCTCTTTTTTTCTTTGTTTTATAACATTGCATTGTTCTAATATTAGTAGTATACAAACTACACTATGCATTTCAAACTATGAAACAGAGCAGAGCTAATGATCCCTGCAGTAAAATCTTATCTGAAATTGTATTTCATTGTTTCCTTGATATATAAATTCTTCAGAAAATAGCATTGCTCGCTGACTAAATTAGTTGGAGAGCTCGGAGCAGCTCTTTTGCATAGATAACAAGTAACGTTTCTTAACTCTTCCTGTACTGGAAACAAAATGAGACTCATACCTTTGCTTCTGATCTATTTCTTAGCTGTACTACACATGCAATTCATTCTCATATGTTTATTTTCACTTCAGATTTCCTTTAATGGCATTCATAGAGGAATGGATGTTTGCCAGTCAATAATAAGACTATCTTCATGTACAGTTAGTGTAGTTGCATTCTCGGGAGAAAAGGCCTATGATTGCATACATGGAGCGAAGGCAGCATTTTTAGCTACAGCTGTATGTAAACAAATGGGCTCTGCTGTTTTCTCAAATCTTCTAAGTGGACTTGTATTATTAATCAAGCGATATTTGTAAAACTATGTGCGGTAAAAGTACACAGATCCTGTAAGTGTTTTTACATTGCTTTTTAGTTATTAGCGAATGTGTTATACGCAGTCTCCATATAAATATAAGAATTTATAAATGTAGTGTGTAATGGTAGTGATAAAATGTACAACACAATAATGTATAGGTGCAGCCTGAGTTTTTCTCTATATAGGTTCCTGTACTTATCACACCATCTTTAATTACACACCTTTGGCTTATTGGGTGTACCTAGAAATATTAAGATCATATTTAAATATTGTGTTTGGCTTAACACTTCATAATGTTCAGTAACTGTGGCCCAAACAGAATTCAGAAGTAGGAGGACTTTGCATTGTTGTTTCTTATTGTGGTTAGGTGTGCCAGTGTGAAGAGAATAAGGCGACACTCTTCCTTGGTGCATTAATTGAAGTGGTTAGTTAGCTTGGGTGAGATATTATTATTATTATTATTATTATTATTATTGATAATAAACTTTATTTATAAAGTGCAAACATATTACACAATGCTGTGCAATGTAAATGGGAGACATTACAATGTTCCTGTGTAGCGTTGTTTAATGCTGTAGTGTTCAACAATGTTACACAAAAATAGTGACGTAAACATTGTAGCATACTTGTTACTGAGTCCATATGGTGGGGGAGCGGAGCACACAGAGAAGTAGGGCCTGCCAAATAGGCTTACATTCTAAGGGGTGGGGTACAAATCCAAGAGATGGAGCTGGAGCAGTGAAGGATGGCAGTTAACCTCCCTGGCGTTCTATTAAGATCGCCAGGGAGGCTGCGGGAGGGTTTTTTTTAAATTAAAAAAAAACTGTTTCATGCAGCCAACTGAAAGTTGGCTGCATGAAAGCCCACTAGAGGGCGCTCCGGAGGCGTTCTTCCGATCGCCTCCGGTGCCCAGAATAAACAAGGAAGGCCGCAACGAGCGGCCTTCCTTGTTTTGCTTACATCGTCGCCATAGCGACGAGTGGAGTGACGTCATGGACGTCAGCCGACGTCCTGACGTCAGCCGCCTCCGATCCAGCCCTTAGCACTGGCCGGAACTTTTGTTCCGGCTGTGCAGGGCTCGGGCGGCTGGGGGGACCCTCTTTCGCCGCTGCTCGCGGCGGATCGCCGCAGGGCGGCGGCGATCAGGCAGCACACGCGGCTGGCAAAGTGCCGGCTGCGTGTGCTCCTTTGTATTTTGTAAAAATCGGCCCAGCAGGGCCTGAGCGGCGACCTCCGGCGGTGATGGACGGATATATTCGTCCATACCGCTGAGGAGGTTAAGCAATGGCGAACGGATGAGTCTTTAACCTCTTGGGAACCACAGGCTTACACCCCCCTAGTGACCAGGCTATTTTTTACAATTCAACAATCTGCAGCTTTAACAGTTCGCTGCACAGCCATACAATTGTGCACACAAATTAATCTTGCCACCAACAGAGCTTTCTGTTGGTGGCATCTGATTTCTTCTGCATTTTTTTTTTATTAATTTTGTTCTTATTTATCTTTGAATACATTTCCTTATTTATTTTTTTAGTTCCCTGCTTTCCTCCCGAGATCCAATCAGTGATCACCTCTCATAGGCATCAGTCTATGAGATGGGATCACATTGTAGGCCACTTGAGGGGACAGCTTTGTCACTAAGCTGTCCCCTTACAGTGCTGCACATAGATCGCAGAGCTGTATAAACAAAAGAAAATGTTTTTTCTCTAACAGCCTGCTGGCCGCGATCATGTGCTAGCAGGCTGATGTCGGAGCTCCACACCGTCACCCCCACTAATCTCCGCTCCCAGGACTTAAGTCCTGGGGAGCCACTTTGGGGCCGCTGAGGAGTTAAAACTGTAGTGTGGAGAATATGGAGGCTGCCTTATTTATTTCCTTTTAAATAATACCAGTTGCCGGGAATCCTGCTGGTCTATTTGGCTGAAGTAGAATCTGAATAACACCAGAAATAAACATGCAACTTATCTTGTCAGATCTGACAATGTCACAAATACCTGATCTGCTGCATGCTTGTTCAGGGGCTATGGCTTACAGTATTAGAGGCAGAGGATCAACAGGTCATCCAGGCAACTGCTATTGTTTAAAAGGAAATAAATATGGCAGCCCCAAATCCCTCTTGTTACAGTTGTCCTTTAAGCACTGCTTGAAAGAGCTGAAGGTGGGGGCGAGTCTGGTGGGGGAAGGAGTTCCATAGAGTATGGGCTGCTCTGGAGATGTCCAGGAGCCTTGCGAGTGACTAAATGATGCGAGGGGTGGCAGTGGCATAGCTAAGGAGCTTTGAGCCCTGGTGCAAGCTTTACATGGGGCCCCCATGCACTCTATACATAACAATTGATATGGCACACCAAAAATTACACATTACAAGTATTTAGAGCATCTATAGAAGTGATTATTACCAGCACAGGACCAATAGGAAGCTAATACTGTGTTTGAGGGAGGGCCCCATGGGGTTCCCTCTGGCCCAAGGTCCCCGATGCGGTTGCATCCTCTGCAACCCCTATTGCTACGCCACTGAGGGGTGGACACCCGTAGAGTGTAGGAGGAGCAGAGGGAGTACGTTGGAAAGTATCTCTGGATGAGATGTACAAAGGGGAGGTATGGTGGATGGATTTGAACTCATGGGGGATTCCTCCTGGTGTTCAGTTTACATTAAGATGATGTATACATAGAAGCAACCCACTAAAAGATAAATAATGTGTGGCTGCTGAACAAGTCTCAGGTGACAGTAAAAAAAAAAACTATAAATGGCATATTTTATAAGGCTAAACTGCTTCTTCAGGTCAAGTGCTAAAATGTGAGAGAGGCCAAGCTCTCGGGGGTTAATCTGGAGTGGGCTACAGTTTCGGAGTAAGCAGGAATATCTGCGGCTGTTGGCTTGTTGTGGCATCACAGTTCATTGTTTTTGGCACACTGTGTGTCATGTGAAAAGCAGCCTGACTTTAGTTGTGACCTTGTCTGTCCCTAAAATGTGACCTTCATGTGCACTGGCAAATATCTGCTTTCACATCGAAGCATGCAACCTGGCTGACCATGATTGACTGATGAGAAGTCTAAACATTTGTTGCTTGAATTTAAAGGAGAATGCCACTAAACTGCCTTAGTATTATTTTACTCCAAGGCACAGTTATACTTGTCTTCTGGGGTGACATTTAGGCCGCTTTCACATTTGGACGTTGCGTTTTAGGGGACGTTAAGGTCGCATTACGTCCCCTAACGCAACACATGGTGATGGTATTTAGGAGGACGCTACATAGAGCTGCGTTAAGAGGCTGTTGGTGCGCCTTTTTTGTCCTACAGACTGCGGAGACCACGTGATCGGAACACTCATCAATTGGTCCCGCCAGCCAATCAGATGCCGCTCCAGGAAGTAAACACTGCAGTGCAGTGAATAATAATTAGCCATGTGGCTGGCTGCAATAGCGGACTCTCCCCTCCTCCTCTCCTGCACAAAACAAGAAAAAAAACACAAAGTACTGAGCAATGTGCAAACACGCGGCTAAAACAGCTTAGAACGCACAGCATGATGCACTTTCATACAACGTCCAGCGTTACACTGTAACGCAACGTGGGCACTGTGAACAGCCCATTGATTTTTCTTTACTGTGAGTTGGGCTGCGTTACAGGCTGCTGTAACGTCAACCTATAACGTCCCAATGTGAAAGCAGCCTAACTAAGCACTTCCACTTTTTCTTGCTTCACTTGAAGATGTTTAGAATTCAATTGGCATAAAACATCAGAACAAAATTTCTCACAAATAAGCTGTGGGATTACCCCCTTTTTTATTTATAGGGCTTTTAATATCAATAAATAAGTTCCCATACCCCTCATGTTGAGAAATGCATGAATTTATTGCTGCTATAGATAAAAATGTGGCTTGACCGTCTGCCAGTGGGTGGGGGAGTCCTCTCATCTTCAGCGCCCCCTAGGTGGAGGTGGGGGTACTGCATCTCTCTTAATGCCTGTTGGAAGGGGGTGTGACCCTATTAACTGTAATTCAAGGGATAGTGCTGTCCTATGTCCTGGGACTGGTTGTGGCCCTGTCCTCTTCCTGTATAGGAGGAGTGTCTTGGCACAGGCATGTTATTCTGTCTCACTTCCACAATGTATTCTGGGTGGGGGCTTGGCACTGTGCCGCTGTTCATGCTCTTTGTGGGAGGAGTGTCTTGGTACAGGCAATTATTCCAGTTACTCTGTCTCACTACCAAGCTATATTCTGGTAAGGGGTGTGGCTCTGTGCTGCTGATAACCATCCCTCTTGCTATCCTGTATGGTAGAAGTGTAATGGCACAGACAATCGCTTGGCCTTTCACACTCCGTTCTAGAGCAGGCTGCGACTGGGTCATCATTTACATCCTTCCTCATCTATCAACTTAGAAGAGGTGTGGCCCTGGAACGGTAGGTGATAGTTAGGCTGTTAGACAGCAGAGTGAGTCAGCATACAGCCATACTTGTAAGAATTACCACGTCTACCTGATTGTTTGATCAGTTTTGGACAAGCTTTCTATTAGAATAGTAATCAGGCTTGTTGGGAAATCTCCATTGAGTTAGCTGGTGGAGGAGCAGTGGGGGGTCCACAACCTTGTAGTGATGTGCTGCAATGCGCAGTAGCATGCAAGTTGCTTTAACAACTCTGTTAAAGATTTCTGCTTAGTTCTGTTTTAAAGAGGACAAGGTTGTACAATCTATCAGAAGCTGTAAAAAAATCGATCACTACAGGCTCCTAAATACACACAGCTGAACCAATTATTTCCTGCAGGTCCAATCTGATTTCCGATGGTTTTTCTGATTGATTTTATAGTCACTTCTATATAATATCGATCAGAAATCAGATCGGACCTGTTGGAAATAATCAATTTGACCATCAATCTGACGGAAAATTGCAGGGTTTGTACCAGGCACAAGGGTGCTGATCTCTGCAGTGGAGCTCTCTACTCTGGCCAAGTGCTGCCTCACTGTAATGCTAGGTACACACCATAAGATAGTTTGGCAGATAAATGGTTTGATAGATAAATTCTGTCATGTCCGATCTTATTTTCGATAGTTTTTCTGATCAATTTCTCATAGAAGTGAATGGAAATTGATAAGAAAATCGATCGGACAGTAAATCGGCTGAAAAACCTTATCGTGTGTAGCTAGCATAAGACCAAGGGGCTAGTGACAGAAGTCTATTGCATAGATTGTTATCAGTAAACATGTTTCTGTACCGTGTTAGCCAAACAATATATGTAGGTAGAAAAAAACAAAAGTCTGTGTAATGGGAGCATTGTCCTTGAGACGCACTCTGTTGTCCTTCTACAAGTGACCTTGCTTTAGGCGCTTGTAGAATGTGACAGTGGCTCCTACAGTGACCTTGTAGTGAGAAGGCCCTGGGGTCATATTTCTTTCCTATTTATGATAGGGGTCTTATTTCTTTCCCTTTAAACATTGCCTGGCTCTTCCAATGTGATCTTTTTGGCTTTAGAATTGTTTAAATCGCCCACCTACAACAAGCATGCAGCCACTGTAAGCAGATCTCAGTCAGAGCATAGGGACAGATGCAGAATGAGCAGAACAGCCATACAATTAAAGTGAACCCAAATTAAAAATACAAGATTTCAGAAATGAAATCTATTTTCTAAATTATAATAATAAATAGCAGCCTTTTTTCAGCTGCATGATGACAAATATAAAATATTTTACATTTATTGGTGGAACCCCTCCCTTCCTTTCAAATTGCCGGGACAGAATCCGGCAAACTGGTGGAGTAGATGGTGTCCGGCAATGGAGGAATTGCTAATGGCTGCCCCCAGTATAACCCTAGCTATGAAAAGAAGGGTGAAAAGCATGCACTGAAATGCTTATAGGCTTGAAGGAGTGTTTATTTATCTTTGTATGTGTCAGAGTGGTGCAACTAAATCTTTTAAATTAAAAAAAATGTTTGGTTTGGGTCCGCTTTAATATTGAAGTAGTAGTTGAAATCTATTTAACCACTTAAGGACTGCAGTCTTAAACCCCCCCTAGTGACCAGGCTATTTTTTACAATTAAGACCACTGCAGCTTTAAGGGCTCACTGCAGGGCCGCACAACTCAGCACACAAGTGATTCCCCTCCCCCCTTTCTGCCCATCAGCAGAGCTTTCTGTTGGTGAGCTATGATCGCTCCCAGGATGTTGTTGTTTTTTTTTGTTTTTTTTAATAAATATTTCTTTTATTTTATAATAAATTTGCCTTTAAAAAAAAAAAATCTCTCCCTCCCTCCTCCCACCAGCTAATCAGTGTGATCTGCTGTCATAGGCTTCAGCCTATGACAGCGGATCGCTTCCCTGCCGCCAAGGGGGACAGCCGTGTCACACGGCTGTCCCCAGAACAGCGCTGCCGTAGATCACAGAGCTTTACTATGTAACTAAGACGGTGGTTTCGGCGTCTAACAGTCTCCTAGCAGCGATCACCGCTGAGAGACTGACAGAACGGAGTGGCGTAATTCAAGCGGAAATGCATTCAAGCGGAAATGCACGCGCATTGGCGCACAATCTCCTGAAAAACGCCCCCAGGACTGCTCGACAATTGACGTTAGGCTTTTCTGGGGCTGCTACCACTTCCACGCCAATAGGCGTGGAGCAGCCTTTAGGTAGTTAGACATTGAAGTGCAGTGTATGGCAGTTTTGAACTGTCAAACTATTTTTTTTAATTTTTTTAAGGAACTTGACTTGGCAGTTTCTTTAAGAGTAACTGTCAGGCGTAAAATCAAAAATCAATTCTCTTTTTTTATCTAGTAAACAAGTAATAAGGATGCTAACCAGGCAATCCAAAAATTAAAATCTCTATTACTTGTTAATAAGAGTCAGGTAAACTGGGGAATGATTATTTATTTGGTACACACAAAATTTGGTACACAAAAAGGAAATTGCAGGGCATGCTGGGTTGTGCTTTATTGCTTCTGTACTTCCCTTTAGACTAAACTAATGCAGCTTGATTGGCTGAAGCCTCTTTCCCTCCTGTTTTCCCCTCCCACACTTTTGTTCCTCTCTGATTGGCCAATATTTCTCATGCTGAGACAATGCCGTTTTTATAGTAAAGGGCAGGCAAATCAGGCAGAAGAGACTAAGGGAGGAAATGACATCAGAATTGGCTTCAAAATAGCCACACTTAAAATGGGAAATGCTAAGAAGGCTTTTCTTTTTTTTTTACTGTGAAAAAAATCACTAAAATCAAAACGTGGACAGTGCAAAACATATGTAAGTAGATCAATTATTTATCTACTCATATATGTGGGCGTTTCTTTTTCTGAGATAGTAAGGCTTGACCGCTCCTCTTTAACAGACACAAACAAAACAATATAAGGGATAGACGGTGTGTGTGTGTGTGTGTGTGTGTGTGTATATATATATATATATATATATATATATATATATATATATATATATATATACATATATATATTACAAGTCAAGGACAGTATGTAAGTTCTAGTGGCAATAAACAGCAGTAAATACCCACCATAAAGAGCGCGGAAGGTGGATCGGGGGATACGCGGTGACGAAAGATGTGCTGAATGATTGTTCCCCGATCCATCTTCTTCTATTGCGTACCGTGGGAACAAATAACGGGGGCAAATGCAATGCTGAACAATGGTGGTAATTAGCGTGGGAGTCAGTGGAGATTAGAAAGACTGTCCACGATTGGATCCCTCATGACTGTTGTTAGAAGCCAATGATTATCGTGTGTAATTGCCCATCATTAAACGAAAGTTCATTAAACAGTGTTACGCGATTATGCACAAACGGTTGGAAATCAATGGCGATTCGATGCGGAAATCTTCTGGTGGGTATGGGCCTTTAGTCTCCCACTAGTTTTACACTTCTAGGGTACCCATGTCTGTAGAGAAACATGGACTGACCAATGCCTGCCCAAACCATCCATAGTACTTGAACTGAGAACTGTAGCTCTGTTACTTGGTATAATACACAAGATCAAGAGAAATTATTTTTCTTAGACAAGCAAATACCAAAAAATACACCAGTAGTAGTTTGTTTCTTAAAAATTATTTTATTGCCTTGATGGTGTGCTGCATTGCCTTACATTTGCACATTACATACAGTGTAGTAGTGTATGCTTTAATCTTCTTTATTGGCATTCAGTGGAGTGTAGCACCATCCAGTGGATGAAGTAACATGCTGCAGACTATAGCAACGTGTGATTACTGACAGCAATAATTACTTTGTTTTGTTTATGCTTACAGATAACACCAGATGCCCTTCTGTCTCCTTGTCACAAACGTAAGTACGCCACACAAATGAATGAATATACTATTCCTTGCATGACTGATAACGTGTATGGTTTTTTTTCTGTGGGGGGGAACACTTAAAGTATGATGAAGATGATGTTATCCATTCAGTCGTATCCGACTCTCTTGGTGATAATATGGGTTAGCTCTCTCCATGATGCCCAATCTTGTACAATTTCTGCCAGTTGTCTTAAAGTATAGTTGCCATTAAACTGTAATAAGATATGGCAGAAAAACAGCTCTGAATAAAAATACAATCCTATCCCTCCTGTGATTAAAATAACTACTTTATTACTAGTTAGTTTTTTTATTAATATTTTGAGTAGTAGTTGAATTGCTGTTATTTTCAGTTATGTCAAGCCTATGTTTGCTCACTTTTCTGTTTTTATCTGTATGAAATCCATGTCTTCTCGTATTTGCTGTATGTTTTGTTAGATAGCTGTTTGTGCCTGTTATTGCTTATTTTGTATGATGTGCCCTTGCTTGTATCTTACTTTGTACAGCACAATGGAAAGTAATGGGGCTGTATTAATCATTAATCATGCTGCTATGTTACTTTGTAGTAACTCCGCATTTGAGAAGAGGAACTTTGATCAAGGACTCCCAGTGGAGTTATGTGGGACTGCAGGTACCATTTATTTGAGTTACAAATTCATTTTTTTGGTGACTGCTTGCATAAAAGTATGAGTACCTCAAATTCAAGTCACACAGAGTAAAAATCTTGCATGCTGCAACTAAACATTATGCATTCATTGTTAGATTGTTTATTAAAGAGGAACTGTAGTCCAAATAACATAATAAATTAAATAGCTTTTTTTTTTCCTTTATTCATTTATAAATTATTTAGTCAGTGTTTGCCTATTGTAAAAAAATGTTCCCTCCCTGACTTACATTCTTAAATGTATCCCAGGCAACACCATCTTTAGTACTAGCAGGTGATCTCTGAGGAATGTTCATCTACTGACTGATTCTAGGAACACACCATACAAATGTATTCTAGAAAGATGGTTCGATAGATAATTTCAGTCATGTCCGATATTTTTGATCGTTTTTCTGGTCGATTTGTCATAGAAGTGAATGGAGATTGATAAGAAAAGATAAGAGAATTGAGCGAGAAATTGAGCAGAAAAACGAATTGAAAATCAATTGAACGGAAATTCGACCGAAAAAAAACCGCATTGTGTGTTCCTAGCTTTAGTTCTAATGCCAGTAGAAAAGATCTCTGTGCTTGGGAGGGAGGGGGGCATTCTGCATAATAGCCGGGGGGGAGAGGGGGCATACTAAACAGCCTGGGCTAAGCCAATCCTCAGTGGGAGGGTGAGGCTACATACCAATATACAGCAAAATATAGCTGTAGGAAGCATTGCTGATGCTGAAATAAGGTGACCATTTTAATGTAAAAGTGGGCATCCTGAATAATTTACTGCATTCTACTATATGTCATTACGGTTCCTCTTTAAGCTTTTTGATGTTTACGAAGGTCCTAAACAAGATGACCTGTTACAGATGCATTTCTTTTGAGCCTTACTATCATGGGTGTTCATAAGTATGGCATTGAGCAGTACATGCCCTCCCTCACTGGATAAGCCAACCACCTTCTACAATAATTAGTGAGATTGCAGCTTTAAAGGGACTCCGAGCAGTGCAGAAACTATGGAAAGATGCACATCATTTTAAAGCTCTCTTTCTCCTCTTTCCAATGATATATAAACCGCCACCCTACGCCTTTTAGTTTTAGCTATTTTCGCGATTGAAATTGCAGTGGCCGCGATTTCAATCGCAAAAATAGAGAAAACTAAAAGGCGTAGGGCGACAATTTAGGTGTTGCCAGAAAGAGGAGAAAGAGAGCTTTAAAATGATTGGGAAGAGCTAGGAGGCGCCCGTGGACGTGTATCTGTGGTTCTTGAACTGAGTGTAATAGTTCACACAAGGTACATGTAGTCCTACCTTATAGTAGTGCGATTCACACGTACAATGATGGTTGAAGTTTCTCAAATTTTATTGGGGCACAAATGACTTTTTTCCCAGTCCCCTTTACCCCTGCACAGGGGTGCACACTCGGAATTTTTTCCAGTGGCACATTTTTCTCTTGGAGCTGCGACCTATTCCATCATCGGAAGCAAGGCCGAGTGAGGACAGTACTTCCTCACATGCGAGCAAAGTGGTTGCTTATGGATAGCAACCTAATTTTGTGAGTATATTTCTTATTATATACATATACTGGTGCCTCGTTGATAATACACCAGATCGGGCTCCCGGTCTCCCTGTGCCTTTTTTGTTTCCTACAAGAGCCAGCTTTAAAATGATATCCATCTTTCCATAGTTACTTGTATTACACAGGGCGACACTTTCCCCAGTGTCAGCAGCTGCATTCAGCAGAATGGAGCTGCTGACTTTGAGAAAAAGTTGCCCTGTGTAATACAATGTAACTATGCAAAGATGGATATCATTTTAAAGCTCTCTTTCTCCTCTGACGACACCTAAATCGTCGCCCTACGCCTTTTAGTTTTCTCTATTTTCGCGATTGAAATTGCGGCCGTTGCAATTTCAATCGCGAAAATAGCGAAAACTAAAAGGTGTAGGGTGGCGGTTTATATATCATTGGAAAGAGGAGAAAGAGAGCTTTAAAATGATATGCATCTTTCCATAGTTTCTGCACTGCTCAGAGTCCCTTTAAACCCTCAGACTAGTGCCCTTTTACTGCCCAAGCAGCCTCCTTCCAGCCTGCAGCTATGAATGTTCCTGGGCTGCCGTGCTACCTCTTTCCAGACTGCGCTTATTATATCATAAGGCAACTTTGAGCACACTTCAATCTTTATATCTGACCCTCTTAATTTGAACATTAAGACTTAAGTTTAGGTTGGTGCAGGAGTATAGCCAGCTATGATACCCCCTCAATGCTTCCTCCATGCTGCAGGGAAGGAGATTGCAGCATGGTTAGCTACTAGTTGCTATAGTGTATCCCTCCATGGTTTGCCCTATCTTCTGTCCCAGCAGCTATGTGGCATCACAGCGGCAGGGCTGGTTTAAGGCTCAGTGGGGCTCAGGTGCAAATGTAACCTGGAGCCCACCTCCGCAGCAAAGTCAAGCCCACAGAGCCCCTGAGCTGAATTCCATTTTCTGCCCCCAATCTTCAAAGCTTCCTGAGGCCTGTACCATTTTGAGTAGTATTGTAAGTCACTTGTCCCGGCATGCTGCTCCGTGTGTGCTCCCCATCTTCATCTGCAGTGCTGGGTGCCTCTTCTTTGTGACCTGGCACATGTTATGCGGAATGACATGCGCTGGGTCATGGAGAAGAAACAGCCAGCACCAGGAACGTGGAGCTTGGAGAGAGCAGCGTGCCGAAATAGGTGAGTTACTGCCAGGAATGGTGTAGAGGCCCTGGTGAGAGACCTAAGGGAGGGATACGGCAGAGCTGGGGTGTTGCCCTCTTTGCCTTGGGAGAACAGACACACAGTGAAGGAGGAGAGGCGCTCAATTCTGCATCTAGACCCATTGAGTTATGCTCCTGTTTGCCTGATGGGGCGGGACCACACCTGCGAAACGCGTTGCACTAAGTGGAGTTCAATACAATATTTTTGTATTGATATATTGTGACTCAATTGAGTTTTATATTTTTGAGGGAGGTAAGTCCACCTTAACATCCCCCTCTTTTAGACGGTTTTTAAACATTTTTATTCTACTCTGGCGCCTCTGTACACCAAGCCTTGCTGAAATGAAAGTAGGGATGGAATGAAATGCACAGTAACGAGGACCAATTAGAGATGGTCAATGAGATGCAAATAATTTTATGAAAATTGAATGTAGCTTGGAATTAGGCTAGTTAAAATCAGGAAGTGGATTTCACTGGCCTTCTGCATACAGTTTGTATGAAATGTGCATGCAAGCCAGAATTATTTGCATCTCATTGATCATCTCTAGTAATGACAGGCTCCATTGTTCTTCTGCACACCAGCATTGTTGAAGGGAGCAGGAGTGGCACACAGGCAGCATGGGCTTTCAGGGCAGGAGTGGCACACAGGCAGCATGGGCTTTCAGGGCAGGAGGCGCGTAGGCAGCATGGGCTTTCAGGGCAGGAGTGGCACACAGGCAGCATGGGCTTTCAGAGCAGGAGGCGCGTAGGCAGCATGGGCTTTCAGGGCAGGAGTGGCACACAGGCAGCATGGGCTTTCAGGGCAGGAGTGGCACACAGGCAGCATGGGCTTTCAGGGCAGGAGGCGCGTAGGCAGCATGGGCTTTCAGGGCAGGAGTGGCACACAGGCAGCATGGGCTTTCAGGGCAGGAGGCGCGTAGGCAGCATGGGCTTTCAGAGCAGGAGGCGCGTAGGCAGCATGGGCTTTCAGGGCAGGAGGCGCGTAGGCAGCATGGGCTTTCAGGGCAGGAGTGGCACACAGGCAGCATGGGCTTTCAGGGCAGGAGGGGCGCGCAGGCAGCATGGGCTTTCAGGGCAGGAGTGGCACACAGGCAGCATGGGCTTTCAGAGCAGGAGGCGCGTAGGCAGCATGGGCTTTCAGGGCAGGAGTGGCACACAGGCAGCATGGGCTTTTAGGGCAGGAGTGGCACACAGGCAGCATGGGCTTTCAGGGCAGGAGGCGCGTAGGCAGCATGGGCTTTCAGGGCAGGAGTGGCACACAGGCAGCATGGGCTTTTAGGGCAGGAGTGGCACACAGGCAGCATGGGCTTTCAGGGCAGGAGGCGCGTAGGCAGCATGGGCTTTCAGGGCAGGAGGCGCGTAGGCAGCATGGGCTTTCAGGGCAGGAGGCGCGTAGGCAGCATGGGCTTTCAGGGCAGGAGTGGCACACAGGCAGCATGGGCTTTCAGGGCAGGAGGGGCGCGCAGGCAGCATGGGCTTTCAGGGCAGGAGTGGCACACAGGCAGCATGGGCTTTCAGAGCAGGAGGCGCGTAGGCAGCATGGGCTTTCAGGGCAGGAGGCGCGTAGGCAGCATGGGCTTTCAGGGCAGGAGTGGCACACAGGCAGCATGGGCTTTCAGAGCAGGAGGCGCGTAGGCAGCATGGGCTTTTAGGGCAGGAGTGGCACACAGGCAGCATGGGCTTTCAGGGCAGGAGTGGCACACAGGCAGCATGGGCTTTCAGGGCAGGAGGGGCGCGCAGGCAGCATGGGCTTTCAGGGCAGGAGTGGCACACAGGCAGCATGGGCTTTCAGAGCAGGAGGCGCGTAGGCAGCATGGGCTTTCAGGGCAGGAGGCGTGTAGGCAGCATGGGCTTTCAGGGCAGGAGGCGCGTAGGCAGCATGGGCTTTCAGGGCAGGAGTGGCACACAGGCAGCATGGGCTTTCAGAGCAGGAGGCGCGTAGGCAGCATGGGCTTTCAGGGCAGGAGTGGCACACAGGCAGCATGGGCTTTCAGGGCAGGAGTGGCACACAGGCAGCATGGGCTTTCAGAGCAGGAGGCGCGTAGGCAGCATGGGCTTTTAGGGCAGGAGTGGCACACAGGCAGCATGGGCTTTCAGGGCAGGAGGCGCGTAGGCAGCATGGGCTTTCAGGGCAGGAGTGGCACACAGGCAGCATGGGCTTTCAGGGCAGGAGGGGCGCGCAGGCAGCATGGGCTTTCAGGGCAGGAGTGGCACACAGGCAGCATGGGCTTTCAGGGCAGGAGGGGCGCGCAGGCAGCATGGGCTTTCAGGGCAGGAGGGGCGCGCAGGCAGCATGGGCTTTCAGGGCAGGAGGGGCGCGCAGGTAGGTGGGGAGAAGTATAAGTTGAAATAGGGAAAACTTGAATTTTAAGTCAACCCACCTATTTTAAGGCTAATTTTTACATATATATATATATATATATATATATATATATATATTATGATTTGTTTTAAGTACCTGTTAAGGAGCTGAAGCACTGCACTTCATGCACCACAGACTGTCATTGCTATAGGCTTCAGTCTTATCACATTATTCCTTCCAGTCTGAACAGTATGATTATGCAATCCAAAACACCACCACTAGCACCACCCACACAGTCTGAAACTTTTTAGCTGCCAAGAATCACTTTACTGTACACATTAAAGTAATATTTAAATACACTAGCATCTAAGCTGTAATGCAGTATCTTTATTTATCTGGATATAGTTTATTTTCATGTTATTGGTTTTGTGGTCAAAATTGTATTTGTGCAGTAAGGTGGGAAAATTTGCCTGACTAAACAGACAACCTTAAAGGGATACTGTAGGGGGGTCGGGGGAAAATGAGCTGAACTTACCCGGGGCTTCTAATGGTCCCCCGCAGACATCCTGTGTTGGCGCAGCCACTCACCGATGCTCCGGCCCCGCCTCCGGTTCACTTCTGGAATCTCTGACTTTAAAGTCAGAAAACCACTGCGCCTGCGTTGCCGTGTCCTCGATCCCGCTGAGGTCATCAAGATCGCACAGCGCAGGCCCAGTATGGTCTGTGTCTGCGCAGTACACTCCTGGTGACATCAGCGGGAGCGAGGACACGGCAACGCAGGCGCAGTGGTTTTCTGACTTTAAAGTCAGAAATTCCCGAAGTGAACCGGAGGCGGGGCCAAAGCATTGGGGAGTGGCTGCGCCAACACAGGATGTCTGCGGGGGACCATTTGAAGCCCCGGGTAAGTTCAGCTCATTTTCCCCCGACCCTCTACAGTATCCCTTTAAGCTCACATTTAATGCTTGGGCAGAAAAGTATTAAGAATAAGGGGAAAAACATATCAAACTTGAATTTATTAGAGATATCTTATTTTGAGTGCGTCTGCTTGCTGGGGACTGAAAATCAATCGCATATCCAAAATTCAATAGTTTTCTCACGGGTTTCTAATTTTATCTACAAAATACAGCACTTGGCAATTGAAAAAGTACTACAAAGTGTGGTAGCAAAGTCATATAAGTTGGGACAATGTATTTTAAGTACTTGTGAGAGGCTAAAAAAGTATTTTATCATTATCAATATGGCATGAAAATAGCTCCTGTGAGAAAACTCAGAATAGTGAAACTGTCTTTTGTGATTGTGAGAAAACTCAGGAAAAAGTTTTTTATCTAGGGAAAAGGGGAGGGGGGTAGTTTGAGAGATGCTTGATGTATGTGGGCCAATATCTCTTGCATTTTGATCTTGGAAAAAAATGGGGCCTCCAATCTGCAGAATCCCATGTCTGCTTTGCATTTAGTAATTTTTTGCTTTTCTTTGAAGGCCTAACACCACCAACTACTCCTCCATACAAGCCTGCGGAGGAAGACCTGTACAAACCTGACATCACTCAAGAACCTGTAAATAATGATTCATTGATCACCTCGTCCATAAAATCTGGAGTAACTGAACAACACTTGACTCTAAGTAGGAGACTGTCGAAGAAACAGCCTGAGAGGACTGAACTGTTTGCACACTTGAGCAGAACTGCATCCCTGCCTGTGAGCTCAACTCCTCAAGCAATGAAGAGACCATTTTCCCGGTCTTTTGGAGACCACGATTATTGCCAAGTTAGGAAATCAGAGACTGCTTTTCAGCGGAAAATGATCAAATCTGTGAACCTGCCAAGCTTTGAAGACAGGAAGCAGAAACTTATGGTGCCTCCAGTACCAGTGAGGAAAATGGACAGAAAATCTGAATCTAAGAAACAGGACAACAAAGTATTAAAGGACCATGAAATTCGAGCAAGCCTTACTAAGCACTTTGGTTTGCCAGATAACACTCTTAAAGAGGAAGAGGATAATGTTACTTGCAACAGTCCTGAATATGATTCAGTCTTTGAGGACAGTGAGAGCGAATGTAGCTCTCCAGATGAAGAGCTTTTCTTGTCTCCGCTCAGAACAAAGTCATGTTCTCGAACATGCCCACCATCCAAGCGACAAGGCTATCCTCGCACTCAGGTTGTCAGGTCACCTGATCGGAGGAGGACACACAGGTATGAATATTTTTTTAGGAAGGTTTTAACTAAAATATATTCTACATTTATGCAGCCTGTAAATGGAACTTTTTTTTTATTATTGGTTTTGAGTATAGTAGGGATGTGTAACCTTCTTCAGCTTATAACTTCTCTCTTTGACCAACCCCTTGACCAAACCACTTCTCCTGCTAACGGAGTGCAACTTGTGATGCTCTACAATGCACCCATAACCCACTCATAGAAAATGTATCACCACGTCCAATCAGATTCATAAACTGTCTAAAATGAATTGGAATTTTGTTGAAAAGATGTGCTGGGACCAATAGATTACTGACAGATTCATTCCAGGTAATCGGCTCTGCCTTAAAGCGGAATATAACCCTGCATTTCAACTTTGCTCTAAAACATTATTTACAGTATATTATATGCAACCAGCATTTTTTTTTTTTTTACTAGACCAGCATTGGAAGGGTTACACAGAGGTTTAAAGTTCCGTGGAGAGATATGCAGAAGTTCAGATTGTTACATTCTATTTAGTTAAATGTATCTATTAAGAAATGTTACACACTCTTTGGCTGTCCTCCAGCTCCTTCTCAGTCAGAGAGAGTGAGTCACATTAAACACTTAGATACATTTATGTAAACAAAATGTATCTGTGTCAGCTTCGGATGCGTCTGCAGAAATCTCCAGGAACTTTAAACCTCTGTGTAACCCTTCCAATGCTGGTCTAGTAAAAAAAAAATGCTGGTTGCATATAATATACTGTAAATAATGTTTTAGAGCAAAGTTGAAATGCAGGGTTATATTCCGCTTTAAATATCAACTCATGTATGGCAGATACCTACTGGTTGCAGCAGCCTAAGGCAGAAACCACTGAACTCAAAAGATCAGTATGAAAGGCAATGGACATTTAACCTCCTCAGCTTTAACCCCGAGACAGGCTCGGGCCAGAAATCCGCAGCTCAGAGCGGTAACCCTATGCCTGAATCAGGGTAGATGCTGGGAAGTATATGCAGAGCCTGCGTGCAGTGGGCATTTGTAACTCACCTCCCCTGGGATCCAGACACTGGCAGCAATTCTTCTTCCGGTCCTCGGGGGCTCTCGATCACTCTGTGACATTGCCATCTGTCGTTATGACAACAGACGGCAATCTCATTATAGGGGTTGAGTGCCACCTGGAGTATGGAGGGAGAATTGCAACGCTGGATCCAGGGGAGGTGAGTAATAGTAATCTGCAGGGCTGCCTTAGATCTATCTAGCGGTATGAATTTTAGGGTCTAAAAGCTTCTGAAAAAAATGCACCACTACCACTTAACGACCGCCTAACGCCGATAGGCGGCGGCAGGTCGTAAGTGATTTTGCATGGAAACAGCCTTTCCATGCCACTTCACGGAGGGTGTCGCCGTGAACAGCCTGCAAGCCTCCAATCGCGGCTCGCAGGCGAAATGTAAACACGCGGGGAAGAAATCCCCGGTGCTTACATCATACGGCGCTGCTGCAGCAGCGCCGTAAAGCAGATCGGCGATCGCCGGCATCTGATAGCTGAAGCCTATCAGAGGAGGTGCAGGACGGTTTGCCGTCCTGTGCCGCCCAGGGGAAGGTGGGGAGGGAGGGAAAAGGAGCGAGGCAGAATATCGATGCGGAGGGGGGCTTTGAGGAGCCCCCCCGCTCGGTCATACAGAGCGGCGGCAATCAGACCCCCTCCCCAGCAGGTCATCCCTCTGGTGGGGGAAAAAAGGGGGGAAATCTGAACGCCCTGCAGTAATTCGGATCTGTGCTGCGGGCTGGAGAGCCCACGCAGCACAGATCATCCAAAACAGCGCCGGTCCTTAAGTGGTTAAGACCCTAAAATCCATAAGTAATAATACCGCTAGGGAGGTTAAAAAAAATTGCATTTCCAATATACCTTCCACTTGAGGTGTTGTGTAAAATAACATTGAAGCAGGGCTCAGCACTCCAGCCAGCTAGCTATACAGCCCTGATTTCCAGGTAGCCGCCATTCATTGTCAGAGGGTGGTCCTAATGCGTTTGTTTAATAATAATGCTGTTAAATAATTCATGCTCTGTGACATTTATTCTAAGCACATTCTGCCCTATGGCTTCTAATATTACTTAAAATTGGGCAAACAAAAGCTTGAATATGTATGCATGATGTTTTATTCACACAGAGCTTGTTCTCTTAGCAGACATGATCGCACTGAGCGGATGCGGGCTGGACACTTGAGCCAAAGGCAAATCCAAAGGAGAAGAGAGAAGGTAATAATGACTCTCATAGCGCAATATGAATTGGTTTACCAGCCTCATAACTCTAGCACAATATGTGTATATATTATTTAGGTGATACCTTATGAAAGGGCTTCATAATGAATCATTTCAATAATGTACTTCTTGTAAGAAGAAGAGGACTTATTTATTGGCTAAACAATGTCAAAGTATGGTAACTATATAGAAGAGTCAGGGTCATTCCAGTCCACTTGAGTGCACATCCCTTTTAGTAGAACAGCTCCACAAACTGCAGAAAGTTTTCCAGCACAGTGAAAATTCAGACACATACTTATGTAAGACAATTTCACAGCATAGTAGTTGTCATTGATACCAAGATATCACTTGTACCCCACAGATGATTGCCACTCGGTCACTTCAGTAGTGGTGTATGACAAGACAAATAACATTTATATTGCGCTTTTCTCCTGGCGGACTCAAAGCGCCAAAGCTACAGCCACTGGGGCGCACTCTATAGGCAGTAGCAGTATTAGGGAAACTTGCCTAAGGTCTCCTCCTGAATAGGTGCTGGCTTACTGAACAGGCAGAGCCAAGATTCGAACCCTGGTCTCCTGTGTCAGAGGCAGAGCACTTAACCGTTACACCATCCAGACAAGCAGCACCCTAAGCTGCTAATATACCCACAGACAGAAAGAGAATTTCACTATAAACCAATACATGCTCCCTGAAGTCTGCTAGAGGTGGGTCCATCTCCACTGATGATGAAACTTCCTCCTGTTGGCTCTGGACAGGGTTTTTCACTATCACAGTCAGCAAATAATTGCTCCAGGTTCTTTCTCATGTACACATGGAAATGCTGTTAAAAACGATTTCGCCTCCAAGTCGTAGCAACTTTTTTTTTTTTTGGGGGGGGGGGGGGTGTAATTCGGGGTCTGATTATTGCCGACACCCTGATTACACATGTGTGGGCTTCAGACTATAGCACTGAAGCTATACTGGTGCCCAACTCGTGCTATGAAACAACTTGCTTTGGCTATTTTCCTGAACAGAATATGTCTCTTTGCTTTCTAGTCAAGCCAAAGAAGGACTGTCTTCTTAAGTTTTTGCTGTTCAGGAAGTAGTACTGCATTTGCTTGCCAACCAAATAAGAGCAGAGCGTCACTTGTTGCTGGGGAGACTTTCTGCTGAGCTGAGTTATTTGTTGCTAGCTGGGGCTTCCTGCTTTCTGTACACTGCTGGTAGACTGATGGCTGCCTCAGACTAGTGTTAGCACTAGGCGCCAGGAAAATGACTGCACACTAGTACCTAAAGACTTCCAAACATTGAATAGATATGCTTGATGGTCCTAAACATCTGAAAATGTTGTGTTAGAAGTGTGCCCATCATTAACCTTTTATGGTTATGATTAAGGTCTACATTATGTGACGTGCATTAACTCTTTATGTATGGCTTAATTAGAAATACCAATGAGAATATATATTATGGTGTGTTGAGGACTTCTCCTTTATTTTTTCTTATTATGCAGAAGCTGCACTTACTGTTTTTGTGCAGCTTGGCACAGGCCTGGGTTCATAGTAAATCAATGGCAGTGTGAGCTAAAGAGAGGATATGGAGAAAACGTTGAATATCTTCTCACTCAGACATTATCTTCTGGAGTCCAGTCAAATGTCATTGTCCTGAATGCCCACCTACAGCAGCATATTTAGAATAATACATGCACAGAGCTTCTGATTATAGAGATAAGTGACGTTTTCTTTTCTACGGCATTCAGTTCTACTTTGGCTATGGAAAGGTGATGTTTTTAAGGTCTGGCTGCACTGAAGGCACAACGACAACAATTAGCAGGTGAAAGGTAAAGCTCTAGGGGTCAGTGAACCTACCTGCATCTTGTAGTTAACGTTCCATTCATTAGGTCACTGCACAGTAAAGGGGACTAAGTGCAAAACAACATGTATGGACCGATGCTGAATGTGCAGACACAGCTCGTTCTTGGCAAGCCATGCATGGGTTTCACAATAATCACAAAGTATTGCTTGCTGGTGTTTATTTTATTTTACTAATTTATGTGTAAACCAGCAAATAATATACTGCCTGAAGATGTGTCCTTTTAAAGAGACACTGCAGCGAGAAAAAAAATATCATCATGAATTGGTTGTGTAGTAGGGGTAATTACTAGAACATTGGTAGCAACAAAAATATTCTCATATTTTTATTTTCAGCTTTTTTTTTTTTTTTTATAAAATTGCAACATTCTCTAATACTTGCAGTTTACACATTAATCCGCATTCTAAAAGTTTTTGCAGAACAGGCAGTGACCTGTCCTGAACTGTTTTCTGCAAAAGAAAAACACAATAGTTGAGATAACCTAATCGGAAGTCAGAGCTCTCCATGACTTTCAAAGTCGCAGAGCTCAATGGCTATTTGCATAGAAAACTGGAGTTTCTTGACTCTTCCTGTACTGGAAACAAATATTAGACTTATGTCTCTGCTCCTAATGCTTTATTTCTTAGCTGTACTACACAACCAATTCATTATATCATCTTTTTTTTCACTTTAGTGTCTCTTTAAAGACAGAATAATAATTTTGTTAGTGCAAGCATGTGGTCAAGCTTACAAGAGACCACCTTTCAGTGTGTTGCCTGAATTTGCAGATCATTCTGGGTACTATAGGCAAAGCCATTCTTCCCTAATGACCATTACATGTTCGTGTAGTTGGGTGTGCTTGATGGTCTGAGTGTTCCACTGATGGTAGCACATTTAAAAGCTGCTTTTTGTAACTGCTGGGAATATTACTCAGCAGAGATTTGGCATGATTTTTTTGTGATATCTGCTAGGGAGTCGATAGATGAGAGATCACAGATGGAAAAGGTCGTAGATGAAATGGATATTTTGAATTTCTAATAGTTTTTTATTTGCAATTTTCAACATAAATATTTATTAACAAATGATTATAATAATTAAATAATAGGGATACAGAATACTAGAACATTAAAGTATAGTTTAAGGGCTCTCTCACACTAAGACTTTGCTTTTCATGCGACGTTAAGGTCGCATAACGTGCCCCTAACGCAACACATGTTAGTATTGAAGTAGGACGTTGTATAGAGCCGCGTTATGCATCTCTTGATGCGTCCGTGATGCATACTTTTTGACGCATACTATTGAACAAAAACGGCGCATGCGGCAAATTTTTTAAAAAAAAACCGTGCTGAGCATGTGCAAACATCCGAACACAGCCACATGCGAGTATAACACACAGCATGCTGCTCTTTCATTGAACGTGCAGCTTTATACTCCAGCGCAACGTGGGCACTGTGAACAGCCCATTGATTTCTCATTGCTGTGAGTTGGGCTGAGTTACAGGCTGCTCTAACGTGCGCCTGTTATGTCCCACTGTGAAAACAGCCTTAAAGAAAACCTGAACTGAGGATTACAAGTCAAAATAAGCATACACAAGTCATACTTGCCTTCCATGTAGTCTACTCCTCAGTGTCTTTCTCCTGTCCCGCGTCCTGTTTGTTCACTGTGATCAAGGGAATTTTCTGTCCTCCATGTTGAAAATAGCCATTAACCATAACCGCTTTCTGGTCAGCACACAGTTAAACTGTAACATCGCCCACTTGAGCCATAGGGAAACATGGACATTACCTGGTACATCAGTTTTCCTCTCAGCTATAACTGACAGCAACTGATATATAACTGACAGCAACTGATATTTTACTGACAGCAACTGATATAT
The DNA here is from genome assembly GCF_040937935.1 of Hyperolius riggenbachi. NCBI lineage: Eukaryota > Metazoa > Chordata > Amphibia > Anura > Hyperoliidae > Hyperolius > Hyperolius riggenbachi. The sequence continues at coordinate 362,716,513 of NC_090648.1, read as the reverse complement.
TTCAGATCTGACAAAATATTGTCAGAACTGGAAGGGATCATTGTTAGAAGAAAATGGTGAGCTTCTGAGAGGAACTGATGGCAAGGTAACTATGCAATGTTCATTTGAAGTTACCTCATGTGTTTGTTTTAAATATTTTTACTCAGTACAGGTTCTCTTTAAGGGAAACTAAACTGGGAGAAAAAAAACAGCAGTTAAACTTACCTGGGCCTTCTTCCAGCCCCCTGCAAGTCCTTCTGTGTCTGCACTGTGCTTCTGCAATGCTCCAATTAACTGCAGTGCCCCTCTGCCAGCTGGATGCACGGCCCTGGTCCACGCATCTCCTGATCACGCTCCATTGGACTAGAGTATTCTGCGCATGTAAAAATTTCTACTGCATGATCGAAAATGCAAAGTGGCCGCCAAGTCGTGCTGCTGACAGCCGGGGCGCAGGCACAGAAGGACTGCAGGTAGCTATATGAGGCCACAGTTTAGTTAAAGGACCACTATTGCAAAAAAGTGTAAATTTTAAAGTACATGTAAACATATACAAAATAAGTAAATTTTTCCCAGAGATGAGACAAATTACTTTTCTCCTATGTTGCGGTCACTTACAGTAGGTAGTAGAAATCTGACATTACCGACATGTTTTGGACCAGCTCATTTTCTCATGTGAGATTCTCAGCATGGCTTTTATTCTTTATAAAGACACTCCATGAAAAGGATTTATACAAAGATACTGGCCTGCCTCCCTGCTCGCTGCACAGTTTGTTGACAGTTGGATGTAGCAACTGCCATTTACTAAGTACTTTTGAAAATAAAGAAAATCTTGAGAACTCCCCATGAGGAGATAAGCTGGTCTGGAAAGAACTTTTGGTTCTTTCAGATTTCTGTTACCTACTGTAAGTGATAGCAACATAGTAGAAAAGTAATTTGTCTCATTTTACTCTGGGAAAATGTACTTATTTGTGTATGTTTACTAGTACTTTAGATTTTACACTTTTCACAATAGTGGTCCTTTAAGCTTCTGTTTTTAGGTACCCTTTAAGGCAAATTTAAATGTTCTTCTTGGGTGCGTTGGAAGATGTGATCAGATTTAAACTGAAGGACAACTAAAGCAAAAGGGATATGGAGGCTGCCATAATTATATCCTTTTAAGTCATACCTGTTGCCTGGCTATCCTGCTAATCCTCTGCCTCTAATACTTTAGCCATAGACTCTGATCAAGCATATGCAGACCTGGTGTTTCTGACATTGGCTTTGATTCATCAAAGTTTTTAAAATACTGCATTTGGTATTTTAGACTTTTTTTTTGCTAATTAATCAATATTTTCACAGGTGCAGTGGAAATTGAGTAATTTACCCAAGCCCATTCACACAGTAACAGCAAAGCAGTGTGAGTTGTCTCTGTTGTTCCAAGCTGTTGGTGCAGAGACAGCATTGCAATAGTAAGAGGCATCCCCACATCCCTTTAGATGTTCATGTTTGTTGTTTGTTATAAAGCCTCTGCTCGCTTTGAATCTGTCCATTAGTCTTTCTTAACATTTTATTTATTTGCTACAGCATAGATGAACTTCCAGGAGACAGTACACATGCCCTGCTTAGGTGATTTTCCAACTAACTCCTCCACTAGCTCCTCTGCATCTTTAAACAGGAACCTAAGAGGTTAAACCGCCGAACGGCTGCAGGGGAAGCTGCTTTTGTTCCGTGATCTCTGCTTTGCCTGGGGGATAGGAAAGCTAGACCCACTGGAGAAGCCTGACTGCTGTAACCTTGATGAATTGACATTTTTACTGACATATGTTGAGGTATTTACCAAACAAGTCAGTAATTTACCTCTGTGCTTTGTAATTTCAGCTTTTCATGTGGTAACAGCCTTGATGAATTGACATTTTCCTATGCTTAGTTAACTCAGCTGTTTTCAGCATTACCGAATGCACAATTGTCAGATCTGACAAGATTAGCTGCATGCTTGTTTCTGGTGGTTTTATGCAGCCAAATAGAGCAGCAGGGCTGCCAGGCAGGCAACTGGTATTGTTTAAAAGGAAATAAATATGGCAGCATTCATATTCTTCTCACTTCAGTTGTCCTTGTGTCCTTTTGTACATGCGGGAAAAAGTGCATTAACTCAATGCAGACAAATGGGAACAGAATCTGATTCCCAAGCAGACCATTGACTTCAATGGCCAGTGCAGCGGTGTGTATTTTGCCGTATGCGACACAAGTCTAAATACTTACTTGCTAGGTCAGCACACACATTTAAAGGGACACCGAGCTCTGGCTAAAATAAAAATTTTCACTTACCAGCGGCTTTCTGCAGCCCAGTGCTGGTCGGGACGTCCCACGCCGGCCTCCTGGCTCTTCTCCCCACGGCTGTCCATATAGGACTGTCCGGCGGCTCCCCGGGCGACACTGGCCGAGTGTCGGGGCTCCTTCTTCCGCAAACCTCATCAATGACGTCGCACGCCGGCCGCCTCGCTTCATCACGGCGGCCGGCGTGACATCACGGCGCATGCGTGATTAAATCGTGGGGAGAAGAGCCAGGAGGCCGGCGTGGGACGTCCCGACCAGCACTGGGCTGCAGAAAGCCCCTGGTAAGTGAAAATTTTTATTTTAGCCAGAGCTCGGAGTCCCTTTAAGCATATAAAATGTATATAGGAGTTCAATACCAGTTCAACATCTAAAGATATGCATACTGCCTAATACTATGCATGAGACACTGAAAAAAGCCCTCCAGGTTTCTTAAATCACTAAAACAGAGAATGAGAACGTTGGCAATTTCTGTACAGTAAATGGTGTACTATTGCCAAGAGGCATATTTTGAATCATTTGCAATGTCAGTCATAGCTGTGTGGCAGTCATTGCAAACATAAAATGGTTTGTACAGCAATGACGTGTGTTATCAATTTCAAGGAAAGTTCAGATTTGCTTTAATTAAGCAGAAACGTCCAGTAAAATATTGCCCATTATAGCGCATGAAGATACAGCAGAATCACTTTGGTAAATATTTAGCATAGTCCCTGTGTGAAGCATTTAAAGGTAGTCATTTAGGTTATCCGAGCCTTTCTCCTGTGGATTAAGCTCAATCTCAGTCAAGTGAAAATATCTCTGAGTTGCAGAAGTTGAGATTAATCAGGCGTGGAGGTACAAAACACGCAGTCCTTGCTTTTAGAGCCAAGAGTGCCGCTGTGGAGGAGATTTAAATGGGCCACAATGTCCTTCAAAATTATACTGCTACTAGCCAAATATATTGGAAATTCAATAAAGCAGGAGTTGTAGAACACCCTTACTTTCATAATGCTATGTTTCATTATTCAGAAGACTTAAATAGGCTTTTTTTTTTAGTATTCATTTAGAAAACCAATATCAGCAGATCACAGTATGATGTACTTAGAGATCCTAAGTGGTTATGAAAGTCTATAAGTAATAATGGCTATAGCTCCACTTACCACCTGAGACTAGGACAGGATGGGCCACTGTCAAAGCAAGTCTCCGGTTCCTGACTGGGTCATCTATGAACTGTCATTCTTATATATAATCCTAACATTTGCATAGTGATTTTTTTCCTGTTCGACTTAAAGCTCTCAAAAGCTGCAGCCGCTCAAGAGGCCACCCTGCAGTGTTAGGGAGCTTTTGCCCAAGGACTCCTTAATGAATAGGTACTGACCCTAACCAGGATTCAAACCCTGCTCTCCCTTGTAAAAGGCAAAGAGCAGGGTACCAGTACCAGTACACTACTACTGTCCTTGGCAAGATTTACAATTTCTATCTAGTGTTGGAGGTTCAGAATTTAGTAAGAATAAACTTGCTTCTAGTAGTGATGAAACGCTGTTCACAATGCCTGTCTGCTCGTTTAAAATAAGAAAAAGAAGGCAAACTTCTGTTCTGCATAGCATTTTTGATCTCTTTCAGAGCCTAGGGGCCGTTCACATTACAAACGCGGACGGCCACGCATGCGGAACGCAACGCATGCGAACGCACGCCATCCGCGTTTGTATGCGTTGCGTGGCTGATCCCATCACTGAAAAGTGAATGGGACAGCCGCGCGTTTTTGCAAAATCTGCATGCAGCATGCGTTCCCGGACCACACTGGTCCGGAACGCATGCAGTGTGAACATCAGACAGTGCACTCTATGCACTGTCTGATGTCGTGCGTGTCGGCCTCCTGCACGCGTTTCCAAAACGCGGCTGAAACCGCGTGCAGTCTGAACGGGCCCGCAGGAGTTCTGTTCACCATAATCTTGCTGGGCAATCTTTAAATAAGATCATACTTACAGACTCTGGCCCTTGTCCAATTCACTTTTTCTATGAAGTTTTCTCTTAGGTGATATTTTTAAACCTTGCCAATAAAATACCTTTTAAACCAGCAAACAAGGATAAACTAAGAATAATTTTCACAGTATGTTTTCACGTACTTTTTGTTACTTTGGTACTTTTTTTTTTTTTTTTTTGCAGAGTGCTGAAAAGTTAATTTAACCATTTAATGACACCCTAACGTATTAAAACGTCATGCTTTACACTATTAACAGGAACATGACGTTTTAATACGTCGCGCATTCCCGCCGCCGCTACCATCGTGTGTGCGCCGCTACCACCGCCGTTTCCGACGGGATCCCGTGCTGAGTGATTGGGGAAGAGGACTGAACGGTCCTCTACCCAATCGCAGTGCCTGGAGTGAATGGACGTGACCGCAAACAGCGGCTATGTCCATTCACAAAAACAAGAAAAAAAAAAAGTGATCACTTCCTATAACGAAGTGTTCACTAGCACCATCTTGTGGCCAAAAATATATTACACATACAAACTACATACACAAGTACATACACATCATTAATAAAATTACACTTCCAACCCTCCCCCCCCCCCCCCCCCCTCCCCCAAAAAAAACACTTGTAAAAAAAATTCAGCTTAAAATAAATAAATAAATCGTTGCCTTATGGACCCAGCTTTTTTTAATCTATATTTTATGGGGGAAAATTAATTTTAATTTATTACATTGGGGCTGGTAATTATGGCCAGAACAAAAAAAAACAAAAGGGCTCACTTCCAAACTAAGCATGTTTGTGGGGAAAATGTTGCAAAAAAATCCTGGTAGATGCCAAACAGTAGACGAATCCACGGATACAGCAGTCAAGGGTATATACCTTCCCTGGACTAGTTTGCTGGTGCCAAACCTCAGTCGGACTGCTAGGCGACTGAGGTAATGCCAAAGTATTGAAGGAGGCTGCACTGACCTACCTGATGAAGGATCGCTGGGTCTGTACTATGTAGTGTGGCTCTGTTCCTTTAACTACTTAGGGACCTTGGTAGTTGAAGTCTACGCCCTGTTTTGATGGCTATTTGGCTGGCAGGGCGTAGATTTCAACTCACCACCACTGCGTGCATCTGCCGTTTTTGTCGCTCCCGACGATCTTGCAGCTGAATCCCTGCCGTCTCCTATCACTGCTCACTCGCTCTTCCTGTCTCTATGACGGCAGAACCTTGTGAGCCGGTCAGAAGCCGATTTCATTGGCTTCTAGCCCTGTTTTTCAATGTAAGCATCTCCCATTGGCTTACATTGAAAGACAGGGTCAGGAGCCAATGAAAGCAGCTCCTGACCGGCTCACAGGAACTCTGCCATTTATAGAGACGGCAGAGAGGGTGGCCCAGGTTCCTGACATGTGGCGGCGATGGCGGTTGCAGCAGGTATGTGCGGTGATCATCGGGATTCCACCGTTTATGTACTAGCGGTCTCTGGTCCTTAAGGGGGCAGAGACCGCTGGTACTTTAGTGGTTAATACAAGCACTATTGTAAGACAGTTGTGTGCTGTCTCCTACATTACTTTGGCATAAATTAATCCTGGGTTGACTTATTTCGACTTAAAGGACAACTGAAGTAAGAGGAATATGGAGGCTGCCATATGTACTGTATTTCCTTTTAAGCAATACCAGTTGATCTTCCTTCTCCAATACCTTTAGCCATAGACCCTGAACAAGCATGGAGACCAGGTGTTTCAGCTACATAGATCAGCATGACAGCCAGACAACTGGTATTGATTAGAAGGAAATAAATATGGCAGCCTCCATATATCTTTCACTTCACTAAGAGGGTCAAATATTGTGGTCGACTTATAGTTGAAGATACATGGTATTTAAAAGTTAAAACTTGCATGCAATGTTTTGACTCATCCCTTGTTTTTTTTAAAGAGACTCTGTAACAAAAATTTGAGCCTTATTTCTTCTATACTATAAGTTCCTATGCCTGTTCTAATGTGCTCTTGCTAACTGCAGCCTTTCCTATTTGCACAGTGGCTGTGTTATCTCTGTTATAGGATCTAATCTTCTCTCCTCTGTCGAGTCTGTCGGGCTCAGGCAGTCAGGCTGGAATGTTCTGTGCTGCTTGTGATTGGCTAGAAGCTATACACACCCTCTCCAGGCCACCTGCACACTCTGTAGGACGTACACACTCAGCTCCTCTCAGCGTATCAATTGCTATGTCTTTTGTTTGTAAACACTGCATAAAAATGGCAATTGCAAGCCAGGATTGCAGCAGAGAGTAGCAGAAACAGCACAGAGGGGCCCAGGAGAACATAATGAATAGAATGGTATGCTTTTTATTGTAAGAATTTTAGAGTACAGATTCTCTTTAATGTTTTTTTTTTTTGTTCATATCTCACACAGACAAAATATTATTATGCTGTTTAAACCTATTTGTCCCCTGGGCCATCATTTGTTTTTTTTGAGCTGTACAGAAGTATTACAATCTCTTATTACTTATTAATGAGAGTTAAGCTATTGTTCCAACTGCGGAGAGACAGGGTAGTTCTAAGTAGGACGGTACATGCATGTTTATCACCTCGTGTCATTTCAGGTACCCTCTAACAATGAAACAAGCCAGATAAAATAGTCATTATGCACACAGATGTCCAGCTTGTGAAGAAAACTGTTATAGGCCAGTTTTTAACCCAACCATAAAAGAGGTGTAAAAAGTTTTCGCTTCTGATGTGATAGCTTTCTTTCTTCTCTAGATCCAGTCATATGATTAATAGAGCAGGTTTTCGGACGGTGGCCTGACGTGTGTTTCATCTTTGCAGGATGAAGGCCGTGTAATTGTCATCAGAAACCTCTCTAGCAGCATTAATGCTAATGAGCTGAAGAGGAGATTTGAAGTGTTTGGAGAGATCACCGAATGTCAGGTCCTTAGCAAAAGCAGGTACTAATCCTTTTTTATGCTATTGCTCATATTTTAATTAGCCAGTACTGAAAAGTAAGTAGTCCATTGATTTGACAAGCCATTATGTGTTGATCCCACAGTTCCAATACTGATTGAAATCTAAGGGGGAACTCTGCTTCATTTTAATGAACTAATTGAAAGCTGCAATGAAGTGGTAGTGTACTTATAACTAAGGCCTTGTTTCCATCTGTGCGCTTCTATCTGCTTCTGTCCGCTTTTTATCAGCACATCAATGTTAGAGATTGATTCATGTTACTGAAAAGCTGACAGAAGCGGAAAGATGGAAACAAGGCCTAAGGGCCCATTCACACTAGAAGTGCTTTTCTGAGTGTGTTGCGATTGATTAGCGATTTTTCAAATCGCTCTCATTCACTTTCATAAAAATTGCAGAAAAATCGCAGTGATATCGCGTACGTGAAAATCACAGTGATTTTTACCGCAATTTTAATGAAAGTGAATGGGAGCGATTTTAAAAACCGCTAATCAATCGCAAAACTCAGAAAAGTGCTTCTAGTGTGAATGGGCCCTAAGAGCCTTTTTCCTCTAGCTAACGCGTGCACGAACCCGATTTCATGCGTGTGTTAACACATTACATAACAGCAGGAAGTTGAATTTTAGCATGAATCTGCAGTGCTAGTACTAAGGGCCTTTTCACACCAGGCATGATCATGTAAGTTTTGACGCAATATGTATCGTGCACAAAATCCAAGGTAAGATAAAAAGTCCATTTTACCTTTCACATCTATCATTGCTTTAGTGTGCATTGCAAAGTAATGCCTCCAGGAACACTTAATCGCACGGCGCAAGTGATTTCCCCTCGTTGGTTTCTCTTACGACAATTCTGAAAAACTGTTAAATGTTTGCAACAGATTTCTGTTACCTATAGTTCCAGTTACACATTTTTGAAGCTTTTGAATACTAACGGCTTCCTTATTTTCCCTTTCAGAGGAGAGAAGCTTGGCTTCATAACGTACCGCCAGTCAGAGCATGCTGCGTTATCGCTGAAGAGGGGCGCCTCCCTGAGGAAGCGGAATGAGCCCTCTTTTTATATGAGTGATGGGGGTTCCAGGCATTTATTTTGGACCAAATATCTTGATCTCGGTAAAGACTATGAGTGTACATTTGTGATTCTGTAATGCTGTACCTTCACATAGATGGGAATCGGAGATGTTGGAGTCTCTGCTTATAGAGACACTGAAGCGAAAAAAAAAATTATGATATAATGCATTGGTTGTGTAATACAGATTATTACTAGAATTTTTGTCGCAAAGAAAATAATCTAATATTTTTATTTTCAGTTAAATAGTGTTTTTTATAACATTGCATCATTCTCTAATATTTGCAGTTTAGACACCACTCAACATTCTAAATGGGTTCAAAAGTTCACTAGCCTGCTCTGTACGATCGATTTCCGTCCAAAATCAATTGTTACCGGCGATCAGTCCGTGCGGAAGATTTCGCTCGATCGGCAGCGGGTCGGGAGTGCGTCGATAGCGGCGTTCGAATGCCCCACGGTAGAGGCAATACATTACCTGCTCCCCCTTGTCTCCGCTGTCTTCTTCTCCGTGCTCAGCTCCTCCAGCTTCACTGAACTTCCTGCCTGGGAAGTTTAAACAGTAGAGGGCGCTCTACTGTTTAAACTTCCTGCCGGGACATGAAGTTTAGTGAAGCTGGAGGAGCCGAGCACGGAGAAGGGACAGCGGAGACCAGGGGACACGCGCCGGCCGGATCAGGTAATGTATGAGAGGGGGGGGGGGGGGGGGGCGTAAGCGTCACATATTGTGATCGGTTTCATGCTGAAATCGATTACCAATCTGTTTGCAGTAAAGGCAGCCATCCGATCCCTCTCTGATCAGATTCGACCAGTGTATGGCTACCTTTAAAGAGGGAAAAAAAAAATACATTGTCTTTTAAAGCTTATTATCTCAAGTGTCTGGCAGAGTTCTCTGCGACTTTAAAAGTCGTGGAGCTCAATGGCTAATTTGCATAGATAACAACTGGAGTTTCTTAGCTCTTCCTTTACTGGAAACATTATTAGACTTGTATCTCTGCTGCTAATGTTTTTTTTTCTTAACTGTACTACATATACAAATCATTATATCATAATTTTTTTTTCGCTTCAGTGTCTTTTTATTGAGCATGAGCAATATTCCAGTGACACCTGGTAAAAGTCTTAGTGTACTCCTGCCCTACCATAAGTATGGTGGAGATGTCAGAAAAATGTGAATCTGACCAATAATGGAAAGTAACTGTATTACTGGTTTTTAATTCTCATATAATGTTGAAATAGTGGTGTGTCATGTCCCTCCCATAGTTTACATTAAGTAGTTAATGACTGGTATGCATTTTGTAAAGGAAGATGCCTGAAGCAGATATTTCAGAGAACAATACGTACTTTAACTATAATAATAGGTTATACTGTACATACTGACTGAGTCAGTAATAGAAGTATATAGCATTATCGGTCAATGTGGTAACATGCACACTTAAGTGTAAGTACACTAAAGGCCCATACACACGTTGGATTTTTTTTAAATGACGGGTCGTTAGAACGTCCCGTCGTTCAGTCGTCCGGACGTCAAATTGGGCGTGTGTACAGTCCGTCGTTCAGGTGAAAAGACTGGTCTTCAGCGATCCGCCAGAGCGATCCGCTCAAGATCGTTTAAAAAAATCCAACGTGTGTATGGGCCTTAACACATAAAATGTTTAGGTGTAAGGATACCAAATTGCAGCTCATGGCTCATCAAAGGTTCATGTTATGGCCCATACTCACGAGGGACTTTTGTCGCCTCAACACGCGGCGCGCGCGTGTTGCGGCGACAGGTCGCCCGTGAGTATGGGCCGTTGCACGCGCGCGCACCCCGAACTGTCGCCCGTCGCTCATGTCGCCATGCGATTGAAAGTTTCAAACGCATGGCGACAGTCGCCGCCGCACCCCCGCCGCAACTGTCGCTAGTCCGCGTGAGTACGCGGACTAGCGACAGCAACCTCCATTAAAGTATATGGAGCTTCCGGCGGAGGGAGGAGGAACGTCGGCGACAGCTTCCGCCTCGCCGCTGGTCCCTCTTCCGCGTGTGTACGCGGAGGGACCTGGCGAGGAGCTGTCGCCGGCCTGTCGCCCACACGCTCACGTGTGCTGGCGACAGGCAACATTTGCAGCCCGTGAGTGCGGGCCATTAAAGTGAACCTGAATTGAGAGGAATGCAGAAGCTTCTAATAAGCAATGCCAGTTGTCTGATTTCTGAGCTAATGTTCTGCCTCTTAAGCCTCATACACACGAGGCACAAATGTCTCACAAGAGACAAAAAAAAAACAGCGACAGGTCGTCGCCAGGTTCCTCTGTGCAGCAGCCGTACACACGGCGCACAGAGGGACAGAGATGCAGCAGAAGCTGTCGCCGAAGGTTCCTCCCCCCCCAGACCTCCCCCCCCCCCCCCGCCGGAAGCTCTGTGCATTGTGTATCGGCTGCTGTCGCTAGTCCGCATACACACGCAGTACGCGTGGCGGACTAGCGACAGTTGCGGCGACAGTTGTTTCCGGCGATTGGCCACGGTTCGTGGCGCGCACCTCATACACATGGGGGACCTGTCGCCGCAACATGCGCGTGCCACATGTTTGTGGCGACAGTTGTGCCTCGTGTGTATGAGCCATAATGCTTAGTCAGTGGCCCAGAATGAGCAAGCAGGCCAGATGCTTTGACCCTGGCCTGACTCTACTGGCTGCATGCTTGTTGCAGGTGTGCGGCTCAAAAACAACTATAGCCAAAAGCTTAGCATGACAGCCAGGCAACTGGCATAGTTTAGAAAGGAATAGGAGGATACCAGCCTCCTCTCACTTCATGTTCCTTGTAAATGAATCACAATTGAAGTTTTTTTGTTCAATAAACTTGTAATATTCCAAACAGTTTAGTTGCTGCTTACCTCACCATGACTGCCTTTACTGTTTATCCCTAACTAAAGTTATTAGCATGCATTGTATACATTTCTATATTTGCAGTGCAGAGGGAAGGCATTAGTGTACTAAAAATAAAATTCTAAGCATGGAGCTATAATTAAATAGCACCTGACACAATGATAGCAAAAGAATTTCTACTTACCTGTTTCTTCCAGTCCCCTGTAAGTCCATGTGCTCTCTTGATATCCTGTCGCTCCTCCTTCGTTGTGCTGTTGTAAACTCCGTAATGTCTGCAACTCAGCTGAGTTGCAGACTATGGCATATGAGTGGTGCTGACCACATGCACCCCTAATTTTGTTCTGTGGCAGGGAGCATTCTGAGTATGCACAGGTTTTTTTAAGACTGTAACTGCACTTGTGCAGAATGCTTTGAGCCACAAGAGCACAATTGGAGGGGGTTTCCACGCATGGACTGCACGTAAGCAATGGCCCTCAACCTTATTTGATTGCGGACTCGAGTGGTAGAACAGAAGGGACAAGGCGGACACGGAGGGAGCTAATGGCCTCAAGGGGGCTGGAGGAACCCCCAGGCAAATGTAATTGTCTCAGGTTTACTTTAACACTGATATAGGAGAGTGGTTGTATTACTTCCTAAATATAGACTGTTGTGTGCTTCTCATTATGATGGTTAACAAATCTTTATTTCATAAATAGATTCAAATGCAGAAGAGACTTCTTCAGCTGTAATGAAGAGCAAGTATGAGTCAATGGATTTTGACAGCTTGCTGAAAGAGGCACAGAGGAGCCTGCATCGATGACAGCCTTATTCACGAGCAGTACCTCAATACCTCAGTCAAGGCACTTCCAACATGTTTACGTTTTTTGAGAACAAAAAATGGAATACAGAAACAAAAGACTTTATCCTTTAAATTGATGTTTACATTGAACGAAGCTGCTTCTGTATGTGATTTTTTCCCCATGGTGTTGCTGTCTCACTGCCACATTTTAGAATCCTCGCTTTTTCTGGGTGTGTCTGTAGACCTACTGTCCCCTCTTCTGCCCCCTTGTGGTCGCAGCTGTGTTCGCCATTAACATTTTGTCTGTAGTATGGAGCATACTAAACACAACAACAAAAAGATGTCTTTTGTGAATAGTCTGAATTGCAAACTCATTTTAATTGGATAAAAAATTGTATATTCTTCAAAGTAAGAATGATGTATTTATGGTTCACATGTACTGTATTTCGGATTGTTGTTGCTTCATCTTGAACTATGCACTCTAGTGAGGTGTTTGCAAAAGATCAGAATTAATCCTCATACATTAATGTTCATTTTGATATTACAGGGCATTAACTGTAAATCTGGAAGATTGCAGGGCATTGAGGGCCCGTTTCCACTATCGCGAATCCGCATGCGGGCAACGCATGCGGATCCGCACAGTCAGTAGAAGTGGATGGGACTGTTTCCACTTGTGCGTTTCCCCGCACGTTTTTCTGTGCAGAAAAAATCTGCAGGGTAGGGGCCTCAGAATTCGCCTGCGTGTGGAATGCAGGCGAATCGCACACAATGTATTTAATAGGGAAATCGCATGCGTTTTCCCCATGCGTTTTTTGCCGCGATTTCGCATGCGATTTCGCATAGGTACCCATGTTAATTCACACAGGCAGTGACATGGTTAAAATCGCATACAGCCTTACCTATGCGAAATCGCATGCGAAATCGCGGCAAAAAACGCATGCGGAATCGCACCCGCATGCGATTTGCCTGCGGTGATTCGCCGGCGATTTCGTAACGCTACAGTGGAAACGGGCCCTGACCGTAACATAACTGATATTTTAGCCAATCAATGCAAGTTTTAATAAATATATTTAATAGCACATAGTGCATGTGATTTTGAAGGACACTGGATCACCTTTGCAATGTAGAAACAATACAATGACATCCCTATAGTTTCTTGTTTTTATTCTTAAAGCACATTTGTGTCCTCGGAAATTGAAACCAGGACTAAGACTACTTAAAGGGTATTTAAACTTATGTTAAGCAAAAATGCAATTTGCTCCAGGACAAGTGTATACATTGCAATGATCTCAGGATACATTTCTGTGCTTTCATCTCTGTCTGTTGTACAGATAGACGGATAAGACAACTGATGTTTGAGGCAAGAGGATCTCAGTGATCCTTAAGGCCCATACACACGTCGGATTTTAGCGAATGACCCGTCGTTTGAACGTTCCGTCGTTCGGACGTTTTCGCGTCTAATCCGCCGTGTGTACAGACTATCGTTCGGGTGATAAGACTGGTTACCAGCGATCCGCCCGGCGGATCGTTGGTAACCAGTCTTATCACCCGAACGATAGTCTGTACACACGGCGGATTTGACGCGAAAACGTCCGAACGACGGAACGTTCAAACGACGGGTCGTTCGCTAAAATCCGACGTGTGTATGGGCCTTTAGAGTGAAACAGCTGTTTTGTGAGACAAGTGATGAGACTGATGACCTGTATGTAACACCTGATTTGTGTAATGCGTGTGTGGAAGCTGATCTATGGGACAAGTGATCTGAGTGTTTGACAGCTGATTTGTTGGTAAAGTGATCTGGGCAATCGCCTGACTCTGAGACACCTTGTTCTGTGACACACATTATCTGAGTCACCACCTTCTTATAAGATAGCTGCTATTTGAGGCAAGTTATCTGAGTGATCATCTGCATGTGAGACAGCTGTTGTGTGAGACAAGTGATCACCTGCTTGTGAGACGGCTGTTGTGTGAGAAAAGTGATCAATTGCTTGTGAGACAGCTGTTTGAGATAAGTGATCATTGCTTGTGGGAAAGTTGTTGTGTGAGACAAGTGATCGCCTGCTTGTGAGACAGTTGTAGTACGAGACAAATGATTACTTGCTTGTGAGACAGCTGTTGTGTGAGAAAAGTGATCATTTGCTTGTGAGACTTCTGTTGCTTGTGAGACTTCTGTGTGATCATTGCTTGTGGGAAAGGTGAGACATGATCAGAGTGAGCACTCTGTAAGGCAGCTGTTTTGTGGTTAAAAAAAAAAAAAAAAAACATGATCTGAGAGAGCACAGGAGTGAAGTTGCAGTTGGGTTTGTGGATTAAGTACATCTCCGTCCAACAGACATTGTACCGGTGGCATGAAATTTGTAGTAAATCACAGCCATTGTAAAATAAATGGAGAAATAATTTCTAATAACATTAAGCTACAAATGGTTTGTGCATAAAGAATGTTATCACAGTTGTTTAACAAACTTTAGATACCCTTTATAATACAGCCTTAAATACCTCCAGCTGGTACTTGAACAGAAGTAGACCAGTAGGGATGCCCTTCTGTCCACATTTTACTAGTTCGTGCTTTAGTGTAAACCCTAGAACATAGACATTGAGGGCCACCAGGTTGGATCCCAGAGTGTTCAAGAAGTAAGCTTGCTGGAGTCCTATTTTTGAAATCTGATACCACAACGTTCAGCTAAGCCTGCATGTGACGCAGCCTAAAGCTACGTATATACACTGAATTTCCTTTTTTGTAATGGATTCCTTGTGATCATTTTGGGCGACAAGCTAGCTTGGGTACAGCTGTCCTCCGGTGTCAGCAGCCACCCCTTTAGCTATCCACTAATTTAGATAGTATTCAGATGGCACCTATCCTAGTTCCCATAGCCGTACACCTAATATTTGTCCTTTGCCTTGCCCTTTCCATAGAATAGAGCAACGCAACACATCTGTACACTAATCTTTGGTAAATTGTCACTCTGAGAGATCACATAAGATTGCTTTATCCCTTGCTGTTATGTAGCTTTGGACTGGGTTAAAATTGATCCCTTGACATAAATGCTTTAAGCCCTTTAAGTGCTTTTCTCTATATTTGCTAATCAATTAATGAACAATAGATCAAGGATAAAATAATGAATCAGTATAAACTCCACATTTCTTCATTTTGTCCAGAGGACGTGCAAACCCTTATCCAGTAGACATCCATTGTCCATCTTGTACCAGGACTATTTGTAATATGTTGAAAGGTTTTAACAGTCGGAGCATATTACTATTATATAATAGCTGGCATAGCTCAGTCATCTTGAACACAAAGCGGACTTGCCAACACCTGTATTGAGCTGACTTCTTCCTTTGATGTGCTTGGAGCAGATAAGCGAATGAGGAGAAGCCAGTTGGTTGCTATGGGTAACACAGGCAGTCCCTTCCTCAAACATTTGGTCCATTGTGTGTAATTAAGAATTAAATGTTAATGCCCTTAATTCCACGTTATGTGAAAGTCTGTATCTGTTATCATTGATCGTGTATGTCGCTTCCAAAGTCTGTGAAGGAGATCTGTCTCCTTATTACTTTATGGTCTACAGTGAATCTGATATCACTCTAGGACAGCAATACGTACCTGGAATAATAGTCGCCATGTTGCAACGCAGACATTGGGCCTTGTGTTATCTTTTGTTTCAAGTAGAGATGAATACTGACAATACAGGATTGGCCGGCATAGGTCAGATGAGGCAATAATCCTCATCTTTATGGATCTCAGAGAGCAATAACATATAGCTGTGTGTAATAACATATAGACAGGTGACATAAAGTATGCACCTCTCCCAGTACAGTGATCGTTGCTGATCAGTCTTGTAGACTTTTAATCTGGATCTGGAGATTTTTTTTAATAGAACAAATTCATTCTAAAATTGTACATTCAGTATTATATCAGTATAAAGTTTAAAACAATAACTTATGAATATATTAAGGTAAACCTGACTGTTAAAAAACAAAAGCTAAGAATTAAGTTGCTTTTTAGCCAGCCTTACTGATTGATCTGCTGTTCTGCTTATGTGAATATGCAGGTAAGGGATTGGTAGCGCATTGCCCTCTGGTTGTGTGATGAGACCAGGAGTGGTGTGCCTGGAATTCCACAGCATGGAAGAGCAAGCAAAACAGGACACTTGCCTCTGACACTCAGAGATACCGATTTGTATGTAAGCTACTGTATATTGCAGGAAGTTATGTAAGGCTGCTTACAAGAATGTAGGATTGAGCCCAGTCCGACTTACATGGCCATCTGTAGAACCTGCCTTGTGAAGGGACACTTGTATAACAACGCTTTGTACTTGATTGGTGACTTTGGAGCAACTCGTAATGCTTCTAAACTTGAGACAAATGAGAGCAAAAGACCAATTGTTTCAGGATAAAAGTAGCTTTGTGTAAAATGCCATTAAATGTTGAGAATATTGTTATTTCCGTTTGAAAACAGGGACTGCTGAGGCTGCTTAACGTATGTTTACCAGGGTAGCATAGAATGTAGGATTAAGCCATGTGTGTAGAATAGGAAATATAGCCTTACTACTTTAAACAGTTTCCGGCTGCTAGACTTCTACCGGTCTTACTTTTGTTATATTTTGCCAAAGTTTCCAGCAGCTCCCGAGACCCTGGCTAGGATTGAACATACCTCTTTAGCAAACACCTTAGTGTAGATCTGCCTTTATGTCATAGTATTCCCATACAATGATGTTTACATGTGATTGCTATAGAGTTTACTGTAGAAAAAAACAAAAAAAAGATATATAGCTATATATAAATATGTATAAGTATATAACCTATGAAGCCCTTAGGGTGATTAGTCATGTTCTGTGCTGTGCTGATAGTTTTGAAAATATGAAGTATTGGTCACCTGACTCAATGAATACAGTTTACCTAAAGCCCATGATGCCTTGGGATTCAAATTGTATCAAGATCAATGATCAATATATTTTTTTAACCAGCTTTTCTGTGGAAGGTGGGTGACTTTTTTTTAGCCTTCGTATGGCTGTTTTGTCTCCTGCTTGTAAAGGTCAGTAGTGCTTCCTTTTTGGTGACCAGATTTTTATTTTTTATTTTCATGCGGAATAGTTGATGCTACTGTGACCAAGTGGTTGAGCTTGGTGTTCGTATTCAGTGGTATTAAGAATAGTTCTGACTCGTTTCCATGAGGCCTTTAGAATATTGTTTAGCAGGCTTATTGTCCAGCACTTATGCAACGCTTACCTGCTTGTACGGGTACACACGCACAGGTAGTCACTTAGCGGGTCCATCTTCAGTATGTTCCTCGTAAGCCATGTTTCCTTGCTTTCTTTGGTTTAAATGGTGCACGCCTAACACCTATGAATGTATTTCAAGGTAGATTGTGGCCCCTGAAAACCCTTTTAACAGTGGCAAAGATTTTATAGAAAAAAAACTCTTAATTATTTTATGCATTATCTGTGTTTAGCTATAGTAGGCTCTTGATTAACCAGATTTCTTACTTTATTGGTTAGCATGCTATACCATAGAATATGTTCAAGCGAGTGGTGATTATTTACAAGAATATACTGTATCCATTTCAGTTGTTTTTTTTTTATTTACTTCCTAATGGAAGTGACTAATTTAATCTAAATACATTCTCCTTAAGGAAAAATTATTAAGAAACCAGTGATTGGGTTGATGATATGACTGATTTGTAAATCTCTGATTGGCTGGTTAGGATCATGTGATTATGCCTCATTTCTTTTTTTTTAGTCATACTCATGGCTGGAGAGCATTGTATTTACGTGTTCAAATGCTTTCACAACAGATAATAGGCATTTTTTACTGTTTGTGTGTGTTCATAACTTCTTAAAGGCCTACTAAACACATTAAAGATAGGTATTTGTATAAGGTGGTTTTGTACAGAAGAAGTTGATAACAAAAAGGAAGCCTAAAATATCTTTCAGATAGACATGTTGGATTCTCTGCACTACAGTCTGGGCCATTACGTCACTTCCTTCTGCTAGCCACCTAGTTCTGGGCCATTTCCTGTAATTTGATTCCTCCCAAATGCTTTAATACATTTTCATGTCCACATAGTAGTTGAATTTAAGTCTATTAGCATTATTGAGCTGCTAAACATTGTCATCCATTACATGAATCTGTTTTGAACCTCGCCTGATCAATGCGGTTACTGAATGCTGCACAACTACCAACCAGAAACAATAGTTTACACTGTGTGGTAATTGATTAGGATCTGTTTGACAGTCAAGCTGCTTTCAAACCATGTGGTTCAAATGTCACACAACTGTCTATTCTTTCTAAATTCTCATGCACGTACTAGAGGTTTCTATGCAGAGGTAGCTGGTTGTGACAAGAATATAGTGTGTGTGCAGCGGCCCCAAAGTGTGGCCAAATGAGTCAGTGACCGATTGCCTTAGTCAAGCCCATTGTTCTCTTTTTTGTACATCGTGCTGTGATCCATCCTCCCCTTCTGAATCATCCTCTATAATAAAATCCCTGTGTCTCTGCGTCCTCTCCTGTCCCTGTGTCCGCGCGTTTGCGCTACTGCGCATGTGTGGCACGCAAGCAGACGTTGGAAAGCAGGAGGACAGGTGCAGGCACGAGGCGGTGAGTGCGGCATGGGCAAGGTGGTGGTGAGGGAAGGGATCGTGGCTGAGTCCTAGTGCCTGTTTTAAATGGGCGGGCTTATGCCTAGTATAATCATATAGCCTTAAAATACCAAGGCATAATCCCAAGCAAATCACACATTTGTACGTTTTTATTAGAAAAGTATATAATTAAAAAGAAATCCTCACATCCCATGTATTAAAGTGGACTCAGAACTCCTCTCTGCTCTAAAAAAAAAACGTTTTTTTTGTTACAGCTGATGCAAATCCTAAAATAAACCTGCATCGGTTCTACTTCCTGATTCATGGAAGCAGACATATTGTTTACAGTCTGTACTTTCAAATGGGCTTATCTGCCATAGGCAGTCAGGTGACACAGGGGGGAGATCAAATTACAACTAGTGATCAGACACAAATGAGGGGGAATTACACAGGCTAAACTATCTAAATACATACAGGGTGCATTTATGTTATGTTTTCCTTGTGTCCTGTGTAAGAGTTCAAGTCCACTTACTAGTATTTATTCAAGAAGGCTAATTAGGATTTTTTACCCTGCCATAGCAACTGGACTGAATGCACAGAACGTGGCCCGAGCTGTTGTCCAAGGGAAGGAGTCTGGATCCCTGTGGACATTAATAATTGTGCAAGTGTAGGCATCCCTCAGCCTGCACTTGAAACAGAAATGAGACATAATTATTTTATTATATCCAGCCAATAAGATTCTTGCAAATCAATCACCTGATCAAATCGATCACATGCTTCTCTATGTCTTCTCCCCAAGGAGAGTTTGTTTAGAATATATTGATTATCTCTACTTCTTAAAATTTCTTGATATGAAAAACTGAAAACCTGCACAAGCTTTTAATATAACCCGATCAAGTAATCACAATCATTTAAAGGGGGATGACTACAGTGAATATATATTATTAATCTGCTATAAATTCTAGCCAAAGAGGTAAATGTATAGTTGAAATACATAAAAGGGAAAAGGTTTGACTTATAAAAGATTTTCCGTTTTCTCCAGCATGTTTTGATACGCCCACAGCCATTCAGGTGACACCCTTGCTTCATATCTCGGCTTTGCTACTTCCTGTCACAAGCCTGCTCACTGTGTGCAATACTGCTTCGTTTAATTATATACATGCATTTTCAAGTGAGCAGACAGTTAGAAAGATGACGTCATAGAAATAACACTCGCAGCAGAGTAGCAGCGTTTGGTCAGTCAGTTCACATGTTTTTTTTCAGCATTTTAACTTTTTTTTTTTTTTTCTTAACACAGTTCCTTTTTTAATACTCTTAAACTCATAACCTGATTTTAAAGCATTGTTTCAAGGCAACAATACCTTTCGAATGCAGTGAGGAGGTTCATGACGCTCTACCCCTAACCATCATACCAGTCGGTGCAGGATCAGGCAAGCCAGGCCATGGTAGTAGAGAAATGCAAAAAAGGGATCCGCAAACCAGAGCAGGATGAGGTAAAAAAGGCTGAAATGTTTATTTGAAAAATCCACAGTCAAGGCAATAAAATCACAGGATCAACTAACGCGTATCGGGCCTACCATCTGCCCTTAGTCGTAGTTCCTAAGGGCAGATGGTAGGCCCGATACGCGTTAGTTGATCCTGTGATTTTATTGCCTTGTCTGTGGATTTTTCCAATACCTTTCGAATGCGTAACCGTGCATTTATATGAGGACAAGTATATGCCATTTATCATACGGAATCAGCGTTGAAAACGTAACCATTTAATGTTATAACTGAGATAAAATGTAGTCCGTGGGATATAAAACCCCATTTACACAGGAGCATGACTTTTTTCATAGAGTGCTGTGGTTGAAGAGCAAATAGGTGCTTCAGTGTTTTCCCAAGCTCCACACGGTTGATTTTGGTGGGCACCCGGTTGTCATCATCTCACCTCTTCATCCTCCTCCTATGCTGTAAGTAGAGTTGCGCCGGCCCTGCGTTCCCCCATCATACCTTACCCGGGTACTTTTTCATGCCACCCAGCTGGCAAAAAAATTCAGTGGAGAACACTGTGCTTGTTTCCTTTGGCCCTGGCATACATTACTATTGGCAACCGATGGGGCTGCCCAACATTAGACTATAAATGACAGTTGTCTATTTTCTTCATTATTTTATTGTATTATCAGTACTTTAGGGAATATTTGTGTCCTTGCAATTACACACACACCTATGCTCTTTATATAAACTCTCAGCAATTTAAGAATAGTATTAATTTGACTATTAATAACAAATGTGTTTTTTTTTTCATTCTGCCCAGCCAGTAGGGGGGAGTGGAGAATTGCCCTAATCTCAGTTAATTAGCTTTCAGCCAATTCATCAGCATCTAGTGGCTTTCATTGGTTAGCACTGCTTTTCTTCCGCTTCCTGGGTTATAAGACAAATTTCCCACGCATTCCTACCAGCCAGCAATGCGTACATAATATGCAAGTACATCAAAGTATAATTTTTTTTAATTTACTATATGTATAAATGCACCTTGAACGTATGTATGGGCAGTATTCAGAGTCCATGATTATTTTTTAGATAATGATTTGCAGGTTTTAACCACTATATAGTATTTTTTGTAAGTTTAATGCTTTAATAGGATATATCTTTACTGTAATTGACATATCCTAATCCTGGATCATAGGATCCACTTTAAAAAGACTTTCCCATTAGATTGTGGAGAAAACAATATGGCCATTCCATGGGGCAAACCTGTCTGCCCATGTCACATCTAGAAAATGGGAATAGTTCTCTTGAAAGAGCTAACAATTCTTCTTGTAAATGCGACAGGTCGGCAGACTGACCTCCCTGTAAATACACAGTGTGTTTTCAGTTATAATCGTTCTAATGGATATTTTTTTTTTCTAATTCTTATTTTCTCACCAATTCATCCCAATAGTTTTTCTCATGTCCATGGCTTTTGATGTTCAGTTTAATTTTGTTCTATTGGTTTTATACAAACCCCAATCATATGTACAGCTTTTGTTTTTTCTAATTTTAGTTTTGGATTTTTTTTCCCGAACATGTACATAATTTTCTTTTTTTCGTTGTTTTGCCCAGTTTAGTTACTTTTTTCTTTAACCTATGTTAAGTACCATTAAGCAATATTATAAAATATCTACCCATCCACTGATGACTTGTCCTGTCACTGTTGACGTAGTTAGCATCACTGTCCAATGGTTTGTGAGCACCTTTCAAATGGTCTGACCTGCTGGAAAAAAAAGATATTTATGGAAAGTAAGATGTGTCTGTTGCCTGTAGCAAACAATCTTCCCTTCATCTGTTTGCATCCTAGCCAGTTCAGCTGGCACTTGTAACACTTTCCTCTTCTTCAGAATTTTAACTCCTGTCCATTTTACTTTCTACTTGGGCCGCATAGAATATAATGGAGCCAGTGGCAGTCAGTTAAGATGCTGAAATCTGGTTTCTAGTGCAGGATGGGAAGTATTAGAAAAATGGGGTTGCTATAGGCAACATGGAAACTTTGTCCAAATTAAGGAAAATTGTAGACCTTTTTGTGACTCAAGCTGGACAGTGATTTCAGCAGCCTTTGCCATTGAGAATGTAATACTTTAGATCACAGTGCATAGGGAAGTTGTAACAATCTAACTTTACTATGGGTAATAAAATATGATTTGTATATGATTTAATTCTTTTCAATAGGAAAATGTATGGATTTTTGCCATACCACATCAACTTATTTATAATTACAAAATAAATCTATTTTTTGTAAGAACACTGTTAATTATTTAATGGTTAATATGAATGATTTAATTGTTGTTTGTTTTATTAATGGTAGTGGTTTTTTTTTATATGTATATGTATATCACCTTTTAAATTTAGTTACTGTATGTTATACCTTTTTATTTATGCATTATCCATTTTACCCCTGAAATGACATAAATTTGGTTGATATTTTCTTTGTTATTATTTTGTTTTATTTTTCTTAGTGTGATTAAACTGTCTACCTTATAAAGAAAGAGGATGTTTTATTGTATTTTTACATTCAGATCGTATAGTTTCGTAGATAATTTAACCAAAATCGCTCAGTGTATTTATCCAAAAAGAGTATATTTTAAACTATTTAAATACTTTCTGGACTGGCTTCTTTTATTCAAATTCTATTCCTCTGGATAAGGAGTTTCTTGTTTACATTACAGAATAAACTGTAGATTCTCTACGTTCATGTACTGTAAATAGCAAATGTGTTCAGCTTATGAATAAAACAGTGGATGGTGAAAACAAAATCCAAACACTGAGTTTGTCTTGTGGTTTAAACTTTTTCCTGTTTACAAGATCACAACTCTTACGGTGCCATCTAGATTTTAGACAAAAGTTTTCCAGGACCCACCAACAGTTTATATTTTGTGGCTGTTTTCCCAGGCAAATAAATAGACACTAGTGAGTAGCTTAACCTCTTTAGGACCACAAGTTTATACTCGCCTTGTGACAAGGCCATTTTTTTACAATTCAGCACTTTGCAACTTTAACAGTTTATTGCTTGACCATACAACTTAGCACCCAAATGAATTTTACCTCCTTTTCTTCCCACTAATAGCACATTCGTTTGGTGGTCTCCTGATTGCTGCTGCACGGCGCACTTCCGAAAGGAGGAAGTGCACCATGGTGAGGCTTGCAACGCGACCAATAGGACGCGTGCAAGCTGTTTGGAACGCAGGGCGGATGGTGAAATTATGGATAAATAACCCCTTGTAATCCAGCCGCTCAGCTGTGGCAATTAAGGCTCATTTAAATCACATGTAAGCACTTGTGATTACTTGTGAGCACATCCCTGCTGTAGACTACAATCCATACACTACACAATCATAGGCATCAGCCTATGAGAGGTATTAGATTGTGAGCTGTTAGGAGGGACAGTTAAGTGACAAGGCTACCGCCTGTACAGTGATGCGTTAGATCGCAGCTCTGTACACATATTTGCCTTGGTTTTTTTTTTTACATTACAGCCTGCCAGCTCCGATAGCGGCTGGCAGGTTGATCACAGATCCCCGCTTTGTTTACCTGCAGGGAACGCGCGTGAGAGCGCTAGTTCCCTGCTAACCTCGCCTCCCGCACTATGACTCCAATCAGCGTTAGGCGGTCCTGGCAGCGCCACTCTCCCACCGCCGATCGGCATTAGGCGGTCGGGAGAGCGTTAAACTAATGACTGGATCTATCGAAGTGAACCTGAGGTAAAAATAAACTGATGAGATAAGCAATTATTTTTATCCTCCTATTCCTAAAAAATTACTTTTTTAAAGTGAACCAAAGACAAAGCACCCTCATGTATTTTACCATATATATCAGTGGGAACATTAGAGAAAACGCCTACCCTGCTCTCTGTTTCATTTTTAACTGTTCAGCTTGCTTATCAGCCCTGATAAAATCCCTGACTGGGCATTCAGTCTGGCTTTGCTCAGGAATTATTATAGCTGAGTCTGTCTTCTCTTATGTCTTTTCAAGCCCAAGCCTGCCTCCTTGTGGCTCTGCTATAATGACTCAGCTATAAAGATTCCTGAGCAAAGCCAGACTAAATGCTCAGTCGGGGATTTTATCAGGGCTGATAAGAAGCAAGCTGAACAGTTAAAAATGGAACAGAGAGCAGGGTAGGTATTTTCTCTAATGTTCCCACTGATAAATATGGTAAATTACATGAGGGTGCTTCGTCTCTGGTTCACTTTAAGTATCCCAGGGTTTTTGTTTTTTTTTATAATTAAACATTTACAAAGCAGGTTGGATGTTTTAGGGTCTCTAATCAGTGGCAGCCTATTAAGTGTCCCAGAGTTGGAAAAAGGTCAATAGTTCATGTATTTTAGCTCTCCCTGCCCTCAAAAGTTGTATTCTTCCAGGAAAGCTTTTATAGCAGTAATTCGCTTATCAGTGATGTTTCCTATATTCCCAACAAGCTACTGACAAGACAGAAGCTGTCACTTCCATGCCTAGAAATTCAGTCTTTCAGGCAACAAAATAAAACAAGTAAAACAGTCTGGTTATTAAAGAGAACCTGTACTGAGTAAAATTATTTAAAATAAACACATGAGGTAACTTCAATTGAACATTACATAGTTATGTTGCCATCAGTTCCTCTCAGAAGCTCACCATTTCCTTCTGACAATGATCCCTTCCAGTTCTGACAACGTTTTGTCAGAACTGAAATATATCAGTTGCTGTCAGTTACAGCTGAGAGGAGAGCTGATGTGTCCATGTTTCCCTATGGCTCAAGTGGGCGATGTTACAGTTTAACTGTGTGCTGACCAGGAAGCTGTTATAGGGTAACGGCCATTTTCAAAATGGAGGACAGAGAATTCCCTTGATCACAGTGGACAAACAGGACGCAGGAGAGGAGAAAGAGATTGAGGAGTAGACTACATGGGAGGTACGTATGACCTGTGTGTGTTGATTTTCACTTTTAATTTTCAGTTCAGGTTTTCTTTAATGTTGAACATGCATGTTTATCTCATCATGTCACATATCGCCTCAGGTACACTTTAAAGTTTAACCTCAAGAAAATTCATAGCTAAAAACACCAAGAGCTGATAGGGTGTAGTATTTATAAAACTGGGGACATATAAATTATATGAGTAATAGGTACTCACAAAACCATCACCAACCAATGACCACTGTATAAACAGGTAAGGAAGACCGATCCTTACGAAGGTAATGGTGCAAATTGGCCAGTCAATCCAGGGATGGTGATCGCTCTCCATCGAGAGAGGTTTTTACATAAGAATGATCATTTAAAAACAAAAAAACATAGCACTGTAAAGGCACATGCCTAAAGTATGGAATGGAGAGCAATAGACAATAGAATAGTTTCCTAGTAAACTACAGGGGTATATTTCCAAAGTTAATGGGTGCTACAAGGCTCATTAAAAATGTTTCCAGAATTAACTTGCAGAATTGGTGGAGAACCAAACACTCCTTTAGCTCTGAAAGTTCGTATGCCATCATGTGCTTGAGGATGGTATTTGCGAAGGTAGTGAAGAAATGTATTCAAGCATTCAATTTAAAGTTACCGTATGTGTTATTGACAAGGAGTGTTTGGTTCTCCCCCTATCCTGCAAGCTCTATCTAACAGAGAATTGGTACTCCTCTCTTATATTTACACTGGAAAATCAAAATACATATTTTTTGAAGACATCTTGGCCCCTATTTAATAACTTTTCTCTCAGGAAACAGTTTTTTCATTGTATCTATAAAATGTTATTGATAAGGCGTGAAAACCTTGCCTGTGAGAAATCCATGAGAAAAATGAATTAAATACTAGCCAGAATTATGTATTAGTGTAACGATCGGTGTAACACAGAGAGGATCTGATTACCGGTGATCTGCAGTATCACCGAGAATACAGATATATACCCGATTATTGTTGATCTGCAGTATCACCGATAATCAGATATATCTCTAACCTCTGGACACCTGAGTAATATGAGTGTTTGGTGCAACAGTAATACTTTGAGGAGAGCCTCCGTATAGAGGGTGCAAGGCAGTAAGAGATACTGCCCAAAGAACAGGCTCCTTCCAAAGGCCTGAGGCTCCCCAAGGGGAGGAGTCAGGCTGAGAGTGGGAAGGACCAGAGTGTGAGTGATACCAATGGTGGAGTGTCACTGACAGATCTGTGAACTACCTCTAAACAGAGGAGATAGTTCTCGAGGTCGGACAAGCCAGGTCGGCAACAGACAGACAGATCAGATACAGAGGAAAGAGACTGATACGGAATCCTAAGGCAAGCAAGGTTTGGCAACGGAGTATCAGAAATAGCAAAGTACCAAATCAGAGATCAGAAGAGAGGTCAGGAAAAGCAGAAGGTCATAACAAATAATCAACAATTGTCTAGTCTAAAGGTGTGAGCTCCTTGATCATCAACACCCTGGAACTAGTCTGAAGATATAACAGGATGGTAAAGCTAATTCCTAGTCTTAGGTGTGAGCTCCATAGTCATCAACACCCTGGAACTAGTCTGAAGAATAACACAGATAATATACAGTATTCCTAATCTGGGGTGTGAGGTCCGTGATCATCAACACCCTGGAACTGGTCTAGAGAATAACACAAATGATATACAGAATTCCTAATCTGAGGTGTGAGGTCCTTGGTCATCAACACCCAGGAACTGGTCTAAAGAATAACACAGAATCTGACAAAAAGGTCTGAGTGCTTCCACGTAGTGATCGCAACGGCAGACAACCAGAGAATGACCAGCATCCAGTATATATAGCAAGGCGCTCTCCAGCGCCTCCCCTAAGTGCTGGACCAATGGGAAGTGGTGGAATTGTCAGCTGACCGGCTTGGTCAGCTGACTCCCTTCTGGCTGTCATAAAAGCTCTGCCTCTCAGCGCGCGCACGTCCTTCTGAACCTGTGTGGACTATCAGTCCCAGCCACACCAGACCTGTGCTGCAAACCATCCGCTGTGCTGAGCGCGGAACCAGCCGCACCGCTATCAGAGCATGCGGCGGTTCCTCCGCGTTCAGCCATACTGCCAGATGTAGGCCTATGCGTGCAAACCGCCGCGTCCGACGCAGAATCCGCTGCCTTGTTCTCAGGACATGCGGCGGTTTCTCCGCGTTCAGTCATGCTAGCAGATGCAGGCCCACACGCACAACCTGCCGTGTTGGACGCGGAATCAGCCGCCTTGCTCTGAGCACCCGCGGCGGCTTTTCCGCGTTTTCTCACAATTAGTAGTGGATTTCCGAAATATTGCTTGTGTCCAATAAGGCCCCGTTTACACTTAATCAGTTGGTATGCGTTAGTGTGCGTTGGTACGCGTTTTTTCAATAGCAGTGCATTGAGAAGAAGATTTCAGTGAAAACGCGTTAAGTGTGAAAGGTGCCATAGGAAAACATGGGAATTACTTTGAAAATCAGTTTACTTTCCGTTTTAACTGAGAGCAACTGATTAAGTGTAAAAGGGCCCTAAGCCTGTATGTGCTACAGAATTGCTCATGTAGAAATATACAGATTTAAATAATTATACTTAAATTGTTCTATGTAGCATACTCTGATACCGGGGTTGTAAAGTATGATTCATCATGAGTAGTTAGTGCACAGTTAATGCAACCAAATTCACTTGCTTCGAAAATGCAAGAAATATAAAAATCATGTAAAGGCCCGCAGTGTACATGCGAGTTACACTGTTATCATGACCCCTGGTACTTGAGTAACGCGAGCATTGTTAAGATAGCGTGCTCACAGTACTCCGTACTGCGGGTTATGCTAATACGGTATACTGCTGACAGTAGTTCCAGTATGATTTCCGTGCGCTGTCGACGCATATTACCGCTGGTTACCTCATCAGATCCATAGGCCCTTATTCAAATCACTTTTTCTCCCAAGTATTCTCCTAGGTTATAGTTTCACACCTTATCAATAAAATATCTTTTAAGCCACCAGCTAGCAAGAAAACACGCCAAATAATTTTAGTACTACTTTTACGCCTGTTTTGGGGTACTTTTTCAATTGCTAAAAAAGGCATTTTAAACAGAAGATGAAAAATTATTCCCTAGGACAAAACCGAATCGAAAAAGTGAATAAGGAGCCTTGCATTTCTCCCAAGTTTTCTCTAGGAGATAATTGTTGTCCTTTCTATAAAATAACTTTTCAGGTCTCTGCAATTGAAAAAGTACTAAAAAGTAGGTCAGAAAGTACTATTTTCTAGCTTGCTGGTGGCTTTTTATTTTATTGCTAAGGTTGGAAAATATCTTCTAGGAGGAAACTTAGGAGAAAAGGTACATTGAATAAGGACCATGGTGCATGGTACTCGACTCTTGGGAGCCAATGACATTGAAGCAATAAGGTGCCTGTATACAAACCAGCTATTACAGTATGCTGTGCCGTCAAATAAGAAAAGATTCAAAAGAGTGATTACTGTAGAAACAGCTTGTGCTGGTGAGTAAGAGTCACCAATGTGATAGGCCCAAAAAAGAGTAAGTGGGAACTGAGGATGAGAGATGTGAGACCAGAAGAGATAAAAATTGCCATGTTGTATTACATAGTTTTAATTTTTCTGTGAAATGTATATGAGTTGAGAACTTACTTAGTATTTGTTATATTTTGTATAATTATTATAGTGCATTTTCTACAATACTGTGCTGTGATGCGTTCGAGCTTCCTTCACTTTCCACTTGCTGAGATTGCTGCGTGAAACATTTGGGTATGGAGTGCAACCGCACCAAAAATCATGTAGGACAGCGTTTGAGATTCAAGGAATATCGAAGCACGCTAGTAGAAAAATGGCACCATGATTTACATCCGCTGCTGTTGTGATTGACAAAAGGCAAGCAATGCACTTTTTAGTGCGGATCGCACCAAAGTGGGAAAGGGCCCTAACTGCAATCTTGCTATTTAACCTTCAGATAAAGAAGCAAAGGTGGTTTTAAAGGACAACTGAAGGAATGTGGAGGCTGCCATATTTATTTCCTTTTAAGTAATACTAGTTGCCTGGCTATCCTGCTGATCCTCTGCCTCTACTACATTTAGCCACAGACCCTGAACAAGCATGCAGCTTCTTCAGGGTCTGTGTTTTTGACATTATTGTCAGCATAAGATTAGCTGTATGCTTATTTCTGGAGGGATTCAGACACTACTGCAGCCAAATAGAACTGCAGGACTGCCAGGCAACTAGTATTGTTTAATGGGATATAAACCTGGCAGCCTCCATACTCTTCTCCCTTCAATTGTCCTATAAAGTGTACCCGAGGCAGCGCAGAAAGGGCAGATGGGACACACAGGCATCACCCCCCGAAATTGCTGACATCTCGAGGGGGTAAGGGCAGAGGGGGTGTTCCAGAAATGCTTCCCCAGCTGCCATTGAGCATAAATTTTAAAAAAATAGGCACATTTATTGAAGATAAATAAACAGCCCAGCAGCGATCAGAGCCCACCAACAGAAAGCTCTGTTGGTGGGCAAAAAGGGTGGGGGGATCACTTGTGTGCTGAGTTGTACAGGCAACTGCAGCAAGCCCTTAAAGCTGCAGTGGCCTTAATTGTAAAATATAGCCTGGTCACTAGGAGGGTGTAAGCCTATGGTCCTGAAGTGGTTACAAGGCATTTAAATAATACTTAAAACTATGTAAAGTGAATTATCAGAGGTATTGGACAAGTATTTATAGCATGTATTAATTACAGTGCCACAAATGTAACATTCACCCATGCAAGTTACTTTTTTTGTGATATATAGCTGAACAGAAAACTGTTACATCTTTGTACTGAAAACCAACATTTAGCTATATATTTCTGCACGCCAGAAGTTCACATCTGCGGCCTTATATATAATTTACCCATTAGTCAATAACTTATTTCACAATAAGTGTTTTAAAGCTAGTGTTAGGTTAAAAAAAAAAACATACCTATGGAGAGAGAAGGCCAGTGATGGAATGGAGGGGACGTGAGAGGTGTGGGAAGGCTCTTTCAGTACCAAGTGTGGTGCACAACAACACAATGCTGCTTCTGCCTCACAGGGCCAGCCCGCTCATGAGGCGGGGTGAAACTTTTGCCTCAGGCGGCAAATTTCCAGGCGCGGCATCCGCCCGTCCGTGCGGGGAGCCGGCCGCCGAGCTGGAGGGGTAGCTGGCAGGACGGGGGTATTGGGCCTAGCGGCGGGGAAGGGGGGGGGGGTGGCGGCGGAAAATGTTTTTTTGTCTCAGGCGGCAAAAAGTCTAGGGCCGGCCCTGCGTGCCTCAGCTTGACCACTTCTGGTGCATCACAGGTAAAGCAAGATATTCCATTGACTTTAATGGCCACTGAACATCCATGCTGATCAGATGTATGACATAAGTTTGACTACATTTGCATGCTTGTTTCAGTGGTGTGATTCAGACACTACTGATGCATGAAAGATCAGCAGGATGCTAGGCAACTGGTATTTATTAAAAGGAAATGAATATGGCAGCCTCCATATTCCTCTCAGGACAGTTGTCCTTTATCTACTTCAGCCTTCAGTTGTTTTCACTTTATGCATCCGAGCAATGTTCACCTCTCATTCATTAGCCTATAACTTTATCACTACTTATCACAATGAACTGATCTATATCTTGTTTTTTCCGCCACCAATTACGTTTGCTAAGAGCTACTTTGCTGTAAATGCATTTTAACAGGAAGAATACGAAAAAACGGGAAAAAATAATTTCTCAGTTTTCGGCCATTATAGTTTTAAAATAATACATGCCTCCATAATTAAAACCCACGTATTGTATTTGCCTAATAGTCCCGGGTATTACACCATTTAAATTATGTCCCTATCACAATGTATGGCGACAATATTTTATTTTCCGTTTTGCATACATCACTATTTACAAGCTTATAATAAAAAAAATGAAATATTTCATCTTTACATGGATATTTAAAAAGATTAGACCCTTAGGTAAATATTTACGTGTTTTTTTTTTTATTATTGTAATGGTTTATTTTATTTTTTTTATTAAACATTTTATTTTGGGAGGGTGGGATGTAAATAGTAATTTTTTTAATGTAAATATGTGTTTATTTTTTATTGATTTTTTTTTTACATGTAGATGTAGTTTTACTTTTTGGCCACAAGATGGCAACCTTGAGATTGTTTATATGACGTCACTCTAAGCGTAACATGTACGCTTAGAGCAGCTGTGCCCAACCTACGGCCCGCGGGCCATTTGTGGCCCGCGAGGCCTGTTTATGTGGCCCGCGCGGAGGTGTCCTGCAGAGGGAGAGGATCGGGTGGTTATAGGCTGAGGACGGAGGCTGCCTGCGGAGGGAGAGGATCGGGTGGTTATATGCTGAGGACGGAGGGAGAGGATCGGGTGGTATTGTTACAGACCGTTATCCTTGCATCGGCATTCGGCAAGTAAGTAGTTCCGCGCATACACCCACGTGTGCTGCGTATTCAGCCCCGGGTAGCGCAGGGATAGTTAGAAAGCCTTCCTCATTGGTTACTGCAGGAACCTTCCTCCAATAGGAATTAGGCTGATTCCTATTGGAGGAAGGTTCCTGCAGTAACCAATGAGGAAGGCTTTCTAACTATCCCAGCGCTACCCGGGGCTGAATACGCAGCACACGCGGGTGTATGCGCAGAACTACTTACTTGCCGAATGCCGATGCAAGGATAACAGTCTGTAACAATACCACCCGATCCTCTCCCTCCGTCCTCAGCCTATAACCACCCGATCCTCTCCCTCCGCGGGCAGCCTCCGTCCTCAGCCTATAACCACCCGATCCTCTCCCTCCGCGGGCAGCCTCCGTCCTCAGCATATAACCACCCGATCCTCTCCCTCCGCGGGCAGCCTCCGTCCTCAGCATAATTACTAAGGCACAATACCACCCTATCCTCTCCTCTTCCGCAGGACACCGCGGGGGAACCCCCTCAGGCCCACACAGAGCCGACAGCCCCCTCAGGCCCACACAGAGCCGACAGCCCCCTCAGGCCCACACAGAGCCGACAGCCCCCTCAGGCCCACACAGAGCCGACAGCCCCCTCAGGCCCACACAGAGCCGACAGCCCCCTTAGCCAGCACAGAGCCGACAGCCCCCTTTTGCGGAAACACGGCCTGAAAATGGTCACAACTTTTGCCAGTACTTATGTCTGTGAGCAAACTTTCTCAGTGATGAAAAGGGCAAAAACTGGCTCACGTTCTCGCATCACAGATGATCATCTTCATTCTGTATTAAGAATAAATGTTACAAATTTGGAGCCAAATATCCAGAAATTGGTTTCTGAAAAACAGCCGCAAACTTCTCATTAAGAAAATGTACATCAAATGGTGAGTACAACAATTCTTATATTGTCGTTTTCTTTCCATTTCCAACACCATGTTAACTGTTACTAAAAAAACGTTAAAAGTTTTACATCGAAATTTTGTATGCATGTGTTCCGGCCCTCGAGATTTTTCTTGATTTGAAGTTCGGCCCTCGGGCCAAAAAAGGTTGAGCACCACTGGCTTAGAGGGACGTAGGGGGACGTAAGAGGCAGAAAAAGCGAGGCTTCCGAGAGAAGCCGTCGCTTTTTCTGCCGGGGAAAGGAATTAATGATCGGGCACCATGTCCCGATTCATTGATTCCTGGGCTAATGATCCGTGGCCGGGAGCGCATGATCGGCCGCGGGAGCGCTCATGGCCTTCTGGACGTAGCCTCTACGCCCAGAAGGCTTAAATGGTTAAAGAACTTTTGGGCACCTTTTCACCTTTGACGGAATTTGTGTTAATTCACAAACATCTAATGCAAGTCAATGGCATTGCATTTGAAATGCGTTGTGTGAATTTTTGCATCTGGATTTTTTGCAGAACAAAAATGGCCTAAAAGTATTTAACTTCTGCAACAAGCATGCGAGTCGAATACCGTGCAAGTCAATGGAAATTTGAACTTTCGCATTACAAATATGTGAATGTGAAGTTAATTACACATAATTTCATGTAAATGAACCTCATTGGTATACATGGAAAAATCAGAGTATGAAAATTTGCATTAAGATGGTAACAAAAACAGGGATCAGATGGAAAAAAAATCAAAAAATGTAAAACGCGGTGATGTGCAGAGCCAGATTTAGCTTAAAGGACACTTAAGCCAGAAAAAAAAGAGTTTTACTCAAGTGGGGCTTCTACCAGCCCCCTGCAGCAGTCCTGTGCCCTCGCAGGCACTCGCTAATCCTCTGGTCCCCCGCTGCCAGCTAGTTTCGTTTAGGCCGACAGGCCCGTCAGGACTGGCCACGCGTAGCTTTTTCCGCATTCCCGACTAATTAGCGCTATTGCGGGCCGCAACACGTACAAAAATATGCGTTGCCGCATATCTATGCGTGCGTAATGCGGCAACGTGTATTTTTGTATGCGTTGTGGCCCGCAATACCGCTAATTACATTCGGGAATGCGGAAAAAGCTACGCGTGGCACAGGACTGCTGCAGGGGGCTGGTAGAAGCCCCAGGTGAGTAAAACTCTTTTTTTTTCTGACTTAAGGTTCACTTTAAGGCACTGTAGACTCGTGCCTACAAGCGCCTTATGGGGTAGATGCAAGCTTCCTGAATATCCCCTTCGCAGTTGAAAAGCAGTGTGATGTCAGTGTAACCCGCGATCGCGCCTTGTAGTCTGCAGCCGCAGACGGTGACAGGCTGAGGCTAGGGCACTATAGCTAATCACCCTGGGCATTGATGGAAGAGAAAAACTGATGAAATAGAAAGATAGTCCGGATGGTGGATAAGCAGCCCCAAACAATTTCCAAAGAAATTGAAGCTGACCTGCAGGCTCAGGGAGCATCAGTGTCAGCGCGAACTATCCGTCGACATTTATATGAACTGAAACATTATGGCAGGAGACCCAGAAGGACCCCACTGCTGACACAGAGACATAAAAAAGCAAGGCTACAGTTTGCCAAAATGTACTTGAGTAAGTCAAAATCCTTCTGGGAAAGCGTCTTGTGGACAGATGAGACCAAGATAAAGCTTTTTGGTAAAGCACATCATTCTACTGTTCAATGAAAACGGAATGAGGCCTGCAAAGAAAAGAACAAAGTACCTAGAGTGAAATATGGTGGAGGTTCAATTATGTTTTGGGGTTGTTTTGCTGCCTCTAGCACTGGGTGCCTTGAATGTGTGCAAGGCATCATGAAATCTGAGGAATACCAAGATCATGGGTGTTCCAGCAGGACAATGACTCCAAACACACATTAAAAAGCACCCAGAAATGGTTGGCAACAAAGCGCCGGAGAGTTCTGAAGTGGCCAGCAATAAGTCCAGATTTAAATTCCATTGAACACCTGTGGAGAGAACTTAAAGGGAACCAGAGAGGATCAAGTATACATACCTGGGGCTTCCTCCAGCCCCATACGCACGGATCGCTCCCACGCCACCGTCCTCCGCTGCCTGGATCGGCCGATACCGGGTCCCGTCATTACCGCCAGTCGGCCGGCGGACGCGGCTAATTCTCTGCATCACAGGGGGCTCCCTCCATACAGTTACTGCCTACTGCGCAGCCGCATGCGTACGGGTATGGAGGGAGCCCCTGTGATGCGGACAATTGGCCGCGTCCGCCTGAAGTGACGGGCCCGGTACCGGCGGATCCAGGAAGCAGAGGATGGCGGCGTGGGAGCGATCCAGGCTTATGGGGCTGGAAAAAGCCCCAGGTATGTATAAAATCTTTTTCTATTTTAAAAATGCATTCCTCTTTGGTTCCCTTTAAAATTGCTGTTAGGAAAAACGCCCTTCCAATAAAAGAGAGCTGGAGCAGTTTGCAAAGAAAGAGTTGTCCAAAATTCCGGGTGAGAGTTGTAAGGTTATTGATGGTTATAGGAAGCGAATGATTTCAGTTATTTTTCCAAAGGGTGTGCAACCAAATCATTTTGTCCAGCCCATTCTTGGAGTTTTATGTGACATTATGTCCAATTTGCTTATTTTCCTCCCTTTTTTTGTTTTGTTCAAATACACACAAATTGAATACACGTGTATGGTAAAACATGTTACTGCAATACTTTTCTGTGAGAAATACTTGATTTTCTGGAAACATTTCTGGGGTGCAAACAATTCCGGCCATGACTGTAGGTGGCGCATTACAGTGTGGCAAGCCACGTTACAAAGGGTATGTTACGCTGCACCTCAACACACTACTGTTAACCTAGTCTTAGCGGTGAGAGGAGGTGGGCTGGGACAGGTGATGTGCTGGGGAAGGAACTACCACTTGAACTATTGGCTACTGGATGCAGCTTGTCAGAAGCCAGATAGACACTTTATCCTCCCTGGCGGTATGATTATTTCCGGATTTTAGGGCCTTTTCTGCATGTTTCAGACCCTACAATCAGGAAAAAAATCATGCCGCCAGAAAGCCTTTGGTTGGTTCCCCTAAAAATCCATTAAATAATTTTTATGCCCTCTAATAAAGTGCGCCTTTGAAACATGTGAAAATGCTTCTACCTATACTTAAAGGACAGGTGTGAGGGGAAAAAAAACATCTACTTACCTGGGGCTTCCTCCAGCCCCTGGCAGCCTATCCGCCACTCGCCACAGCTCCGTTGTCCCGGGATCCCCTCTGTTGCAGAGGCTAACCTCACCAGGTTGGCATCTTCTGCGCCTGCTCAAGCGCGCGGCTACTCCGCTCAAGTGGCCTGGAGCGTTCTGTGCAGGTGCAGAAGTGCTGTGACTGTGCAAAACGCTCCAGGCCACATGAGCACGATCACGAGCGGTACGCAGGTGCAGAGGAAGGAATTGAGGAGTGGGAAGAAGTAGGAAACTAAGGGTAAGAAAGTAGTTCATTGGAAGGTGTGGGGCTGGGTGGTGGGTTATATTGCTTCTATCTACTCTTCTGGAAGGCTATCAATGTCTTAATTTGTTTACTATTTTTGGAGATTGCCTTTGTACAATGTAATATTGTTCTCTATGTATTAATATTGCATTTCTTCCTGTGTTAACAGCAAAATCATTTTCATGGTGTATTTTCTTTCTGCAACTTTTTCTTTTTACTAAAAGGTTTTTTTGTTTGTATAATTTTTGCACATATTGAATAAATGTTAAAACTTTAATACGCTATTTTGCATCATCCATCAATATGCAAAGACATTTAGCTTCCTTTAACCACTTGCTGACCGCGCACTCATAACGCACGTCGGCAAAGTGGCAGCTGCAGGACCAGCGACGCAGTATTGCGTCGCCGGCTGCAGGCTAATTAATCAGGAGCGGCTGCTTCCTGTCAATTCACGGCGGGGGGCTCCGTGAATAGCCTGCGGGCCGCCGATCGCGGCTCGCAGGCTAAATGTAAACACAAGCGGAAATAATCAGCTTTGTTTACATTGTACGGCGCTGCTGCGCAGCAGCGCCGTAACGCAGATCGGCGATCCCCGGCCAATCAGCGGCCGGGGATCGCCGCCATGTGACATGGGACAGCCTGTCACTGGCTGCACAGGACGGATAGCGTCCTGTGCAGCCCCGATCACCGGAAGGGTAGCAGGTAGGAGAGGGAGGGGGGAATTTCACCGCGGAGGGGGGCTTTGAGGTGCCCCCCCCGCAACACCCACAGCATGCAGAAGCGATCAGACCCCCCCCAGCACATCATCCCCCTAGGGGGGAAAAAAGGGGAGCGATCTGATTGCTCTGCATGCCAGCTGATCTGTGCTGGGGGCTGTAGAGCCCACCCAGCACAGATCTGAAAATACAGCGCTGGTCCTTAACCACCCTGGCGTTCTGATTAAATCGCCAGGGTGGCTGCGGGAGGGTTTTTTTTAAATAAAAAAAAAACTATTTCATGCAGCCAACTGAAAGTTGGCTGCATGAAAGCCCACTAGAGGGCGCTCCGGAGGCGATCTTCCGATCGCCTCCGGCGGCAAGAGATAACACGGAAGGCCGCAATGAGCGGCCCTCCGTGTTTCGCTTCCCTCGTCGCCATGGCGACGAGCGGAGTGACGTCATGGACGTCAGCCGACGTCCTGACGTCAGCCGCCTCCGATCCAGCCCTTAGCGCTGGCCGGAACTGTTTGTTCCGGCTACGCTGGGCTCGGGCGGCTGGGGGGACCCTCTTTCGCCGCTGCACGCGGCGGATCGCCGCGCTGCAGCGGCGATCAGGCAGCACACGCGGCTGGCAAAGTGCCGGCTGCGTGTGCTGCTTTTTATTTGGTGCAAATCGGCCCAGCAGGGCCTGAGCGGCAGCCTCTGGCGGTGTTGGACGAGCTGAGCTCGTCCAGACCGCTCAGCAGGTTAAGGGGGGGGGGGGGGGGTAAAGGCTAGGTCCTCAAGTGGTTAAAGTGTTCTCAAACCAGTCAATATTTCCAATTGATTTTGTTCTTTTCATTTAGAGGGTCAGTAGTCATGTTTACATCGGATGATATAAACTAAAGTACTGTGCCGTTTTAGGCAAGTGCGGTAAAAATGCTTTATTAATCATACTAATTCTAATTGTTCTTATCTTCTCAATTTGCAAAGTGAGCTAGTAAGTATATGAGTAATCAGTCCTTTCAAACAGGGTACTTATGATCATCATTTTCATATTTAGGGTGAAACAATAATTAACCACTTTACCCCCAGTGGTGCCGATATCTCCGTCCCTTTTTCTATCCTTTCACCCCAGGGACAGAGATATCCACACCTCCCGCGCTCCCGCCACGGCCTGCGCACCTGCTCGCTCTTGCCCACGCTTGTGCATGCCGCCGCCCGCTCGCCCGGAGATCAGTGAATGGGAAAAACGGTTCCCGTTCATTGATCTAAGCCCCCCGCAATGATCGGCTGCTTCTATGAGAAGCAGCGTGATCATTGTGAAGAAAAAAAAAAGTTTCCCAGCCTCCCTGAACTTCCTGCAAGCGTACTTCCTACGCTTGCAGGTCGCATAACCAAAAAGTTACTGTGGCCATCTTGTGGTATAAATAGTAAAACTACACCCTAAAGCATTTTTCATATACAAATACATTAGTTTTACACAAAAAATTAGCTCATTACCTCCCACACTCCCCAATTATTATTTTTTTGTAATAAAAAAAAAAGAAAAATTACAATAAAAAAAATACATAAATAGTTACCTTATGGACTAAACTTTTTAAATATTTATGTCAAGAGGGTATAAGACTGTTACTTTATAAATTATGGGCTTGTAATTAGGGATGGACGCAAAACTGAAAAAAATGCACCTTTATTTCCAAATAAAACATTGGCGTAATTTTCCCATTAAAACACATTTAGAATAAAATAATTCTTGGCATAATGTCCCACCTAAAGAAAGCCTAATGTGTGGCGAAAAAAACAAGATATAGTTCATTATCTTTGTGATAAGTAATGATAAAGTTATAGACGAATGAATGGAAAGAGCGCTCAAAGGTGAAAATTGCTCTGGTGCTCAAGGGGTAAGACCCCTCAGTTGTGAAGTGGTTAACTGCATCAAAACCAACAAAATAGAAGGCTTTAAAGGGAAGGAACAGCCATATTCTGCTACCAAGGTGACCGTAGATGCAGTGGTCAGCCATGGAAACTCAATGCAGCAGACAGAAGACACATTACACTTGGTCCTTTCAAAACAGGAAGATGTACTGCAGAGCCATTAGTTTATAAATGTCAGAAACCTGTAGGACTCACTTTCACCAATGTAGATGTATTACACCAATGTACTCAGTTACATTAGTGTCTGTAGAAGAGTGGATATAAGAGATCTCCATTGAAGAACTGCAGCCAAAAAGACCTGTCCAATATGGAAAAAAGATCACGCGAGTCAAGTATGCACAAAAACATAAGAATTAGGGTGTAGAAACTGGCAGGTGCTCTGTACTGATTTGAATTTGGATTTGGTTGTAGCAGAAGGCAGGATATTTGCCAATGGACTGGAGAGTGACACATTAATGAGTATCTGCAGGGAACAGTAAAGCATGGTGAAAATTCTTTGCATGAGGCAGTATTTCTGCAAATGGAACTACAAGCAGACACTTCTGTATCATGCAGTAGCATCAGGGAGGTGTTAGATTGGCCCCAATTAAAGTCAGCAAGGAGAACAACAATTTCTGGAAGTGATGAAATGGCCTGCACAGAGCCCTGATATCAACATTATTTGGTGTATCTGGTATTGCATGAAGAAACAGAAGAGCTTGAGGCAGCCCACATCCACCAAAGATCTGTGGTTAGCTATCCAAGAAGATTGCACAACCTACCTGCTAACTTCATTCAAAAATGGCATGCATGTGTACATAGAAGAATCAATGTTGTTTTGAAGGCAAAGGTTCATTTATTTTGCTTTGTAGATTAAAGAAGAAAAAAAAACTATGAACACTTCTTTTTCTGAAAGCATTCATACTTTACAGCATTTTTCACAGTTGACTAAACTTTTGCACATTATTTGCTATGTATGTAATAGCTTGAAATTGTGTAAGCCAGCAGGCTGGATGTCACTTTAAAGTGAAACAAATACCATATTCTTCTTGAGCTTTTGTAAACCACTGGGTAGCATGAAGAAATGAGTAGATTTCAAATGATCCTTTTACCAGTTCACTTTGATCAAATTTACTGTGTAGTTATTGACCATTAATATCTCGCAACAGATCAGCCACACCTACTACGAATACAAGTTAAAGAACAGGTCTGTCCAAAATTGATGGTTCTCTCTTGTTTTTATGTTAGATGCTATATTGACAAAAGTATTTGAATGCCTGTCTTTACATACATATAGACGTTAATGACATCCTGTTCTCAATCCATAAGTTTACATGTAGTTGGTCCACCCTTTTCACCTATAACAGATTCAACTCTACTGGGAAAATTTTCCACAAGGATTAAGAGTGTGTTTATTGGAGGTCAGGTACTGTGAGCCCTAGCTCTCAATCTGCACTCTAATTATTATTATATATTGGATATATATAGCGCCAACATATTACGCGGCGCTGTACAATACATAGGATAACAGACCAAGACAACAGGGGTGACCGACGGCACAATACAGGTAATATACAATAGATACAACAATACAGGTAATAAAAAAGCAATAAGATACATAACACAATACAGGTAGTAATACAATTCCAGATCACACACTGGAGTGGTAGTGCTAATAATACAAGTTCACATATTCTGGGTAAGGTGTACAATCAAGTATGATACACAAGGGGAGAGGGCCCTGCCAAAGGCTTACAATCTAGAGGGAGGGGTGGTGATATGAAAGGAGGGGGTGCATCAAGAAGTTCTTGGCAGAGAGAATCAGCATCGAGGTGTGCTAGGCCTCCTTGAAGAAGTGAGTTTTTAATGCTTTTTTGAAGAAGGGGGCAAGCCTGATGGGTAGTGGGAGAGTGTTCCACAGGATGGTGGCAGCTCTAGTGAAGACCTGTACTCGAGCATGGGAGTGCGGAATGCGTGGGGTGGTTAGGAGGAGGTTGTTGGAGGAGCGAAGTGGGTGAACAGGTGTGTACCTGCTGACCAGGTCAGAGATGTAGGTCGGGCAGGACTTGTGTATAGATTTGTATGCCAAACATAGGATCTTGAAGCTGATTCTGAAGCAAATTGGAAGCCAGTGAAGGGATTTGCAAAGAGGAGTCGTGGAGAGAGAGCGGTGGGAGGAATAGATTAGTCTGGCTGCAGCATTCATGATGGATTGTAGGGGTTTTTTGATGCGGTTTTGAGAAAGGCCTAACAGGAAGGTGTTGCAGTAGTCCAGGCGGGAGATGATTGGGGCATGGACAAGGAGTTTGGCCGTGTCTGGGGTCAGGAAAGGCCGAATCTTGGAGATGTTGCATAAATTAAAATTACAGGCCCTAGCCAATGGTTTGGATGTGGGAGGTAAAGGAGAGGGCTGAGTCCAGGGTGACACCCAGGCAGCAGGCTTGTATGGTTGGGCGGATGAGTGTGCCATTGACAGTGACATAGATGTCTGTGGGGGGTGAAACTGCACGGGGCAGGAAGATTAGGAGTTCAGTCTTGTCCAGGTTTAACTTTAGGAACCTGGCAGACATTCAGGAAGAGATAGCCAAGAGGCAGGAGAATACCTTTTCCATGATGGCGGTGGAGAGGTCCGTAATGTACAGGTAAATCTGGGTATCATCTGCATATAGGTGATAATTGAAGCCCAGAGAGGAGATAAGTTTGCCGATGGAGGCGGTGTGAATGTAGAATAGCAGTGGACCAAGAACAGAGCCTTGGGGACCCCAACAGAAAGGGAGGTGGAGGTTGAGGAGGAACCATTGAAGGAGGTCTTAAAGGAGCGATTTGAGAGGTAGAAGGAGAACCATGCTAGGGCAAGGTCTTCGATACCCACAGATTGCAGGAATTGGAAAAGCAGGAAATGATCAACAGTGTCAAATGCTGAGAGGTCGAGGAGGAGATGGATGGTGTATTTACCTTCGGCCTTGGCGAGCGTGAAGTCAGTGTCAGTGAAGTGGGATGGCCGAAATCTGGATTGTAGGGGAATCAAACAGGTAGGAACCCTGTACTCAGCAGGTACCCCCCTAGCATAGTAAACATTATCACAAGTACCCCTTGACAAATATTTATTTAACCGTAGTACATGATACCTAATTGGTTCTAAACAATTTCCAAGCATTTACTATTGCTTTTAATTAGCTAAAATACTGATTTGGTGTTGTTTAAATAAGATTTATCATTTTCTAAAACTCTAAATTTGTTATTCTTGGTTAACTATATCAAGCCAGAGTACCCCCTGGAACCATCAGAAGTACCCCCTGGGGTACGCGTACCACCGCAGCTAGACTTGAATACGCTTTAATTTAGTCTGTGATAACTTATTTCTAGTGTCAGTGGCTAGACTAGTTGCTTTAGTGTATCCATGTAACTCTTTCACCTTATTTGAACTTAAGAAGTCACCTAGTAAAAAGGATGAAACTCAAAGAACACAGAAAGTGTCTATTTGAATCTATACCATAATGTGGATAAATAGGAATTAAGGAAAAAATAGCCAAAAGTATTTTTTTAATGTAGTTCTCACCAGCACTCCTGAAATTACAAACTTTTTGAGTTGTTGGTAAGTAGCAACTGTCAGTCAAGAAGAATGCCAGTTTCTTCTTCCAGGCAATGGGCTAGCTGCAAAATGGGTCTTTGGTGGTTTTTCACAACTGACCAAAATCAAAGTGAGGTTACCAAATTTCATTTTTTCCAACTAGCTAATCTTTCTGCAAATGAATTCTTTATAAAATGTGTGGACCTACAACTAATGCTGTAGCTTGTCTTTTTATTTTTATGTTTTTTTACCTATTAGCTATATTAATGTAGCTAGCACACTGTGATTATCATTTATGTATTTACATTGGATGTTCTCCATGTCTTGTGTTACTTATTGTCTCTTTAACATACTTACTGTATTTGAATTGGTTTCTAATTTACTTCTTGGCATCTATCAAGTTCACGTGCCATAGATATTTCAAAAAGCTGTGTATATCCTGCCAAGTTATTCTGCCACCAGTGTCGATTTATACATAAATTACTCGTCCTGAGAGCCAATCTGTATGGATGGCATGTCTCCTTGAAGAACACAGAAGAGTTTACTTGCCAAAACACTGCTTATAGGTTCCATCATTCTTTAATCCAATTCAGAATTCACAGGAGAGAATAACGTTTAAAGGAAGAAACTGATGAAATTTTGCGAGCTTAACTAGATGTTGCTGGAACACTATAACACTGCAAATTAAAGGTACAGATGGTAGGGACTGGGAGTGGCAGGTGGAATGCGAACATGTAAGAAGGGTGTGAGGAAATAAGGGCCCAGCATATAGCCGTTAAATGAAGTTTTTGTTATAGGGTATTACTTCATATATCAGTATTTTACTTTTTTCTACAGAGAGTCTTTATCCATATCTTGAATTGCCATTTAAAACATAATTTGAACTGACAAACAGTAATCAATATAACTTTTAAAGCCAATGGGAACCGCTCATTAAAAAAAGAAAACAGATACTTGAGAGGGAAGGCTCTGGCTCCTAATGAGCCTTCCCTCTTCTCTCCCGGTGCCCGTGGTGCTGCGCTGTCCCCGGGATCAGTATTTGACTAAATTGGCCAAATACCTCTCCTTCCGCCGGTGAAGGGGACTTTGGAAAGTCTTCGAGAGCCTGTGTACTCCCGAAGAAGGGCCTTCTATTGCGCATGCGCAGTATGGAGCTGCCTGTCTTCGGGATAACTCGGCTCCCGAAGACTTCCGAAGTCCCCGCAGTGGGGGATTTGAACAGGGGAGCCAGTGCTGCACCAAGGGCACCGGCAAAGGAGAGGGAAGGCTCCCTCTCCTTAGGTAATTATCTGGTTTCTTTTTTTTAATGAGTGGTTCCCATTTGCTTTAAAGTGTTAAGTCATGGCTATAGAAGATAACGACAAGCCCACTGAACTCTATTGCTAAGAGGAAGGTAAACTGCAGCATTGGGCAGGACTCTTATGAAAATTTAAGCGCTGCACATAACGGCAAACCATCAGAATTTTGTTGCTAATGGAGGAACAATTGTATCACGGCATTGGACAAGGCTCTTATGAAAACTACATTTTTTTCACAAACCCACAGAGCTCTATTGCTAATGGGGGGGCAGGAAAACTGTGGCATTGGCAAGGACACTTATGGAAACTTGGGTGCTGGCCATAATGGCATTCCAGTGCGGAAACCGCATGTATGATTTTGCATGCGGATGCGTTTTTCTATGCGATTTTGCATGCGTTTTATGGCCAAGTGTTTTTAATCATGCTGGTGTGCTTTTTACATTGTTTTTACACAAAAACGCATGTGTTTTCCTATTTAATTACATTGTATGCAATTCGCAATTCTGATGGCTCTGCTGTGCAGATTTTTTCTGCACAGAAAAATGCTGAGAGATCCTGACAAGTGGAAAGAGTCCCATCCACTTGTATTGGTTATGCGAATTTGCATGCAGAAAACGCATGCAGATTCGCTCTAGTGGAAACGGGCCCTTACTCTTCCACTCTCTTGAATGGATAAATAATGCATGTTGGCCTTTATTATTATTATTACTCTAAATAAACAGTGTGCACACTCCATTTGTCAACGGGTATTTTATTCTTTTGTAAAACAATTTACCAGATTACAATGTCTTAAAATCACACGTCACACTTTTACAAGTCAACGTACAGTTAAATGTTTGTATAGAAGTAAGTCTACAGAATTATGAAAGATTCCTTCAGTGGATTCCCGGGGTAACACATGTGCATAGTCATACTGTCATTTTCCAAATGTCGGCAGCAAACAGTAACCAGATTATTAGAAACCTGATTTGGACCCAAAAGAAAAGCTCATTCCTAAGGTAACTAATATCAAATGATTGATGTCTGCTTTAAGCACCAACCAC
The DNA here is from genome assembly GCF_040937935.1 of Hyperolius riggenbachi. Lineage (NCBI taxonomy): Eukaryota > Metazoa > Chordata > Amphibia > Anura > Hyperoliidae > Hyperolius > Hyperolius riggenbachi. The sequence continues at coordinate 362,672,336 of NC_090648.1, read as the reverse complement.
CCTGGCGTTCTGATTAAATCGCCAGGGTGGCTGCGGGAGGGTTTTTTTTAAATAAAAAAAAAACTATTTCATGCAGCCAACTGAAAGTTGGCTGCATGAAAGCCCACTAGAGGGCGCTCCGGAGGCGATCTTCCGATCGCCTCCGGCGCCCAGAATAAACAAGGAAGGCCGCAATGAGCGGCCTTCCTTGTTTTGCTTATATCGTCGCCATAGCGACGAGCGGAGTGACGTCATCGACGTCAGCCGACGTCGTGACGTCAGCCGCCTCCGATCCAGCCCTTAGCGCTGGCCGGAACTTTTTGTTCCGGCTACGCTGGGCTCAGGCGGCTGGGGGGACCCTCTTTCGCCGCTGCTCGCGGCGAATCGCCGCAGAGCGGCGGCGATCAGGCAGCACACGCGGCTGGCAAAGTGCCGGCTGCGTGTGCTGCTTTTTATTTCATTAAAATCGGCCCAGCAGGGCCTGAGCGGCAGCCGCTGGCGGTGTTGGACGAGCTGAGCTCGTCCAGACCGCTCAGCTGGTTAAAAATAAGTATGCTTTGTGTTGTTGTCTTGTCATAACAGTAGAATGGAGTTACTACTATGAATCGGTGCACCACTCTGACGGCCATTCTTTGTTGACACGGCCTAAAATTCAGCTCATAAGGCAAATGTTTACGATTCGCAGAGTATTTACTAACCTAATAACGTATTTAAGGACCAGTTAACACGGATGGTAAAGCAGTTTTTTCAGCCGAGGAACACCGTGTTTGAATCGAGATGAACTGTTTTTACATTTGTATGAATGTTTAGACAATGGTTACAGCATTTGACCACGTTTGGACAGTTGCCAGGGTAGATCGCTCTTCTCGTCCCGGATGCAGCATCCAGCATCTCAGTCATTTGCTTTTGCCAGTGATGAGGAGAAAAACTTGCATCAGCTGGCAATTGCTGGTAATCACTTGCAACTGCTCTGTTTGTCTTTGTGGAAGGGTTTTGAAAGTTTCCCAGAATTTTCTTGGACAAGAAGTATGAATGTGGAGGAGGAGGGCCAAAGAGACTAAATAGAAGATGGACACTGTAGTGGAGCTGGGGCAGATGGTGGACCAGGTCCAGGTAAACCCAATCATATGGGATGCCGGCAGTCCAGAGAACAGCAACAATGTGCTGAAGAAAAGAGCATGGGACAGCATCTGTATGCACTTTCACAGACTTTGAGGGCTGTTTTGCAGCTACCAAGGACCACTAGTTCTGCCCCCCCCCCCAAAAAAAACCACTTGTCCTGCTACTCTGCTCTAAATGCAATGCTCCCAAACGCATTCAAAGCAACTCACAATTTCTAGGGATTGATCTCCAGCATTTACAAGCACTCAACAGCCATCCATGTGAACCGGCCTTTGAGGGGTTTCTATACTCTGTCTTAACCTCCTTGGCGGTATGGACGAGCTCAGCTTGTCCATAATCGCCGCAGGGCACTGCTCAGGCCCTGGTGGGCCGATTTTCGTAATTTTTTTTTTTAAAACACGCAGCTAGCACTTTGCTAGCTGTGTGTTGGGGACAATCGCGGGCGATGCGCCGCTACCCGCCGCGTAACAGGCCCCCCCCCCCCTGCAGAGACCCCGTGCGCAGCCTGGCGATGGGGAAGCCCTAAAGGAAATCCCGTTCAGAACGGGATTTCCTGGTGGGTTTGATCGCTGGCGGCGATCGGAAGGGTGGGAGGGATTCTGCAGGGAGGGGGGAATCCTGTAGCTAGCGCTAGGCTAGCTACATGATTTAAAAAAAAAACATTCAAAAAATACTGCTGCGCAGCCACTCTGGCGATCTTAATAGAACGCCAGGGTGGTTATTAATAAACAAAATCCTTATGAGCGCTGGCATGGTACAGACAATGGAGAATGCTACCCTCTCAACCACTCTTTTTTCCAGTCTTCAAAGTGTTCCTGTACTTCTACTTAAGTGTGGTAAAAACGGTTTTATAATTAGGGTCTGACCAATCATGCAATAAACTTGAATGAGTGATTCTAGCTCTGTTTTAAATAATGGCATGTGAAAGAACACTATGTACAAAAAGAAATTACTCATCACTAGTCACATACTCAGCAGCACAGACAGACCGTGTACAAGACAGAAAAAAGTAACATGGTAGAAACAAATTAACCAAAGAAAAAGCAACACACAGTGAATCTCATTTATTTATAGTATAAGCACAAAACAGGTTACCGTATATTATCAATACTGGAGGCAGTATTCCAGCAGTATATAATGGAACAAAGACTAATAAGTCAAGTATATTGTATTATTAACCAGAATCCAATTTTAATACAGTAGAGTCCTGGTTATTTGGAACTCAACTAACAAACAATCTCAGCCAACCAGCACAAATCACCGGCGGTACTCACAGTGGTGAAGGCCAACTTTTTAGGCTGTTTGTGGGCTCTGCTGTGCTTAAAGACTGGATTCCACAGCTCCCCCAATGTTTATATACTTTCAATTGATGTATTTCACCATTTAATACAGAGTTCATGGTGTGTATATATAGTGCAGCAGTGCTGTATTAGCTGAGTCTCAAGCAACCAGAAAGCACACTTAACTAGCATCAGCCGAACCCCGTCGCTGCTTGATAACTCTACTGTATATTGAAGTACACTAATGTTTTAAAGAAAACCAGAATTAAAACTGTTTTGTTCCGTTGTAATTGCAGCCAAAACCATAAGGTTATAGCTGCACGTTCTGCTTACCTAGCAGGGCAGAGGTGAGAGAGGCTCCAGCCTCAGGTCGCAGTGAAGGAGGGGGCACACAACTCACTCAGCTATCATTCCCCTACTGTGTTTGAAGCAGATAAAAAAGGAATACATGGCAGTGACTGCAAGCCAGATAACTAGAGATTAAGGTGTTGGGGGTGGGGGTTGGCCCTGGGGCGCCTCATAGCAATCAGTGTGTGACTGCTGGCGTGGGAGGGATGGAGGGGCACACTTTGCTGTCTACGCTTTGGGTGCTGGAGGTTCTAGTCCCCGCTCTGTTACCTAGTTTAATGCCTCATGTTATGGTTTGAGTTTACAAAGCGATCGCATTTTTTTCTACAGCAATTTAATTTTTTTTTATTGTATACACATTTTTTAATTGTAACCTATAAACTTATTGTTTTAGAGGACAGCGGTTGAAGGGAGAATGGAGCCAAAGAAATTTCTAATGTGAGGTGGATGAATGATGTGCACTGACTGCAGTGATTATGGTGGAGTGGCTCGATGACCAAAGTCATTTCAGTCCACATTAGAATATATCCAGGTATGTGCCATATATGTTAAAGTATAGTTCCTTTCAGAACCTATCAGTATAATTGTGATGAGTTACAGGCAAGGTCCCCAATGCTTCGAGATACAGACATTGGTCTAAACATTTATTGCACATTTCTTCGTAGCCAGTTTCTTACCATAAGCTGAAATTAGGCATTGTGTGCTATTACACCATTCAAAATGTAAGGCCTTGCTTACACAAGTCAAGCTGTAAACCCATTATCTTCTGAACTGGCACCATCTCTGGATTATGCTTTCTAAGTTAAAGAGTAAGTTAAATAGGAAGTGACATTAACAATGCATAAAATTGCTTATTTTTTACAGTATTCATTTATAGTTTTAGTCAGTGTTTGCCCATTGTAAAATCTTTCCTCACCCTGATTTACATTCTAAAATGTATCAGGACGACGTGTTTAGTCCTGTCAGGTGATCCTTACGGAATGTTCGTTACTGAGTTCTATGCACAGTGGGAGATATTGCTTTCTTGGCGTTTGGAAAAGGCCGTTATTTCCCTTAGTGCAACAAGGTTCACAGACAGCAAACTGTCAAGACTATGATGAGGTCACACTGTGGGAGGTGTTTCACTGCAATTCAGCCATACAGACCCCCCTGTTAATCTATTCGAGAAAAAGTAAAGATTTCTTGTGGGAAATGGGGTATCAGCTACTGATGGGGATGAAGTTCAGTCCTGTGTTAAAGTTCCTTCCTACAACATGGAGCCTATCTAAGAATTCCCCAAAAACTTATTTAGCTATGCTCATGCATTGTCTGTTCCAGTCTGTGCTTATCAGTCTAGCTATGTTCATTTGTATCGATCTGTCAGAGGAAAGAAGGTTTGCAGAATGTGGGGCAACTCCATGATAAACAATTACTTTTTGTATAGATTAAAAGTCAAGGGTTTTGATTAGCTGCTATGGATAGCAATGCCTCTGTTGCTCCAGGCTTTGTAAATTATCCCATGCCTCTCACAGTATGTTTCCCTATAAAGATATCTGTCTAGTGAGAACTGAAGCCAGTCATATAAATGAATGTGAATATTAGATCTAGGGAAATAGGTTGTGACACCAAAATGCTGCATGCACAAACAGAACTAAAAGCCAAAGGCAAACTTCGTATGTGGTTCCTTCAGGGTTCATATAAAATCTCTGGTTGTTCTTTTTTCCATCAAAGAAGCCCCAATATGCCGACTACAAGTTTAGACAACACATAATGTAATGGTAAAAAGAAAGTAAAAAAAATTACAGTTACATAATAAGGTAGTGTAGTATTAGTGGCGTAGCTAAGCTGTGGCCCTGATGCAAGTTTTACAATGGGCCCCCCCAAGCACTCTATACATAACAATTGATATGGCGCACCAAAACCTGCCAATGGCAACTAAAGTGTCAGAGGTGCAAGAAGGGGATGAGGAACAGTTTTGTTAATGATTACCACTATTCAAAGTATCTATAGAAGCCACCCAGCTCCAGGCCAGCCCAGAATTATACTTTTTCCGCCCCTAGGCCAAGTATGTTAGGGCTCCCTTTTCACATGCGGCAGCCCCCCTCCCATTCCATGTGCAGCCTCTTTTCCATGTGTAACATCCATGTACTATAGTCCCCCTGTTTCATGAACAGCTCCCTTGGGGATCAGCTTCCTTTTTTCATGTGTTGCTCTCCATTTGCAGCTTTCTCTTTCATATGTAGAAACCCCTATTACATATCCAGGTGCTCCCTGGGGGTGCAGCCGCTCAAGGTCCGGGCCTTTGTAGCCTTTCCAGAAATCCGGCCCTTAACCAGGTGCTCTTCTGCTCAGTCTAACGGCTCTGGGTAAGGCTTAGCACAGACAGAACCAAAGAATATGGCAGAAGTCATACAAAACAAATACTTCCGTTCTTTAACCACTTCCACACCATGTTATTTTATGCTGATCTGTGCAGCATGGGCTCTCCAGCCCACAGCACAGATCAGCTAGCAGCCAGGGCGATCAGACTTCCCCCCTTTTTTCCCCACTAGGGGGATGTCCTGCTGGGGGGGGTCTGATCGCCGCCGGCTGCTTGCGCTTGCGGGGGGGGGGCTCTTCAAAGCCCCCCTCCGCAGCGCTTCCTGGCCTCCTTCCCCTTCCCTCCCTCTCCCTCCCCCTGTGAGCGGCGCAGGACGGATTTCCGTCCTGCGCCTGATGGGATAGGCTTTAGCCTATCAGATGCCGGTGATCCCCGGCCAATCAGAGGCCGGGGATCGCCGATCTCCTCTACGGCGCTGCTGCGCAGCAGCGCCGTATACATGTAAACACCGGGGAAGATCTTCCCCGTGTGTTTACATTTACCCTGCGAGCCGCCGATCGGCTCGCAGGGTGTTCACGGAGACACCCTCCGGGAACTGACATGGAACGGCCGCTCGTACGAGCGGCAGTTTCCATGGTATACACTTCTGGATTCAGGGGCGTGTATATACGCTCCGAGAATCCGGAAGTGGTTAAACACCGGTTTTATAAATTGCAAGAGAGCAGAAGCAGATATGCAGAGTGACTAATGCAGACTCTGATGGCTTTCCTTTACCTCAGCATGTATGCACGTTACACTGATTTGCCATGAAGGCTGTATTACCCATGCTTGTTCATTGTAGATTGATGATTAGCTTGCCAAATGTTCTATATTTGTTGTGCATGCACTACTTAATACAACCAATCTATCATGAGACATATGGCCATTAGAAGCAACACTTGGTTCTACTAGGAAGAAAAGGTCAAAATCTAAGTTTAAAATGAGTATGCATTGTAGTTAAAATATATTACAAGGCCTACAATCTTGCTTGCTGCATTAGCTTCTAAAGAAAATGGGGTTCCACCATTAGCTAGCAGATCACCATTCTAAGGACATTTCCAGGACCCTCATTCATACTGATGTTTCTGAGGTAAACCACTACACCACCTACTCATCCACCCATATGCATCTGGAGGGCAGCACAGTTGGGGCTACTCAGAAAACTGATGTTCAGCATCTGTGTATCTGTCTGTATATATGGTATGTGTGCAGTTGTGGCAGCTCTCCTATTGTGGCAGCAGTCATACTGCTAGATTGCAGCTAGACGTTAGGCTAAGCCTGTCTTTAACCACTGACACATTACTATGAAAATACCTCCAAACCACTATATGCCAGTTCCAGGCATTTCAGTGTGAAGTAGGCCCAGGTAATATGAGTGCAAGCATAGCCCATCACCATAGCTCACAAAGGCCTGAAAATGGACAAAAAGTGCAGAGCATGCCAAGCAGTCGGAACTAGGCTGATCCCTGTAAACTGTCATACTTCACTGGGGCTCTCTGTGCTTTGTTTTAAAAGTCAGTGCTGTAGGTATGATAACAAGGCTGCATACAATGCACCCTCAGGGCCGGTTTAAGCAACAATGGGGCCCCAGGGCAAAATAAACCTGGGCCCCCCCCCCCCCCCCCCCAACATACTGTATACTCCGGAACAAAAATCGGCATTAAGGGACCTTTTTTGCAGCTGGTATAGTCAGGGTTTGAAGCCCCAATCGGTCGGAGCTCTACATTCTGGCTACCCCAGCCTGCATGGGGGACAAGGGGTTAAAAAGTTTCAGGAGGGGGGACCCCACATAATTTTTTTTTATAAAAAATTCCCACACTCTAGACATAAAAAAAAAATTGGGAAAATAGGAAAAAATGCCAGGGATCTTCATACAGCCATATTGCGGCTGTATAGCGATCCCTGGCCAAAGCGCTGTGGCTGCGTATAGACCCCCTGGAAACCCCGTCAGGAAATGTATTGCGCTTTCGTTTGATGCATGTAAAATTACACTACCGTTAGGTTTGCTACTAAAAGTGACATTTACCGCATTTAAAAGTATACTTTTTTCCTTCGAAACTTTAAAATCGATTTTCTCAAAAACTATAAGGTATTTTTGAAAAATTGTTTTTTCCTCTTATTCCTAATGATCTCCTTAACATATCCTGCAAATTTAGGGTTTCTAGCATTTAAGGTGGATTTGCTATCAACCATTAAAGTCGGCAGGTTTTTAAATGTGTATTTTTTTTCCTTTGAAACTTTAAAAACGATTTTCTCAAAAACTATAAGGCCGATTTGAAATTTGTTTTCCTCTTGTAGCCACTGGGGGGCCCCTACAAGCTCTGGGGCCCTGGGGCAGCTGCCTCCTTTGCCTCTATGGTAGCACCGGCCCTGTGCACCCTCAGGGCCATAATGTCACATTGGCTACATCATAGTTAACACATGTCACTGGCATGTACACGTCTCTGTGAAGACCAGCTGCCCTGCTGTGCCATATTTATTAAAAACTATGTTTATTGAAATTACAAAGTCTCTTATATAACATTAAAGCCATTCCAAACTTTTATTTATTTATTTTTTAGTTCAATGGATACTTTTTCACAGTTTTTCTTGGCAAACACCTTCATTAACTTGTTGAAGAGAGGAAGGCAGAGCCTGCCGCTGCTAACCTCCTTCTGAAAATGCTAGTTCTTTGGCTGTCTTTGGCTTCACTAGTCTGAGTCAGTGGTCTGCAAACAAACATATAGCCAGTGAAGTCAGAACTTCTGCTCTGCATACTTGTTCCAGATCTTCCTGAAACCATTGGATCAGCATGAGAACTAGAGAGCTGGCTTCTTCAGAGGGAGATTAGCACAAGGACAGCATGACAGGCGTCCTTTAAATGGAACCTGAAGCGAGAGGTATATGGAAGCTTCTATATTTATTTCCTTGTTAACAATACCAGTTGCCTGGCAGTCCTGCTGATCATTCTAGCATCAATAGTGTCTGAATCACACTCCTGAAACAAGCATGCAGCAGCTAATCTTGGCAGATTTTTCTCAGAGACATCTGATCTGCATGCTAAAGGTCCATACAAATGCTAGATCAAAGTCCCTGCAAACCGAGCAATGTCATTGCAAACGACATTACCCCTGCAAAAAAACAAGTCTTTCAAATGACGTTGTCCACACATACCAATGTTCCAACTGGCTATGTTGTTTGCGCACAAGTGGAAGTAACATTTCACACGACATGCACGCATGTTGCGGAGCTGTATTAAATGCTGAACGACTTTGTACACACCCAGTAGACTGCATGGGGTACAGTTAAAAATGGCGCAGGATGAAAAATGGCGCACCGTTCCGCCTATACATGTATCATAAAACGCTATTTACCGTTTTAATGTTTAATACATTAAAACAGTAAATTGTGTTTTATGTTACATTTATCAGCGGAACGGTGCACCATTAAAAAAGGCAGAGGGCCTAGTGTTAGGCAGCGGGGGTCGGAGTGGGAGAGTGTTAGGCAGCGGGGGTCAGAGGGGGAGAGTGTTAGGCAGCGGGGGTCGGAGGGGGAGAGTGTTAGGCAGCGGGGGTCAGAGGGGGAGAGTGTTAGGCAGCGGGGGTCGGAGGGGGAGAGTGTTAGGCAGCGGGGGTCGGAGGGGGAGAGTGTTAGGCAGCGGGGGTCGGAGGGGGAGAGTGTTAGGCAGCGGGGGTTGGAGGGGGAGAGTGTTAGGCAGTGGGGGTCGGAAAGGGAGAGTTTTAGTCAGCGGGGGTCACAGGGGAGAGTGTTAGGCAGCGGGGGTTGGAGGGGGAGAGTGTTAGGCAGCGGGGGTTGGAGGGGGAGAGTTTTAGTCAGCGGGGGTCACAGGGGGAGAGTGTTAGGCGGGGGGGTCGGAGGGGGAGAGTGTTAGGCAGCGAGGGTCGGAGGGGGAGAGTGTTAGGCGGGGGGGTCGGAGGGGGAGAGTGTTAGGCGGGGGGGTCGGAGGGGGAGAGTGTTAGGCAGCGGGGGTTGGAGGGGAGAGTGTTAGGCAGGGAGTGGGGTCGGAGGGGGAGAGTGTTAGGCAGCGGGGGTTGAAGGGGGAGAGTGTTAGGCAGCAGGCAGGGGGGCGGAGGGGGAGAGTGTTAGGCGGGGGGAGGTCGGAGGGGGAGAGGGTTAGGCAGCGGGGGTTGGAGGGGGAGAGTGTTAGGCAGCGGGGGTCGGAGGGGGAGAGTGTTAGGTGGGGGGTTGGAAGGGGAGAGTGTTAGGCTAGGGGGGGGGGGGGGTCGGGGAAGAGTGTTAGGCAGCAGGGGTCGGAGGGGGAGAGTGTTAGGCAGGGAGGGGGGTCGGAGGGGGAGAGTGTTAGGCAGCAGGGGGTCGGAGGGGGAGAGTGTTAGGCAGGGAGGGTAGTCGGAGGAGGAGAGTGTTAGGCAGCGGGGGTTGGAGGGGGAGAGTGTTAGGCAGGGGTGGGAGAGGGAGAGTGTTGGGCAGCGAGGGTCGGAGGTGGAGAGTGGCAGCGGGGGTGGAGGGAGTAGGATTAGGTGAAGGAAGGATGTGTGCATTGGCATGCATTACCTTGTCCGGCGATCGCTCCTTCACTTCCTCAGTTAGTTTGCTGTAGTCCTGCATCCAGCCAATCACCTTGTGGCTTCAGCCCCCGCATGGTGACTGGTTGGCTGCAGGACTCCTGCAAACTAAATAGGAAGTGAAGGAGCGATCGCCGGGACAAGGTAATGTATGCCTGTGCACACATCCTTCCTCCACCTAATCCTACTCCCTCCACCCCCACTGCCTAACACTAGCCCCCCTGCATTTTTTAACACTTATAACTATTTTTAGCGTTATAAGTGTAAGTCACCCTGCATGCACCATTTTTAACACTTAGAATGCTAAATAGCGTTATATAATGTAAATCAATGCGGCACCATTTTTATATCATCCTCTGTGAGCCATTTTAATTTGTCCTGGACTGCATGATATCTGCCCAACAGTCATTAGAGTTGATCTGACAGTTAGATTGGGCAGAATTGATGTCCGTTATGGTGAAGCTGTTGTCCGTTGGATGTTTCAAACTATTTTGTATACAGTAATGTGTATGTAGCTTTATTCATGGTCCATAGCTAATAGTATTACAGGCAGAGAATCTGCAGGACAGCCACAAAGCTGGTATTGTTTAAAGTTAAATAAATATCAGCCTCCATATCCCTCTCACTTCAGGTCCCCTTTAAGCTAGTCTCTTGCAATACAGATATGGTCTTCCAATTTTAACCTAGCACAACTGAATACATATTATATTTCATATTTACATTTCTGCATTGATTGTGAGCTGACACTCATGTAATGATGAATACACACAATAGCGTAATTTCTAGAAAACAGAATCAATTACATTTCATTCCACATTCAGCTTTTGTCATTTCCAGCATTTATGACATAGAGATCTATAATTGCATAGATAATGCAATCACAACATTGTAATCTTCCCCAGTATTTACTGTTCCATATGTCAGGCCACTCTTTCTGACTGAAACAAAACAATCACTCTGCAATCACTCCAAGCCGGGCACATACAGATTGCTATCGTGACAGCTTTGACAGCACCAATCAATTTTACTTATGGAGAGAGGTGCATCTTGGAATGTAACAGGAGACATATTTGTCAACAACCTTTAAAGAAAGACCAAGCATTAAGTTTGTGCTGCAATAAATGATAAGGTTTCAATCAAACTGATGGACAGATAATCGCAGGTTACCAAAAATGTGTCAAGTGTAAGATATTTACAGAAGAACTCTGGCTTCGCTGGTTAATAAATCAAGCCATGCATCAATCCCTGTTTAGACACAATGGGCCTGACTTGCTATGACACCTCCAAAATGGAGATCATAGAATAGTAGAAGTGATCGATCTCGTAGACCTGGCTTGAATTGTGTGCTCTTAAAGCAAAACTTAAAGTGGTCTAACACCCAGCATTTCAACTTTGCTTTAAAAGATTGCTTACAGCTTATAAACTATTATGCCAGATTTTTTTTTCAGCAGAAATTCACTGAATGGATTAAACATGACATTTTAGTGCTGCATTTAGCTAGAAATGCTCCTCGTGCTTGCTTGTTTAGTTACAAATGTATCTACAATGTAACAAACAAACACTGCTCTTAGAGAACAAAGAGGGCTTCCCCGGCAGGCTTTTCAAAGGTCTATTTGTATTACAAATAAAGATACATTTTGTAACTAAAGATAAGAACGGATGCGGATTCCTAGTTAAATCCAACACTAAAATGTCATGTTTAACCCATTCAGTGAATTTCTGCTTAAAAAAAAATCTGGCATAATAGTTTGTAAGCTGTAAGCAATCTTTTAACCACTTGCCGACCGCACACTCATAACGTGCGTCGGCAAAGTGGCAGCTGCAGGACCAGCGACGCAGTACTGCGTCGCCAGCTGCAGCCTAATTAATCAGGAAGCAGCCGCTCGTACGAGCGGCTGCTTCCTGTCAAATCACGGCGGGGGGCTCCGTGAATAGCCTGCGGGCCGCCGATGGCGGCTTGCAGGCTAGATGCAAACACAAGCGGAAATAATCCGCTTTGTTTACATTTGTACGGCGCTGCTGCGCAGCAGCGCCGTAAGGCAGATCGGCGATCCCCGGCCAATCAGCGGCCGGGGATCGCCGCCATGTGACAGACCACATCCTGTCACTGGCTGCACAGGACGGATAGCGTCCTGTGCAGCCCGGAACACCAGGGGGAGGCAGCAGGTAGGAGAGGGAGGGAGAATTTCGCCGCAGAGGGGGGCTTTGAGGTGCCCCCCCCCCGCCACCCACAGCAGGCAGGAGAGATCAGACCCCCCCAGCACATCATCCCCATAGGGGGGAAAAAAGGGGGGCAATCTGATCTCCCTGCCTGCACCCTGATCTGTGCTGGGGGCTGCAGAGCCCACCCAGCACAGATCAATCAAACCAGCGCTGGTCCTTAAGGGGGGGTAAAGGGTGGGTCATCAAGTGGTTAAAGCAAAGTTGTAATGCTGGGTGTTAAACCGCTTTAAGCAAAAATAAACTTATGAGATAATGAACTGTATGCGTAGTACAGATAAGAAATAGAACATTAGTAGCAAAGAAAAGAGTCTCATTGTTTTACAGTACAGAAAGAGTTAAGAAACTTCAGTTGTTATCTATGCAAAAGATCTTCTCTGAGCTCTCCCACCCAACTTGGGTCGAAGACTATCCAGTTTTCTGAAGCACTCAAAGAACCAAGAAACAGTGAGAGACAGGTTGAGAGAAGGTTTTACTGCAGGAAAGTTCAAAGGGTCATTAGCTCTGCTCTGTTTTATAGCTTAAAATACAGAGCACGATTTATACACTGCAATTATGACTGAGTGATGCAATGTTATAGAAAAAAGCTAGATTACTGAAAATAAAAATGACTCTTTTTTTGCTACTAATGTTATATTCATTATCTGTACTACACATACTGTACAATTCATTATATCATAAGTTTTTTTTTCCGCTTCAGGTTTTTTTTAAAGCATATCAAGTCATAGCAAAAATTGGTGAAGAGTTGTTAAATTAGCAGGTATGAGACAGCAATGACATTCTAAAGTGAGATCTTGCTTTTGACCAATCCAAAACAGCTTGTATGCATTATAATAATTGCTGTGACTGAGCAGTAGATTTGGGTTAGGCTTCTGAATCGCTTATGTGCTCCAATGATCTCCAGCCAGGAGGCATACATAACATGGCAGCACTAGGGATGATCAAAGAGTTGTAAATAATTTTGACTTGCATGCACATTCCGTGCAAACTGTATACAGCTTGGAACCAAAACAAGACCAGAAGTGTAATGAATTAGCCCATTTCTGAGCTGCATAGAATTTGCATTCAAATTGCCTGCACTAGTTAGCACTGGCTGCTTACAGCTCCACCCCATTGGTACAGTTAGTTTTATACCCCACCAGGGTCTCCATCAAAATCCATAGAAAATGATGGACCAAGGTACCTTTTAAGATCCCTTCTAGAACCCCCCAGCAACATCCCCAAGCTAAGATGATGGGCCTTCTTTTGTTAGGTCTGGCACTGGTTAACTACGTGAATCATTGTAGATATTTCTGCATTACCCCCTCAGCAACTAACCACCTCCCAAGGCATAAAGTAAAGTAAATGGAAGTAAAAGACTCATAAAATACCCAATTGATGAAATATTCCAATGCCCAAATCACTGATGTTGGGTCAAATAGGAGCTGGTGTAAAAGCAACACGTGACTGGAATAAACAGTAAGGAGGTTGCACTAACCTCTGTATAATCTCAGATGAAGTTGGAGGGGTCCTGTTCAGCACTGGCTCAATTTCAGCACAGTTGTGTTGTGTACTCAGTTTATATGCATCACATACGAGGTGCTGTAGAGTCACATGACACGGAAAGTACACAGGTGCCAGAGCAACCAAGCTTAGTGGGGAGGTGCTTTAGCAAATTAAGCTCAAGTGACTCATTTCGAAGTCTCTTACAGGAAAGAAATCACTGGTGACTATAACATAATCTTAATAAACAGAGCTAGCTTGATTTACTAAAAATTGTCTATTATGAGTCAAAAGTTTGCAACCCTTACTTGAGTTATATGTGACCATAGCAAGGGCAGCTGGAGTGAAAGATTATCCTGTTGGTCAAAAGTGCAGCAATCTTGGGGGTAAGATCCTGGGGGTAAGACTGCTGATATGGTAATACAGAAAACATTTGATAAACAAAAACTTTGCTTCCACTGTAAAATAATTGTGATTAAGTGGGGATGAGTTTAAATACACAGCTAGCTGAGTTTTCTACCCATTAATCAAATAAAAGAAAAAATGCCATCTTGATATTACATTTGGCAACAGAACCGCTACAAAAGAATAGTATTTTACATAGAAAAGTTTATAAATGTCAAATATACCAATCTCTGACGTGGCCTCTAGCTCAGAGACACCAGTGGGTAAAGGTCTGCTCAAATAAAGTCATGGGATGATGCCAAATGTATTTTTATTCAATTTTTTGTGCCTTCAAAGTCTGGAAATGGTTCTGATAGAGAAGTATAGGGTCTAGTGGGATGTGTGTATTTTCAGAAACAGTTGATGCTGTCTATGTGAACAAAGGAAAAACATTGAGGACCAGATTTATTAAAACAGTTCCAAAAGATCTCCAAGCATCTCTAGTAGGGATATCATAAAGACCCAGCAAATCTGGACAGGACTCATCACTAGGCTTAAGGCAAGAGCCTTATCTCCCCTAGGTAAAGTCTGCATTTTTTACTACCAAATAGGAACAAACTTTTAAAATATCTGGTCAAGATTTGCTGGATCACTTCTGGAAAACTTGGTGTCGATGCTTTAAAACTTCTGGAGGCGCCCAACTGAATCAGGTCCACCAGTTACTGCTGTGTAAAGTGGTGCATTTACAAGGCTCGAGCTGTGTTACTGTAAAAAGCTGTAAGTGCTCAAGCTGCCTTGGAGCTGTTTTCCAAATGTCAGTAACAAACAGACCAGCGGGGGTTTCAGCAGAATGATTGCCACATGGCCAACAGCAAATTGGTTTTACATGATTGATATTGAAGGTGACTTTTAACTTATGCAACTTCTATTCATTGCAAAAGTATAATTATAGTTAAAACAGTGCAGGTTTGCTCATAAAATGTATATATGTTCCTTTATTTAGCTTCTTTGTTCGGGGGTGATTCTGCAGCTGAGAAACTCATTGGACAGCTGCTGCCTTGTGGAACTGCCCGAGTGTACAAAATCATTTGAACTAAGAGTCCTACAGAGAGTGCTAATGCTATTACAATTTTGCAGAGCACGAGCCATTTTAAATAGTGATACTTGTTGCTAGCTATGCTTAGATTTGGGGCAACTCGAAGTGGATGACATGCTTTAGTTGCTGGAGAACAGAGGCGCCAAAAGGATAAAAGGAAGCTAAATGACTTTAAAAAAACAAATTCTTGGTAAATAGAGGAGGTAGTGGTGGACTTACCTCCTCCAAGTAGACACACGACGACTGTAGTAAAGACAGTCAATATATTTTATTTATGAACTCCAAATATGCAACGCATTTTGCAGGTTTGATCCCGCTTCATCAGACAATAACAACGGAGCAATAGCATATGTGGTCAGTAGAAGAGCCAGGCACCTCTGTCTCTGTGTTTAGTTGCTGGCTAAGGCTATTGCTAGGGACTAAGCATAGATTTGGCTTGTCCAATGTTTGGCCACAAGTTTGCTTCTTGAACATGTTTCATATGACCCTTCTTCTCTCTTGCCTATGCTACGTCATTACTTTATCCAGTTCATTGGCAGACTATACAAAAGAGGTGTGTGTGTGCTTCATTCTAAAGTGATTTATGAAATTAGTACAAGCTTGTCCTTTCATGTAGTGAGATGAGCCTTCACAATGGTGTGAGAGATCCTTCCTGGAGAGAAATTGCAAGAATGCATTTATAAGAAAGTGTTTGTCGTGGGGTGGGGAATATTGTCAACTAAGCTTACATGCCAAATAAGAGGAATGATTTTGATTTGGATAGCAGTACCTTTGCTATTTGGTGTAAATATATTTGCATATTTTTATTATTTAACAGTAGTGGTCACTCTGTCTTATGGCAGCAGTATCTTTGTTTCATGTAACATGTAATAATAATAATAATTATAGTATTTGTATAGCGCTTTTTTCCTGTCTAACTCAAAGCGCTTGCGAGGCAGCCACTAGAGCACACTCAGTAGGCAGCAGCAGTGTTAGGAAGTCTCGCCCAAGGACTCCTTACTGAACAGGTGCTGGCTTACTGAATAGGAAGAGCGGATAAGAATATGTTAATCTATCCAGGTATAGATAAAAACAAGAAGAGAATCGAGAGCCCAATATGGTGCAGTATTGTCAGGTAAAATGAAGAGTTCAATACAATTTTATGTATATATATACTCACAAACACGGGTTACCAATAGGCAACCACTTTAAATGCAGGTGGGGAGCATTAGGACCTGACCCCACTCAGGTTAAGAAGTCGCTCTCTGTAGATAGTAGATGGGGATGCACCCCTCCACCCAGGGTGGACTAGAAGATCAGCAAAAACTCGGTATACAGAGGCGCCAGAGTAGAGTAAAACGTTTTAAAAACCGCTTAAAAGGAGAGGGGGATGTTAAGGTGGACTCACCTCCCTCTTACAAAAAAAGAAAACTCACTTGAGTCTCAATAAAATAGAATTGTCAAGTAATTTATTCAACTCCACAAATGCAACGCGTTTCGCGGGCGTGACCCCGCTTCCTCAGGCAAAAATGGGAGCACAACTCAGTGGGTCAAGCAATAAGTTTGAGCGCCTCTCAGAGGCGCTCAAACTTATTGCTTGACCCACTGAGTTGTGCTCCCATTTTTGCCTGAGGAAGCGGGGTCACGCCCGCGAAACGCGTTGCATTTGTGGAGTTGAATAAATTACTTGACAATTCTATTTTATTGAGACTCAAGTGAGTTTTCTTTTTTTGTAAGAGGGAGGTGAGTCCACCTTAACATCCCCCTCTCCTTTTAAGCGGTTTTTAAAACGTTTTACTCTACTCTGGCGCCTCTGTATACCGAGTTTTTGCTGATCTATCCAGGTATAGAGGCTAGTTGCAGTTACTAATCCCAGTATTCATAGACAATCTGGCTGTCATTCCTAGAATCATGAAGAAACAGCTAAAAACATTGACTTATATAAATTTTAATATATAAACCTTCAAAATTATAGTAATGTAACTATGAATACTTAGATTTTCCATGGGTATAGCTGTGGCCGGTTAAAGGTAAAGGTTATGGTGCCCAGTAACATAGATTGTTTTGCTTGCTGTATATCTGGTGATCTCTACTGTGGCCTGAATGAGTTTTTCATTCCAATGTTTTTATTGATTTTCTTAATTAATTACCTGTACAGATGTACCTGAAATTTTTTGGTGATTGCAGTTTCATAACTTATTTCAGTCAGTAAGAATCAACGCCTTCTGAGGCAGACATATGCAACATGTAGCTAAAAAATATCTTTGCATACACATTTATTCTTTTTTTATATACAAATAACAAAGTAGCTTATTGGAATGCTTCACAATTCTTATGTCTATATAATTTCTTGTATTTGTAATCTACTCCCCCCCCCCCCCCCCCCATCAAAAAAAGTGAAAAAGAAAAAAAAATATTTACAGTCTCATAAGATAGAACAGCTTTTGGACTGAGGTGCTTGTTCAGCTACTGGAACATTTCCGCCATTTTCTTTTCCTGTTACTGGTGGGGCTGTAAAGACAAGCAGAAAAATAGAATTGAACTTTTATTGCTATAACTAAGGCCGGTTTTATATTTATTTTTTGCGTTGTGGTGGGGATGCAATGCTCCTGCTGCATCCCACTGCAACACAACAAATGACAAACATGTGACCCTGCACTGACAGGGGCAGGAAGTACGTCACTGGGATTCCCGTTGGTCTGCGCTGCTATGCACTGTGCTCCAGTCAATTAAATTCATGCATCACCCATTGATTCCAATGACTTCTGGCACCGCTGCGTTGCTGCGGAAGTCATACGTTAACTTTGCATTAGCTTGGCAGTGATTCGGAAACTTCCGGTATGTAAGTGTGCAAGGCCCCATACATTTGCATTGCCATTGTGTTACCCTGTGGTAAAACCGGATAACACAACACACGCAATGCAAGTGTAAAAGGAGCCTAAAAGAATATTGATTTAACATAAACTAGAGATGGTCTGAACTGTTAATTTTCAATTTAGACCAAATCCTGTAGGTACAATCAAATTTTGGACTCCAGCTAGATTGGAATACTGAATTTTTGTGTTGGGATCTATGGTGCTGCCTTTCTAAGTTAATTACACAGTAAACCTAATCTATTCCCACAAAGAATTGAAGTAAATAACTCTGATACAATGGAAAAAAATATATATACTTATTTTCACAATAATATGATCTCTGTGGTTTTCTCAGGTTTCCTTTAAAGCCCTCCTGACTCATACATGCCCCACTGCTTACGCACTACAACACTGCTGATAAATTATTTTGCTAGGTTGCTATGAGTTTATCAGCAATAACAAGCCTATATATGAAGACTATAATCATTAAGATGGCTGTCCAGATCCCTAGGAAACCCACAGCAAAACTATGAAGAGATTTAGCTACGGTAAATGGGAAAGTTTTAATGAATGAGTAGACCCATTATCACGGCTGCCCCTGCCTTGGTGGACGGGTTCCTTCAATTATGGTATACTTTCCCCATAATGTTTAGGTAAACCTAACCATAGCTGCTGGCAAGGAGTCCCTGTGGCCCTGTGTATAATATAATTGCTCACACATAAAGGTCCTGGCAAATGGAGTAATCAGCAGTATGTGGTGGATAGGGATGATTGGAAATGCCAATTTCTGCTTCTGCGTAAAATCCGATTTCCGCCATTGTCGATTACCGCTATCAATTCCGCTTTCCGCTACCGATTTCCGCATTCCAATGCGGACTTTTGCTGAAATTTCTCTCACACCCACAGCTTCTCCAAAACGCCAAGGCACTCAGACCCCTGTAGCAAGGGCTTATGGGAGCTCAGTCTGGGCAGGAGTAGGAGGAGGTTACTAGCCAGAGATTTCAGAGGCAGAGGGGAGGGGGAAGTGCATTTTTCACAGGCTGAGGGGTGGAGATGCAGTTGCAGATTACCTGTGTAATGATGACAAAAACAGAATATGGCCACTCTCATTGTATCACAGGAATAAATCATCAAAAACTGTTAAAGCTGTATGCAGACAGATTTGCTGTGTAAACTAACTAAACTTTAGATAAGATATATAGACAAGTTACTTGTTATAGTTAGTTTTTAATCTCGGATCCGCTTTAAGACAATAAAAGATGAGTATGGGCTGTTGCACACTACAAGAGCTTTTTAAGTGCTAGAGATTTTAATAGCTCTTGCTAATGCAATGCTATGGGGGATTTACAACATCACATCGCTCCAGTGAGAACACACACATAGGATAAAATTAGCAGGAGCTTTTAAAATCACAAAGCGCTCAGAAAAGCACTTCTGGCATGCACCAGCCCTCAGTGTGTGTTTTTTTTTCTTTAACCCTTAGTGTAAGGGGTACTTATTCTGTCTAGTGGGAGGCCTTTCAGATTCAACTAGAAGCCATCTGCCATGGCCTTCTCCCACTTGTGTGGGAGTAGTTACCCTCTCCTCTTGGGCACCATAGGTGGGGATAAGTGCTTGGCAAAGGTGTGAGGGAGAGGGTTTTTTTCTCCCCATTTTAATTCTAGTTACCAATGTTATAGAAAAATGTTAGTTTGCTAGGACTTGGAGGTCTTTACCCCCATCCCTAACAGAATTGGTTCGGAGAATACATTACATTTATATAATGGAAAAAATCACCTCTGAGAGATCGAATTATCCATGTAGATATGTCAAAATCTGTGACAATTGGCTCTTGGGTGGTGAAATCCTGTTGTTTGAATTTGAATATATTTAGAGATCTCTGTTTTGGGGACTGTCGTGGCCCTGGCCAGGAGTGCAGCATCTGTGATGATATCCTGTTGGTTAGTGTGTTATGAACTGCCCTCTCTATTAATCATGACCTATGCTTTTTTTTTTTTCCTCACTTGTTATGTCTTGCTTATTATTGTGACTAATCTTGGTTGCAGTTGTAGTTTCTTTCTTGTTTCACCAATGTACTGTTGTTTATTGTGCATTTATGATGAGTAAGATAAAAACTCAATAGAAATTTGAAGTAAAAAAAATAAAATATTAGCTTGTATTGCTCACGGGGTGGAGCCCCATATTGTGGGCTTCCAATTACCTTTAGAATACTAAATTGTATGGGGAAAAGAAGTTAAAAGTCCTTGGGAGGAAATATTACACAGTTTACTTCTTAAATGTGTGCTGCCACTTAAACTTTTGAGGGTTTCACCAATTGACTTGGGAAAAAGAACCTGTGGTGGGCTGAAGCATGGGGCTGCTGATGAGATAAAAACGGCAACAATTCCACTCCTGGAGGGGTGCCGTGTTTGTATAAAGTGTCTCAAACATCCATCGCAAGTTTCAGGACTTTGCAATTAATTTGAAAAGTTAGCGTCATAAATTACAATGCAACAAAGACAGAATTCCAATCTAGCTAGATTTTTTGTAGTTATTTCTCTTCTCTTTTTTTGTTTTTTAGCATACTGGAAATGGCCTGGGGGAATTCCGCCACTCATCTCTAATATACATACACCATTATTCTTAACCCCCAATAGAACAATTTACCTTCTTACAGTACTAAAAACTACGATGCAAGCAGGAGATTCCCTGTTTGAGGTGTGTAAATATTCAACACTTCCAAAAATAAGAGAAAAAAATCCCAGTACCAACATGTTCTTTGAAGCTATGTGCATAGTGAATATATTGTAGGCATGCTGTTGAGGGAGCTGATATAAAAGAAGGCCAGGGCTCAAGGTACTACTACGGTGGCGTAGTGGTTAGCTCTCTCGCCTTGCAGCGCTGAGTCCCTGGTTCGAATCCCAGCCAGGGCACTATCTGCAAAGAGTTTGTATGTTCTCTCCGTGTCTGCGTGGGTTTCCTCCGGGCACTCCGGTTTCCTCCCACATTCCAAAAACATACAGATAAGTTAATTGGCTCCCTCTAAAAATTGGCCCTAGACTACAGTACTTACACTACATAATATAGACATATGGCAATGGTAGGGATTAGATTGTGAGCTCCTTTGAGGGACAGTTAGTGACAAGATATATATATATACACTGTACAGCGCTGCGTAATATGTCGGCGCTATATAAATACTAAATAATAATAATAATAATTTGCCAAAACATGTTATCTTTTAGGCATACCTGGTTTTGGTGGCTGGATACCTTCCCTCTTCATCCTTTCTTCTTCCAAAGCCTTCATTTTTGCATCATACTCATCAGCCAAAGCTTTCCATTCTTTTTTATTGTTGATGATATTGTCATACATTGGTTGTATCTCGGGATGAAATCGTGAAAACTCCTAGATTAAAACAAGCACCATGTCCTAGTTGGTTACATGCTCAATTGCGTATTGACTAATGAAGATGCAGTGTAATCAGTATAAAGTTGGACGAACATCAACATATACATTTGGTTATTCTCTCCTTAGTTCTTCATACAGCAGTGGAACTCAGAACCACTATTAGTCAGAAGGTCAGACACAGGTTCACTTGCCCCCTTTTTTACCCTCTGATAAAATGCACCTCTGGCAAAATGAAATGTTAGGTACACTAATGAATACAAGGTATAATTCCTCAACACAATGGCTATCATTCATAAAGCATTTCCGCATGCGGAAATGCTTAAAACAGCTGACTTTACCGAACACTCAGCAAAGTCAGCAATTCATAATGGCTCTTTCCGCATGAAAAAATTACACTACCGAGCAGAGTGATAAATCACCGCCTTGTGCGGTGATTATCGGTACAAATGTAGCAAAATGTTGATTCATGAAGCTCACCGCAAGCGGTGTGAGGTCGGGAAGTACCGCTGCCTCTGATGTGGCGATAACAATGTAAGTGAATGGAGACACACAGACCTCCCAGGCAGCTGCAGTAGAGCGGAACACGGAGAAATGTATCAGCTCAGCAGCTTCCGTGTCTCCGCCTGCCTACCGCCAGCCTAGTTCGGGGAATCTCCGCACTGCTACCGCACATGGATACTTTTTTATGAATGCCCACCCAGAAGTCTAAAACACCGCCAGCGGTGTTTTCCCGCACTGATTCTCCATACCGACAGCTCCTTTATGAATGATAGCCAATGTGTAAGTAATCAGGCTTACCAGAGTCCTGTTTGGCAGATGGAGATATAGAAAAAACCTGAGGCTATTTTCTGCAAGGGGGCTATGTGCAGGAGCCCAGCTCTAAAAGGTTCTAGTAAGTTGTATTACTTACTAAATGTGTTGGGGCAGTATAACGTTTATTAGCGTACCTCACTTTTTTTCTATTTTACCAAAGGTGCACTGTAAAGTTACCTAATAATGTGGGACAGTACTGATTACAACAACAACAAATAACATTTGTAAAGCGCTTTTCTCCCGTAGGACTCAAAGCATGTTTGAAAAAATATTATGTACTGTGCACTTCGCTGTTACTGTGTATATAATATGAATGCAATAGATACAGTCTCTGTGCTTCCAGTATTCAGACCAAAGGGCCTTGTCATCATTGTATCAGACTGGATAGAAAAGATAAGGGAGTAAAAATGTAATCCCGACAACTGAAATCATCTAGAAGTGGATCTAGAAGAGGAGCTCGGGGCTCCCAAACACACTCATGACTCTTCCCTATGTAGACTGAATCTCCACTTTCCTTAAAAATTGCCACAAAAGTATATCAGTACCTGTAGTAATGATCATAATGTGCTAATTACGATTTCTCAGAATTGTGCCTAATTTCCGTAATTAGGATCATAATACAAAATTGTAATTGCAAAAAATGATGCATCATTTAGTATAAATACAACTATATGAATAATTTCCATAGTTATAATAGTTTTTGTAACTACGATTTAATATGAAATAATAAGGTGGCATTACAAATTATGACAAAATTAATTACGAATTTTCCAAAAATTGCAAATTAGATGTGTTGTAATTGAAAATCATGATTCTAAATGAAGCAAATGAGAAATGTAGGCTCATCACTATGTATCAGTGCTGCAATAGATTTTTTGTAATGTAAGAAAATTATCTTTCCAGTGCAAATTGCAGCCAGCTATGAATTTCCAGAAAATGCAATTATTTGCCAACCTGGAATCTGTCCATTGTTTGTGGTGCAATAGAATCTTGTTTCAGTAAACTCCAAGGTCCAAACCATGACCCTGTATGAATATACAATGTATGACCAATCCTGAGATTGAAAACACCTGACCGCCACAAGGGGACAGAAGGAGGTACAAACACTCGTGGGGGCATAGCTTCAACCGAGAGGCGTGGCTTCACTTTTTTTGGTTTAGCTCAGGGGCTTACTCAGGTGCATGGTGCCTGCCCAGGACCAATGGTACTCCAGGCAGTGGCCTGTCCTGCCTATGCCTAAAAATGCCCCTGACTGGGGGCACCTATACCTGGCTACCTATTTTGGGGGGACCTATGCCTGGCTACCTATACAGGGGGCTAAATACCACATAACAAATAACGTTCTCAAGCCCATGAGGGGGGGGGGGTGCAATTTTTAAACCGGGGAGCAATTAAGCCTAGAAACTGCCCTGCTTCTTTCTGGATACAACCTAATAACACAACACACCAAAACCCTACTTATAACCCCACCTCTTGTTTCCTCCCTATTCCTTCATATTGTAAGCTTGCAAGGACAGGGTTCTCTAACCTTTTGTGTCTTTTAAGTTGATGTACATTTTGTTAATCGCTATACAATTTTTACTTAAACAATTATGTTGTCTACCATTTCTGTATTATGTACCAGTGTATGTATTTTTTGTGTAACCATGTTTGTTTCTTACTCTGTACAGGAATATGGAGGATAATGGAGCTATATAATTTTAATAATAATAATAATACAAATGTTTGAAATTGTGATTAAATGCATCTAATTTCTTAAAAGGAACCCGAGGTGTGAGACCCATGGAAGCTGCTATATTCATTACCTTTTAACCACTTGAGGACTGCAGTGGAAAACCCCCCAGACCAGAGCAACTTTAACTAAATGGGCCACTGCAGCTTTAAGGCATAGCTGCAGGCCCGTACAACTCAGCACACAAGTGATCCCCCCCCCTTTTCTCCCCACCAACAGAGCTCTCTGTTGGTGGGGTCTGATCACCCCCCCCCCCCCCCCCCTTGTGTTTATTTATGTTTCAATAAATATTTGTTAATTTTTTTAAATTTATTTTTTACTAATTCTTCTTTTTTTATTTTTCAACAAATCCCCTCCCTCCCCCCAGCCAGCCAATCACGCGATCGGCTGTCATAGGCTTCTACCTATGAGAGCCGATCGCTCTCTTGTCCCCAGGGGGACAGCCGTGTCACACGGCTGTCCCCAGTACAGCGCTGCTGCAGGTCGCAGCGCTGTACAAGTAAATAGACGGCGATCACGCTGTCTAACAGTCTCCCAAGCGGCAATGGCCGCTCGGAGACTGAAGAGGGAGCGGAGCTCCGCCCTCCGAGCATGAGCTCTCATGCAAATTAGAGCCCTAGGACTTGACGCCAATTGGCGATACGCGGTCCTGGGGCAGCCACCATGGCCACACCCATTGGCGTGGGGCGGTCGTCAAGTAGTTAAATGGTACCAGTTGCAAGGCAGTCCTGCTGGTCTTTCTGGTCAGTACGGTCTAAATCACACACCTGAAATAAGCATGTTCAGGGTCTATGGCTTAAAATATTAGAGGCAGAGGATCAGAAGGACAGCCAGGCAATGTGCATTATTTACATGGAAATAAACATGTCTGCCTCCATATTCCTTTAACCTTGGATTCCCTTTAAGTTTTGTACACAGGCTAGGTGAAACTCAGCCAAGGTGGCCAATAACAACAGACTATGTTGAGAATCTAGCGTGTGTACAGCAGCCCCGGATGACTCGGCCAGCCATCAGGTGGGTGGATCAATTCAACCAACTGCTGGGCGAGAGCTTTGCGGCCCTTTCTCCTCCCTACAGGCTAGTAATGTGTCTGCACAGCGTCTGTCCTGCAATGTTGCCCAAGGGATATAGTCCTCATACATGTGTGTGAGGCTTAACTTCTTAACCTCTTGCCGACCGCGTCACGACGATGGGCGTGGCCGTGGCGGCAGCCCCAGGACCGCCTAATGCCGATTGGCGTAAAGTCCTGGGACTCTGTTTTGCAGGAGATCGCGCGCATCTCCTGCTTGGGGGGTGGAGCTCTGCCCCGCCTTCAGTCTCCGAGCGGCAAGGAGACTGTTAGACTGTTAGACGGCGTGATCGCCGTCTATTTACATGCCTGCAGCGCTGCGATCAGCAGCAGAGCTGCACTGGGGACAAGAGAGCGATTGGCTCTCATAGGCAGAAGCCTATGACAGCCAATCGCCAATTATGGCTGTGGGGAGGGAGGGTAGATAATTAAAGAAACAGGTTTTTAAAAAAAATAAAAACAGCAACAATAATATTTATAAAAAAAAAATATATAAACATGGGGGGAGCGATCAGACCCCACCAACAGAGAGCTCTGTTGGTGGGGAGAAAAGGGGGGGGGGGATAACTTGTGTTCTGTGTTGTGCGGCCCTGCAGCTTAGCCTTAAAGCTGCAGAGGCCAATTTTACTAAAAATGGCCTGGTCACTAGGGGGGTTTAGCACTGCAGTCCTCAAGAGGTTAATAAACAGAGACATATCTTATTAAATACCAAAAAATTAAACCAGTAAACATTATAATAGTATTACAATGAATACAAATGCTCATTCTACAGTGCTCTCCCTTTAAGAATTGTTGAAAGTCATTGTGAAGTGACAGGATGAATTCTTGTTCAGAACTGCTGCCTGGGAGTTCTCGGTATTCTGCTACGCATAGCTGACCCTTGTGTTGTTACCTGCGGCTATTTGTTATGCCACTGTACATTGTGTTCTGTTTGCGTGCTCTTGTTACAGATGTCCCAGGTACTGCTGAGACAAGAATTGGCATGAATAGTCCAACTGGATGTTTATAGCAGTTCTGCAGTAAAGCCATAGGTGCACAACCAAAGAAGTGTGTGATAAGAAAGATAAAGCAAGGTTTGTCACGATCTGGTCTATTCCAATAAACATGCCAGACTGGGGCACTCTGTCTTATAGTGCAGGGAACAAGCTGTTCCAGCACAAATTAAAAAAGTACATCCTGCAGTAAAAGCAAATAGAATTCCTTACGTTGGTCTGAGTTGTCATAAAGATGAAGAATGTGAATATTTAATGTTCAGATAATTAATTGGTCAGTGGGTTTTAGAAGTTGGAGTAAAAAAACTAAGTATCTACACCTAGGCCTCCTGGTAATGTACACCCCTACATTCCAACAGTGGCGTACCTAGGGCATTTGGCACCCAGTGCTGGGTATTAAAAGACACCCCCCCCCCTTAAAAATGGGAGTGGCCACAACCTGCGGCGTGCTTCGCGGCAAAAAATGGGCGTGGTCATGACCGGATGAGGGCGGAGCTAACTGTAATTTAAAGTATTAGCTAGTATAGTTGCCCCAGTAGAGCTAGTAGTTTCCCCCAGTATAGTTGCCCCCAGTGAAGCTAGTATAGTTGCCCCCAGTATAGCTGGTTTAGTTGCCCCAGTATAGCTGGTTTAGTTGCCCCAGTATAGCTAGTTTAGTTGCCCCCAGTATAGCTAGTATAGTTGCCCCCAGTATAGCTGCCCCCAGTATAGCTAGTATACCTGCCCTCAGTATAGCTAGTTTAGTTGCCCCCCAGTATAGCTAGTTTAGTTGCCCCCCAGTATAGCTAGTTAAGTTGCCCCCAGTATAGCTAGTTTAGTTGCCCCCAGTATAGCTGCCCCCAGTATAGCTAGTATACCTGCCCCCAGTATAGCTTCCCCCAGTATAGCTAGTATACCTGCCCCCAGTATAGCTAGTTTAGTTGCCCCCAGTATAGCTAGTTTAGTTGCCCCCAGTATAGCTGCCCCCAGTATAGCTGGTATAGTTGCCCCCAGTATAGCTGGTATAGTTGCCCCCAGTATAGCTAGTATAGTTGCCTCCAGTATAGCTGGTATAGTTGCCCCCAGTATAGCTGGTATAGTTGCCCCCAGTATAGCTGGTATAGTTGCCCCCAGTATAGATGGTATAGTTGCCCCCAGTATAGCTGGTATAGTTGCCCCCAGTATAGCTAGTTTAGTTGCCCCCAGTATAGCTAGTATAGTTGCCCCCCAGTATAGCTAGTTTAGTTGCCCCCCCCCAGTATAGCTAGTTTAGTTGCCCCCAGTATAGCTGCCCCCAGTATAACTAGTATACCTGCCCCCAGTATAGCTGCCCCCAGTATAGCTTGTATACCTGCCCCCAGTATAGCTTGTATACCTGCCCCCAGTATAGCTAGTTTAGTTGCCCCCAGTATAGCTAGTTTAGTTGCCCCCAGTATAGTTGCCCCCAGTATAGTTGCCCCCAGTATAGCTGGTATAGTTGCCCCCAGTATAGCTGCCCCCAGTATAGCTGGTATAGTTGCCCCCAGTATAGCTGGTATAGTTGCCCCCAGTATAGCTGGTATAGTTGCCCCCAGTATAGCTGGTATAGTTGCCCCCAGTATAGCTAGTTTAGTTGCCCCCAGTATAGTTGCCCCCAGTATAGCTGGTATAGTTGCCCCCAGTATAGCTGCCCCCGGTATAGTTGCCCCCAGTATAGCTGGTATAGTTGCCCCCAGTATAGCTGCCCCCAGTATAGCTGCCCCCAGTATAGCTAGTACAGTTCCCCCCCCCAGTAAAGATGCCCAGGAGGGGGAGAAGCAGCACTAGAAGAAGGGGCAGCGGTGGGGAGGGGGGAAATATCCCCCCCTCCCTCACCTGGGACCCCTCCTTCTGCCTCTCTCTCCCCCTCCAGAATAGCTGCGACAAGTGCGGGGCGGCCGGAGGCGTATAGACAATTACTCACCTAATCTCCGCGTTCCCAGCGTCATGACGTTACAGGTCTCCGCCTCCAATGCCGCCCACTGTGCTTCCACTAATCAGGAAGCACAGTGGGCGGCATTGAAGACAGAGACCTGTGACGTCATGACGCTGCGCTCCACGCTTGGAACGCGGAAATCAGGTGAGTAATTGTTCATATGCCTCCGGCCGCCCACACTTGTCGCCGCTATTCTGGAGGGGGAGAGAGGCAGAAGGAGGGGTCCCAGGTGAGGGAGGGGGGGGATATTTCCCCCCTCCCCACCGCTGCCCCCACTGCCCCTCCTTCTAGCCCTGCTTCTCCCTCCTGCTGTGCTGCTGTGGGGGGTCGTGGTGACACCCCCCTGGGTGTCTGACACCCGGTGCGCTCCGCCCCCCTGCGCACTATGGTAGGGACGCCACTGCATTCCAAGTGCTGTTATGCTGGGAATATACGGTTCGTTTTTTGGGTAGTTAGATGGTTCGGTAGACAATTGGCCTCAATTCACTAAGCTTAACTCCTGTCTTTAATAACTCTTCTGAGCTGTTTTACAGTTATCACAATTATATCACCATGGTGATAACTGTAAAACAGCTCAGAAGAGTTATTTAAGACAGGAGTTAAGGTTAGTGAATTGAGGCCAATTTCCGGCATGTCCGATCTCCCTTTCGATTCTCTCGCCTCTCGATTTCTGATAGAAGTGAATGGAAAAAGATAACAAAAACGAGCAGAAGATGAGAATCGACTGCAGAATCGAGCGGCAAAAACGATCGAGAGGAGAAACGCACGGCAGAAACGAACCGTGTATTCTCATCATTAGGTTGGCCACATGCAGGTCAGTTTTTACAGCCAAATCAGTCACTTTGATTGAATTTACCAGGGATTTATTGCCCCTAGCATGCCCAACCTTTAATCAGTGCACTAGTTAAAAGGGAGATCAGGCATTATACTTGATTGCCTTTCTGTATAAAGCTAAAAAAACAAGTGTTTGCCTTCTTAAAACAAGATATTTGTGATTATTCAGGTTGGAGTGAGCATATAATGTATCCCATGATGCATCACTGCTGAATATGCAAATCATCCTTTGTTGTACCTGTAAGCTAAACCCACCTCCAGAACTTGTTTTACATAGTATTTTAGTAGAGGGCTTTTTAGACCATTGTTGCCCCTTAGACACTCCTTGGAGTTCTGGTTCACCATGAGCTTGCTGGGTAATCTGTAACTCTGTATAAAGCTAACTGAGAGTGAGTGGACAAGCTAGTAGAATTAATAATGTTCTATTTATCAGATCTCGGAGTGATCGAACACTGTCTGGTTCAAGTGAACCATGAATGGTTACTATAACGGGGACCATGGTGTAGGACTGAATATCTGAAGCGTACGTATTGTCACGTCACCGGTGAGTTGGGTGCCGGGAGACCCAAATGACGTCTCTCCCTGCTTCCGCAAAACTCCTCAGCGGCGTTCAAAACTACATTCCCCCTCCGAGTTGTAGTAACTGATAAAATGCAATTGGGGGCCGGCAACCTCTGGAGCCCAAATTACCCTTACGCTCTCGGGCACCATAACATTGCTGCTATGGAGCGCCTGGTTTTGGTGCATGGAGCTCACTCACCTGCTTCGTTTCTGACTGCCTCTTGCTGTGCCTGTTAATAGTTTTTGTGAATAATTGGCTTGGTCAGCTGATGATTAGCCACAATTATTACCTACATAATACAACAGGCCACAATGAATTATTAAAAAACGTTACTAATTTGCCCCATTGTAAGCAGGGAGGGTCAGTCTGATGAACGTGACTAGATGAGATATATTGTTGGGTGGAATATATGACCACTTTGCTTAGTGCTGCATCCAGGTGCCGGATCATATTGAAAGAGGGTCACTGTGCCCTGCATCCAGCTACATCTCATGCTGGATGGCCCTCTGGCCCATGGGCATGAAAGCAGCAGGGTGGGTTATTAGTCTTGCCCTGGATGGTGTGTATGCAAATTCTGTACCCAAAACCATGGGAGGATTCTGGAAATCTAACCTAGTAATCCCTGAATATATGTACAGTACTCCATTTTTAGCCCTTGTGATACTTTACCTAGTTTGTGAGTAAATTACTCAAGAGGGTCATTTATTTGTACTCATACGGGCGGCGTTAATTGGCGTTAGGCTTCCTGTGTCTCCAGTTAACAGGCTTCATTTAAATCACGTGTCGAACTCCAGGCCTGGAGGGCCAGATCCATGCCAGTGTTTGGGATGGACTGAGAAAGAGACGAATGTGTTCTACCTGATGGCCTACACCTTTCCTGATTCAGACCCATCAATGAATTTGAGCCGTGTCAAAAATGTGTGAGGACCCTGGCCCTCGTAGGACCGGTTTGACATAACTGATTTAATTCATGATGACTACCTCTGCAGTCTAATATCACAATTACTTGCATGTCGTGATTGAGCCTGGAGTAATGTACTAACCCTGCACTTTCCTCCTTGTATTGCAAACCTATGCACATTGT
Source organism: Hyperolius riggenbachi (assembly GCF_040937935.1). NCBI lineage: Eukaryota > Metazoa > Chordata > Amphibia > Anura > Hyperoliidae > Hyperolius > Hyperolius riggenbachi. Next base: position 362,642,321 of record NC_090648.1, on the reverse strand, counting down.
ACACTTTCATTTCAGACATATCATGCTATGGAACATTTCAAGAGACGTTTCTTGTCTTTTGATGATATTGGTGGTTGTAATATACAAAATAAGCTTCCATATTTCAATCTGCGTTATAATCTATCTTTAGGATCATTCTGTAGGGATATAATCTGCTATGATTAGCAGGGGTGTAACTACAAATCAAGGGGCCCCCAGCAAAACTTTGAAGGGGCACCCTTCAAAGAGTCAACCCTTCCTTTGACTCTTCTTGGTGACCCTCACAGCCAGGGGGCCCATCTGACACGGCTCATAAAACAAGTGTGGTTATCAGGATCTTCACACCCATAACATGTATAGCCACAAAATCACCTGATCTGGAGAAAGGGAAGGTCACTGGTGGGCCCCCCACACCTCTGGGCCCCTCTCCAGTTGCAGGGGCTGCTCCCCCCAGTTACGACCCTGATGATTAGTATATGTTATACAGGTAAAGATTTTGCATGAAGACAGGATTCAGGAACTGCCTATTTCCTTTAGGCAGGGCTCACACTAAAATTTGCGTGTGTTTTGTGCAATTGCAAAAAAAACACGTTCTCCCCACATCTAATAAAACTCAATGGAGAATTGCACCTCTGCTAAAATTTGTGGTTTTGCATTCACATTTTTGCACGGCTGAAAAAAACATACTCCTTGCAGCATAATTTAGCACATCAAATGCGAATTACAATTGACTTTCATTACCTTCTATAAAAAATTGTGCACAAACATTTGCATATGAACGCAAATATTAATGTAAAAAAATGCATGCGAAAAAATTATTAAGCAAGAATAAGTGTGAACCTTGCCTTAATTATTTTAATAACTAGGAAGTTCTGGGTTTATACAGCACATGAGGTTTGGAATCAAATAACGTTAAATAACAAACAGTTTGGATATATCAACACTTGTGTAGTATTTATATTTAATGGTTTCTGGCTGTGACCCTGTGATATTACTATAATTATGAGACCGTGTTCCAAAGTAAATTATCAATTATTTAAAATATGTCTGGAATGTACAACATAATTTTTTTTTCTTATTGTACTCTAATATTAGAAGCTATGGGAAACCAAAACAAGACACACTGTCAGAATCCGCTCTGCTGGCCTTGATTCTCTGGACAGTTTGTTGGTTTCCTATGCAGGCTGCATAGTTCAGTCCAGGGAAAAGAGGCCTTTTTGTCAGCTTGCAAGATTCGGGAGGCTTGCTGCTGTGGTGACTGATTTGCATCCACTTATCTTGCAAATTGCATTTCTGCTTCCCTTGAAGGTTTTCAGTACAAATGTCACTTCCTCCCAGAATTCCTGGCTCGTCATAGGTTCTGTTTTGTGAGACTGACCTTAGAGCCTCAGTCTCTTTGTATCTTGTTGCTATAATATCCTAGTGTAGTTAATTCTTGGAGAGTGCATTTTGCACTCCTACTAGTGCAGTCAGTTTTGTGTATTATTTGTACTGCCTAGTCTTGTCTTGTCCTGTCCTTGCGATTGCACTCCAGCGGTGGCTGATAGTGAATCGTTCAGTCCTGTTCCTTGATCGCATTCACCCTAGCTCTAGAGGTGGTGGATCTCCCTTGTCTGTGTCTTGGAGTATAACCTTGGCAGCGGTTGCTACTGGTGACTCCATCAGTCTGTTTTGTCTGGAACGAACGCTTGCTGTTGTCTGGTGTTAGGCAACCGGTTAGAGAGCGCTCCCGCTATCGGTTTGTCTTTGTTTTCCGTGTTCATTTGTTAGTCAGAATTGGTAAGTTTGTCACTGTTGCGCTTCTCGTGCCGTGACCATGCTATTAACGCGCTTGTCACTGTTGCGCATAACGTGCAGTGACCGCGTTTAGTTAGTTCATTTGTTATTATCCTTGGTGTTCAGATTGTAGTTATTTGCTGTGTCTTCCTTTACTCTATTCATGCTCTGTCTTTGCTCAGTCTTGTGTTTCTGATAGCAATCGCCTCTCTTGCGATTGGCTTTCTCACTCTGGTCTGTTCTGTTGTTATATGTCTACCGTCGCCGGGTGGCAACTAGATTGGTAGACATTCATATAGTCTGTCTCTGTTCTTGCTCTCTATTGAGTTGCTACCTTGTTTATATTGCCCAGTGCTGCCTCACCTCATGCAATTTCAATCTGGCATCTGTGGTTGTACTATAATACTAATAATGTAATTACTTAACAATAACTACCAAAACCTCAAAAAAAATATTAAAATATCTAACTAGTGTCTACTATATAAAGAATTATCTTCAGTGGTATATTAATCTATATGGTAAATTGTATATTAAATTCTGGCACTTTATTTTACCTGTACTTTGTCTGCTAATAGTATGACCAAAAGAAAGACATACCTTGTATACAAATGTACAGACGAAATCAATGAAACCACACTGCAGCTTCGGTAGCTCATCCGCTTTGTTCCTGTCCATCATTGGCTATAAGAAGACAGAGAATACGATAATATATACATTTGAAAGGGGGGGGGGGCGCATTACCTTCTGTCAGCCTAGGCTAAGTTCAGGTCAGCACCCTAACATAGGAACCTATGCAGATGTTTATATTACATAGCTAATGTCTGAGTACTGATTTGCCAAGAATTCTGTTTTTTGGAGCTGTAGAACTGTAATGTAAAGTTGGATTGTTGTCTCAGCTAAAAGGATCCTGGGTTACTCACCAATGTTAACCAAGTATTTAAAAAAAGAAATACAATTTACTCAATGTATTTTATTTTTGAAATTGGTGTCACAAGACCCCATCTGAATCTATTAAATGTTAATTATAAAATATCAAATGTGTTGAGTGATTGGTTGGTTTTGTACTTGTGACTCTGGTTCAAACTCCATCCACTTATATCAGTTCTGAATGAGGGAATGTTGCAACACTCAGCCAAGGATTAGGACCATCATGGCAGAGAATCTAGTTCATGTACAGGAGTCCCCTGACACTGCATAAAACTTCAGCATTTCAGATCTTTAACAACAGTGACGCCTAACCATAATTCCCCTCATCCCACAACCATTGGAGGCCATTTTGACATTAATCTTTTCCTTCCATAGCAACATTTCATTTGTAAGTGGGTGTATCTCATATGGAAAAAACAAAACACTTACTAAAAGACAGTAAAACTGAGCATATCATGGGTTAAAATCCCAATCAGACAACCATGGGTGGCAAGTCAACCTGTTCCTCCTCTGTGGTCTGCAGCGGATGGATGTCCCAGGTGGTGGGGGACAACGGGCGCCTTCCCTCTGGTAATCGTGTGCAATGACTTCACGACGTGTTTCGGCGTATCCACGCCTTTGTCATGTGAGTCATTGCTATTGCACACTTGGACTTATCTACCTGTAGGAGTGTATAAGTGTGCAAATTCTATGTAGGTGAATGAGCATATATAGTATCATTCCATTCACGCTCGGAACTGCGTATTGCGCGATTTTGCATTACTATTATTGTTATTTTTTTGCAATCTCCGGGAAAGTACTGCATGCAGCAAGATTGCGATTGGGGAAAATTACAATCGCCGCAGTGTGAGTAATCCCATGGGTGGCCAGGGAGTGCCCAAGTGAGAACAGGGCCTTAACAAGAATTAAACTGACATTCCTATAGCAGCACATATCTGCAGCCAAATGCATAACTTGAATGACCTTCATCTTACTGCAGATATGAGTAATTTCAATTCACAAAGGTATGGGATGGCATGGAACACAAATTGTAAAGAAAGGCTCAAAACTGGAGATGTAGGATTGAACAGAGATAAACATTTTTTATTCTCGTGAGGATTTATGTGAAAATAATACGTATCTTTGCAAATGTTCTGCTTCAACAACTGAACTGAGTGAATCTTGATTCCTGGATAATCCAGGCTATCCATGGATTCTTCATGCTAGGTCAGACATGCCAAGGTATGCGTGTTTCTCAATAGATCTTGCTAGGTAGATAACTTTTTCACCTTTTAATAACTTTGATCTATATTAATAAAACCATCTCTATGCTCCCTTCTGATGTCGAGCTGTATATAAGTTGTGTTTTCAGGATAAGAATCAATTACAGGATGGCAGTATGTGTAAAGGTTTAAATCAAAAGCAAAATATTTTAATCTTTTGAGTTAGACAATAAATGTTACCATCTCTTCTACAGCACAACTTCTATCATGCACTTTTACACGTTTCTCAATGCACCCAATGTAAACGAAGCCTAAATACTCAGGTTCACTTAGAGGTAAAGTGCAGGGCAGAATCTCCACCCACTCCTATTCATTTTAGTTCATCCCACGCCATCCCTATGAATGCAAATGGAATGGATTAAAAATGGAAATGAAACCAAAGAGGATGGGTGGAGATTTTCCCCTGCATACACCTCTACTTCACAGATAAATATAAACAGCACATCTACAGTATGTAGCACGTTGCCCAGGTGCAAAGCTAGCTTTCTTCATTTGGTTAGATATGCTTTAATTAATTTTGTTGCATTTCTGTGTTGTGTCAAAAAAGGATATTGTGCTTTTTAAAAGTTACAACATTATAAGTAAACAATATTTTGTCTCTTTATAATCCTTTATAGCGTATACTTACAATGGGGTTTGATTGCAACACAGTCCTTTCCAAGTCACCTTGTTCCCAGAATTCAGCTGCGACGAGTAATGCAACCTATAAAAAGGAATATGTCACTTCCATCTGATAAAGTGATTAGCAGCCTCAGGCAAACAGTTACACAACTGAACCATATACAGAAGAAAAGCTTTGATGGTAAAACAATTTGTGAAGTAATCCTTCCACCCCTGAACAATGATAAGGAACTCGCAATAGCATGTATAGTTTGTGACTGTGAACTTCCTGTGGTAAGACCCACTTCCTGTCTGCTCCTTAGTTGTCTATGACCGCCACATTGGTGGCCTTGGATCTGACTCACTAAAGCAATTAGATGGAGAATAATGAAGGCCATACATAACGATCCAACCAGGATCGTATTTACCTCACAGGAACCTATAGGCACAGATGTCCTGGCACCTTAGTTTTCGCCCTCCATGAACCTACAAACCCCCTCCGAACTGCACCAGCTGTCACTTCTCTCTTACTTCCCTTGCCCATGATAGGTAGCTACAGGTGCCCCTTAGTATTAGGCAGCCAGTGGCAGAGGTGCTCGTCACAACCTCGTGATCACGAGTAATTCGTGGTCACGAGTCGTTGTTGCGATCACGATGTCATAATCGGCATTAGTGATCGGCTCTCGGTCAAGAATGTGGATCATGAATGCATGCGTGATTGCACTCATTACCCGACTCGGATCACGAGTTACTCGTGAGCACTAGTCGGTATTCGTGATTAAAAACCTGCCGACTTTAACGGTTAATAGCAAAGCCCCCTTACATGCTAGAAACGCCAAATTTGCCAGATATGTTAAGAATAACAGTGGGAACAAGAGGAAAAACATTTTTTCAAAAAGACCTTTTAGTTTTTGAGAAAATCCATTTTAAAGTTTCAAAGGAAAAAAGTATACATGTAAATGCGGTAAATCAGTGTTTCTGTCAAGCAGCTTGCTGTTTGAATTCCTTCTGGTGTCACACTATGGACTTTACATGAACTTCCGCTGTCCAAAAGCAGAGGTCTCACCTCATCTTTGGAACTATGTGAACAGTTACCTGACCTTTGTGCTGTATTTAAGGCTGCCTCTAGCAGAAGAACATTGCTAGATCATTTTGTGCTGTAGGCCTTGTGCTCTGGTCACCCATCTTTGCTCCTAGCTCCTTGCCTCCTTTGTTTGTATTGATCTCCTGATATCGACTTCTTGCTTTGTCTGACTACTCTCTTGCTCTCTGTCTGTATACTTCTGATATTCTGAACATTGATCCTGGCTTGTACGACAATTCTCCTGTGTGCTAATTCTTCTAATACGTGTCTGTATATATTGCATTATTATTGCTATTGTATATACTGTGTGATCCAGGGTCCTGTGTGCTGTTATTGTATATATTGTGTAATCCGTGTCTTTGCATATTTGTTGTAAATATTAGTCAGCTAGTTAGTCAGGGCGATATCAGGGTACTGTTGTCATATTGTACGATTGCATGCATATTGTTTGTATGTGTGTATATATGTTAATTTGCAATTCTGTAAATAAACACGTTCATTCACCTTTAAATCCAATCTGTGCAGACCTCAGTATTTCCTTACCAGTGATCTCTTATTCCTGTTTTGCCTTGATAAGGATCTGCATGCACAGATCCTTACAGTTTCTCAACATTTTATTGGTATGTACCCCTTTTAAAACCCTGTACACACCAAGTACCCCCTAGCATAGCAAACATTATCACAAAGACCCCTTGACAAATATATATTTAATCTTAGTACGTGATTATTGGTTCTAAACAATTTCCAAGCATTAATTAGCCAAAATACTAATTTGTTGTTGTTTAAATAAGATTTATCATTTTCTAAAACTCTAAATTTGTTATTCTTGGTTAAATATATCAAGCCCGAGTACCCCTTGGAACCATGAGAATTACCCCCTGGGGTACGCTTACCACACGTTGAGAAAATGGCAGTAAATTACAGTTAATGTATTTTCTGCATTTGCATGTTGCACTTTTTTCTTTGAAATGTTAAAATCGATTTTCTCAAAAACTATAAGGTCTTTTTGAAAAAAAAAATAATCCCCTCTTGTTCCCACTGTTCTTCTTAACATATCTGGCAAATTTGGCGTTTCTAACCTGTAAGGGGGCTTTGCAATTAACCTTTAACGTCGGCGGGTTTTTAATCACAAAGTGAGGGTTCTAGAGAGAACAAGGTTAGGTTGATAGTAACATATCTGTCAAAATCACCCACTGCCCAGGGGCGGACTGACCATTCGGGCACTCGGGCACGGATCGAGGGCCCGTGGTCAGGGGGGGCCCGCCGCCCGCCAGAAAACCCTGAGCCGGTGGGGAGGCAGTCAGTGAAAGAGGGCGATGGGCATGGCAACGGAGAAGGGGGGAAGTCTCCCCCCCCCTTCCCTCATCTTGGGGCCCCCTTCCTGGCTCTCCCCTCCGGAATTTTGAAGTGTCGCACAGCGCTGACAGCGGGCGGGGACTTACCGCTGTTACAGCCACTGGAGGAGGTGGTGATCTATGCGCCGTTAGTCTGGTCTTGAGTAGACCAGACTAGTGGCACACAGATCAGCGCTCCCTCTGGTGGCTGTAACAACAGCGGTAAGTCCCCGTCCGCTGTCAGCACTGTGCGACACTTCAATATTCCAGAGGGGAGAGCCAGGAAGGGGGGCCCCAAGGTGAGAGAAGGGGGGGGAGCCTTCCCTCCTTCTCCGCCACTGCCCATCGCCCTCTTTCACTGGCTGCCTCCCCTCCTGGGGACACCTATAGACCTAGCTACATATACTGGGGGCACTTATAGACCTAGCTACATATACTAAGGGCACCTATAGACCTGGTTATACTGGGGACACCTATACAGCTGGCTGCATATACTGGGGACACCTATAGACCTGGCTATGCTGGGGACACCTATAGACCTGGCTGCATATACTGGGGACACCTATAGACCTGGCTAAACTGGGGACACCTATACACCTGGCTGCATATACTGGGAACACCTATACAGCTGGATACATATTCTGAGGACACCTATAGACCTGGCTATGTATATTGGGGACACCTTTCCACCTGGCTACATATACTGGGGACACCTATAGACCTGGCTGCATATACTGGGGGCACTTATATACCTAGCTACATATACTGAGGGCACCTATAGACCTGGCTATACTGGGGGCACCTATACACCTGGCTGCATATACTGGGAACACCTATACAGCTGGATACATATACTGAGGACACCTATAGACCTGGCTACATATATTGGGGATACCTATCCACCTGGCTACATATACTAGGGACACCTATAGACCTGGCTACATATACTGGGAACACCTATACAGCTGGATACATATACTGAGGACACTTATAGACCTGGCTACATATATTGGGGACACCTATCCACCTGGCTACATATACTGGGGACACTTATAGACCTGGCTATACTGGGAACACCTATACACCTGGCTACATATACTGGGGACACCTAAAGACCTGGCTATCTATACAGGAGACACCTATAGACCTGGCTATCTGTACTGGGGGCACCTATAGGCCTGGCCACCTATTCTGGAGACACCCATAGACCTGGCTATCTATTCTGGGGACACCTATAGACCTGGCTATCTTAACTGGGGACATCTATAGACCGGGTTGTCTATTCTGGGGTATCCAGGTCTATAGTGGGGAAACCTATAGACCTGGATACCTGCACTGGGAAAACCTATAGACCTGGTTACTTCCACTGGGGATACCTTTTGACCTGGTTACCTATACTGGGGGCACCTATTATGGGGGAACTGCTGCCAGATTAACTATTTTTGGGGAACTGCTGCCAGATTAAGTGTATTTTGGGAAACAGCTGCCAGGTTATGTGCATTTTTGGGGAACTGCTGCCAGATTGTGTATAATGGGGGAACCGCTGCTTCCAGATTCTGTGTATTTTGGGGGAACCACTGCTGCCAGATTACGCATATTTTGGGGAGCTGCTGCCAAATTATGTGTATTTGGGGGAACCGCTGCTGCCAGATAACGTCTATTTTGGGGGAACGACTGCCATATTATCTGTATTTTGTAAGAACCTCTGCCAAATTGCATGGATTTTTGGTGAAATGCTGTCAGATTACATGTATTTTGGGGGGAAACACTATGGCAGAGTTCAAACTTCTCCGGCAGACCTTTTACACCACTGCAAAGGTCATGTGTAATTTGCTCCACCCATGACCACGGCCACATACTGTAGTGTGACCACAGCGCAGGGGTGGCGCAGGGGTTTTTATCAGTATAAAATATCACAATATAAAAGATTTACTGTTGTCAGTAAATTATTATATCTTAGTCTGTAAAAATATAACATGAAAGGTGGGAAACACTGGAATAGGGGCCCAAAAATCTCCTATTGCCCGGGGCCCCATGAGTTGTCAGTCCGCCCCTGCCACTGCCTAATAGTAGAATATCAGTCATTTTACTCATAGTGTACTAGCGGCTTTCCCCAACACCTAAATTACCATGCCGCCCTTACATGTACGCCTTTATGGATTGCATGAAATAATTCATGTCACTAATTGTCCTTTAGCTCCTAGTCTAATACCCCTACTACAGTTTATGGCCCGCTGTAGACAGGCTGGAGTCACATCACCTCGTCTGGATACTCGTCCAGGGCTAGTGACTTCATATTTGTTAGAGGTAGAAGATCAGCCAGAGGCGTAGCTATAGGTGGGCAAGGGGGGAAACATGTCCCCAGGCGCAGCACTGTAAGGGGGCACAAAGCATGGCCACTGCACCCCCAAGTGAGTGAGAGGTGGGTCGCTGAATGGTGCCCCTGCTTCTCTCCCTCCCTCTGCAGAGGAGTGCAGAAGTGTTAACAGCAGCAGAACAAGGGGGGCACATCTGGCTAACTAAAATGGGTACATCTGGCTATCTAGACATGGGGAAGGAAGGCACATCTGGCTATCTAAAAGGAGACACATTTGGCTATCTAAACGGGGAAAGGGGGGCACATCTGGTTATCTAAACAGCATTTGTACATCTGGCTCCACCCGGGATCACACCCATATTCTGATGCATGGACATGTCCAGTTTGTCCAGAGGGAGGCGCAAAAACTGTCTTTGTCCCCGGGCGCTGAAGAGCCTAGCTACACCTCTGAGATCAGCACAAAAACTAAGCAGGAAGCATGTATAATAGAAAGCCAGCAGTAGTAACCTCCCTGTTTCACTTGTCAAATTTCCTTTACATTTCACATTAAAACTCTGTGTAGTTTTATATGCCTGCCGTATCGTAAAATAAAAATAGCAAAGCAAATGAAAAATGACAGAATTATAGCTGTTGGAAATAATTCCTGGAGTGTTTGACCTGGCAGTCCTCCTGGGACTGCAGAATTACTTTCACTGAGCAGTAATCAGCCAGCATAAACTATTGCCCTGTAGGAGAAACTCCACTCTCTCCACATCGCAGTACAATATTGCAGCTGTGATGCTGCTACTTCCACATACTTACTAAGGTTTCTGAGTTAAACAATATATCAGCATTTTGTAATCTGCAAATAATGTCATTATTTTACATACATGGACATTTATCCATTTTTAAGATGTAATACAGTGGGAGAGATTGATGATAATTATCTAAATGGAGCAGAAGCATTTGATTGGCCCCTTTTCAATGCATACATTTGCATGACATTAGCATTCCAAATTGCATTAATGTAGTTTGTCTATCTACCCACTTATACCTAGTGGTGTAGCAATAGTGGGTGCAGAAGTTGCAACCGCACCAGGGCCCTAGACCTAAATGGTCCACACAAGGCACTCCTCCAGCTACTACATTAGCTGTCTTAGGCCAGAAACCCACTGGGAGCGCTTTGTAAGCGTGAGTGATTTGAAAAAGCTCTTGGTAATGCAATGCTATGGGGGATTTTTATAAAATCACATCACTCAAGTGGGATCACACCCATAGCATTACATTAGCTAGAGCTTTTCAAATCCCAAAGCGCTCAGAAAAGCTCTCCTAGTGGGTTTCTAGCCTTAGGGCCAGTGCACATCAAAAACCGCTAGCGTATCCGCTTTTGAAGCGATTTTCTACACATGCCTAGCATTTTTTGGAGCGTTTTGGTGTAGAATATTTTATTTTTTGTTACAGTAGAGCTGTAACAAAAACACTTGGAAAATCATTCTGATCTAGCGCTTTTCAGAGCGAGTTTTCACTTTTCTATACTTAACATTGAAGCAGTATAGCCTCAGAAATCCGCAAATTGCTGCAGAACCCGAGTATGTGTTTGAGGAAAAAACGAATTGTTCTGATGTGCACCAGACCATTGAAATACATTAGCCAAGCGGTTTTCAAACCGCAAGCGTTTTTAAAAATGCTCAGAACCTCTCTTGGTGTGCACCAGCCCTTCGTGCTATAATAATCACTTCTATATGTGCTTTTGAATAGTGGTAATCATTAACAAACACACAGTGGTAGTCTGTATTATGTGATTATTATATATACAGTGCTGTAAAGGGGGGGGGGGTAGAATAAATCCTGTAGCTATGCCACTGTTTATAAGGGCTCAACCCACTAGAAGCCTTTTCTAAGAGCTAGTGATTTGAAAAAGCTCTTGCAGGGGCGTAGTTAGAAATCACTGGGCCGAGGCCCCCCTGTAAAAATTTGGATGGGCCCCCTGGGCCCGCTCAGGCCTGTTTTTGGGGGGATGAAGGGGTCGCAACATGAGGAGATAGCATGGGCACACATCGGCGGGGAGGAGGGACAGTCCCCCCCCCACCTCGGGCTCTCCTGTCAGCGCTCCCCTCCAGCATCTACCAGCTGCAGCAGAGCGGGCAGGAACACATACCTCCATCCACCGCGGAGGTCCGATCTCTAAGGACCTCTTTCTACTTCCTGTTTAAACAGGAAGTAGCGTTAGACATTTAGAGGAACCTCTGGTGGTGGAACGCATGAAGGTATGGTTTCCTACCTGCCGACTCCTGCCGCTGATAGATTCTGAAGGGGAGCACTGAGGGGAGAGCCCGAGGTGAGGGAGGGGACTGTCCTCCCTCCCTGCCGATGTGTGCTCATGCTCTCTACTCATGCTGTGACCCTCCGGCCCCCCCGAAAACGGCCCTGAGCACTACACCAGATGCAGGGGCTGCAGCCCCAATTGTTACACCACTAAGCTCTTGCTAATGCAAGTCTATCTTTTTTTTTTTATAAAATCACATCGCTCAAGTGGGATCACACACATAGCATTACATTAGCAAGAGCTTTTCAAATCTCAAAGTGCTCAGAAATGCGCTCCTAGTGGGTTCCAGGCCTAATCCATGATCTAGCAATTTTAAAGAAAATAATTCCAGGTGATCTGAGTTCATTAAGTATACCTTGCTCTGTATTTCCCATGGCTTTGCGATGGCTGAGAGGTCACATGCTGTCATCATCATTGCCCTAGAGAAGAGAAAAAATGCTTATAGGTCATGAAGCTTTGGAGTATGCAAGTGTTATACATAATCAGGTTTTACATTTAAGGGTTAATATATTATGACATATTTAATTACACTGTACATTAGAGCCTTTGAAAAACAAAAAAGGGTACTTATCCGTTAGCCGGGCGTATCCGGCAGGTGGCGCTGTTGATGTTAATTCCAATCATAATTACTTCACGTCAACCTGTGAATGTAAACCGCCGGATGCGCCCGGCTTAAACAGATCAAGCCGCCGGCTTGCTTCGTGTCTCGCTCTTCTCCCCCTCTTGCCCTCTCTCCTATAGAACACTGGGGAGGGGACATGCGTGTCCCCCCAGAGTCGTTCGTCGCAATGCCGCGACGAACGACTCTGGGGGGACACGCATGTCCCCTCCCCAAGGCTCATACGAGAGAGGGCAAGAGGGGGAGGAGAGCGAGACACTCACGAAGCAAGCCGGCGGCTTGATCTGTTTAAGCCGGGCGCATCCGGCGGTTTACATTCACAGGTTGACGTGAAGTAATTATGATTGGAATTAACATCAACAGCGCCACCTGCCGGATGCGCCCGGCTAACGGATAAGTACCCAAAAAAAGCTCTGTTCTGTATTGGAAAACACCAGATAAGGCGGCCATACATGATTCAGGCTGCATTTCCACTTGTGCGGTGTGGAATCGCCGGGAAATCACTGCAGACGAAATCGCATGCGGGTGCGATTTTGCATGCGTTTTTCCCCGCGATTTCGCATGCGATTTCGCATACGGTACTAGGTGGCAGATTTTAACCATGTCACTGCCTGTGTAAATTAACATTACCTCCTATGCGAAATCTAGGGGGAAAAACGCATGCCAAAACCGCATGCGATTTCCCTATTAGATACATTGTATGCGATTTGCTTAGCGGTGTGCGAATTCTGACGGCCCTGCCGTGCAGATTTTCCCCGCACACAAAAACGCTCCGCACAACGCACAAGTGGAAACAGGCCCATCCACTTGTATTGGCTGTGCGAATCTGCATGCGGACAACGCATGCGGATTCGCTATAATGGAAATGAGCCCTCAATAGTTTGTTTTTTTTCGACCAGAGAAAGCTGATCGATATCTTGTTGATCAAATATTCAGAAAAATCAAACTGATTAATCCTACATTTAGAAATACACAAAAAACTGAGCACCAATAAATCTGTGCATCTATGTGAACTTAGATATAATCCTGTGGCTGTTGGAATCATAACTATAGACCACAAAAAAGAAAAGACTAGCCACATCAGTCCAAACTATTAGGCTGGTTTCACAGTGGGACGTTACAGGCGCACGTTAGAGCAGCCTGTAACGCACCCCACCGCACAGCAATGAAAAATCAATGGGCTGTTCACAGTGCCCACGTTGCGTTACAGTGTAACGCTGCGCCATAATATAACGTACTGCATGCAGTACGATTATGATTGGAATTAACATCAACAGCGCCACCTGCCGGATGCGCCCGGCTAATGGATAAGTACCCAAAAAAAGCTCTGTTCTGTATTGGAAAACACCAGATAAGGCGGCCATACATGATTCAGGCTGCATTTCCACTTGTGCGGTGTGGAATCGCCGGGAAATCACCGCAGACGAAATCGCATGCGGGTGCGATTTTGCATGCGTTTTTCCCCGCGATTTCGCATGCGATTTCGCATACGGTACTAGGTGGGCGATTTTAACCATGTCACTGCCTGTGTAAATTAACATTACCTCCTATGCGAAATCTAGGGGGAAAAACACATGCCAAAACCGCATGCCATTTCCCTATTAGATACATTGTATGCGATTTGCTTAGCGGTGTGCGAATTCTGATGGCTCTGCCGTGCAGATTTTCCCCGCACACAAAAACGCTCCGCACAACGCACAAGTGGAAACAGGCCCATCCACTTGTATTGGCTGTGCGAATCTGCATGTGGACAACGCATGCGGATTCGCTATAGTGGAAATGAGCCCTCAATAGTTTGTTTTTTTTTCGACCAGAGAAAGCTGATCGATATCTTGTGTGGCAGAGCCGCGTTAGACTGTTTGCACATGCTCAGTAACGTTGGGGAGGAGCGGAGAGCGGCCAGGCACATGGCTAATTAATATTCACTGCTCTCAGTGACGTGCAGTGTTTACTTCCTGGAGCGGCCGCTCTGTGCGGCGATTGGCCGGCGGGACCACGTGATGCCGCATGCGTCCAAGAGTGCGCATCACGGCATCACGGACGCCAGAGTGACCTGCACAACGCTGCTCACTTTGACGTCCAAAGCAGAGAGCACCAGGTGTTGCGTTAGGGGCACGTTGTGCGACCATAACGTCCCCTAAAACGCAACGTCCTGGTGTGAAACCAGCCTTAAGAATAAATCCGTCACACTATGGTCTCTGATGAAAAAAACTTTATTTTAATGTAAGCTCAAACAAAACATAAAAACAATTAAAACCATATAAAATCTCCCAGGTAAATCCAAATGTAATTGGGTCACTCCCCCTCTAAATAGATGTATTCAGAATAATGCCATATAATATATCTCTATCTCATACTGTAAGACAGACACATAGGCTATCATTCATGAACAGGCTGTCGGTAAACAGAATCAGTGCGGGAAAACACCGCTGGCGGATTTTTAGACTTCTGGGTGGGCATTCATGAAGATGTATCCATATGCGGAAGCAGTGCGGAGATTACCCGAACTAAGCTGGCGGTAGGCAGGCGGTAGGCTTGCGGAGACCTGGAAGCTGCCGAGTTGATACATTTCTCCGTGTTCCGCTCTGCTGCAGCTGCCTGGGAGGTCTGTGTTTCTCCATTCACTTACATTGGTATCGCCACATCAGAGTGAGCGGTACTTCCCGACCTCACACCGCTTGCGGTGATCTTCATGAATGAACATTTTGCTACATTTGTACCGATAATCACCGCACAAGGCGGTGATTTATCACTCTGCTCGGTAGTGTCATTTTTCCATGCGGAAAGAGGCTTTATGAATGCTGACTTTGCCGAGTGGTCGGTAAAGTCAGCTGTTTTAAGCATTTCCGCATGCGGAAATGCTTTATGAATGATAGCCATAGTGATAAAAAACACCAATTATATCACTGTATAAGTGTAAAGTGCTCTGTGCTGGAAACAAATATAGGGCCTGGCAATTCGTGCGCATGCCCATGCCCCCAGCAGCAAAGGAAGCGGGCATGTGCATACACACTCATTTGTAAAAAAAAGTCAATCTGTGCACAAAATGACAAAAATTCATGAATCCATAAACAAACACATAATAAAGTGTGTCCAGTACCTAGACGCATGCATGCCCACACCCCCCAGAAATCTGTGGGTATGCGCAATATACCCATCCACCCAAGACTATGAAAAACTATAACCACATGTGAACAGGGGCGTAGCAATAGGGGTTGCAGAGGTTGCGACCGCATCGGGGCCCTTGGGCTAGAGGGGCCCCGAAGGGCCCTCCCTCAACTGCAGTATTAGCTCTCTATTGGTCCTGTGCTCATAATAGTCACTTCTATAGATACTTTGAATAGTGGTAATCATTAACAAACTGTTCCCCATCCCCTTCTGGCACCTCTGACACTGTAGTTGCCATTGGCAGGTTTTGGTGCACCTTCTCAATTGTTATTTATAGAATGCTTGGGGGGCCCCATTGTAAAACTTGCATCGGGGCCCACAGCTCCTTAGCTACGCCACTGCATGTGAATACACAAACTGTGCAACATTAGAGCCAGAGAATCATTACTCATAATGATGGGCGACTGAAGAGCGTCCAGATAAACAGCCCTGTGCAAAAACAAATACTAGGTAAAACAAGTGGACCTCCGTGGACAATAGTGTCAGCTTACCATAAGGATGGCCGAGTGGGGAGCCCGGGAGAAAGCCTGGGTACTTTTCCATTAGCCGGGCACATCCACTAGGTGGCGATAAAACTCCACCAGAATTACATCTTTTCCTACTATACATGGCGGCCTGGAGGGGGAATAGTAATTAACGCCACCTAGTGGATGCGCCCGGCTAACGTAAAAGTACCAAAGCCAGTTTGGGAGTCTTTTTAAGAAATGCTCCCATAGAATTCGAATAAAGTCATGGTAAAATCGACGCAAAAGCGATGTTTCAAAAAATTGCATTCGCAATGATTTTACTGCAATTTTACCATGATTTTAATTTTTGACCATAGATGGTCAGAAAGTGCCCAGAAAGTGCTCACAGTGTGTCTCAGGCCTAAAAGTTGACAATTCATGATGACTTTTTTTAGTTGTTTTTCTGACTAGAGAAATCTTATCAATCTTTCCGTTTGACTGAATAACAAGGAAAATTGAACCATTATAAAATCACTTTTTTCAGAAAATATCTAACAAATAATGAAATAAAATTTCAGTTTTTATATTTTTCAGATTTTTTCCAGCGCTGGTGGTCAGAAAAGCACTCAGAAAGTGCTCACAGCGGGCCACAGGTACACACTATTTACAATAGCAACTGCTTGTTTTTTTTTTTTTTTTTTTATAAATTATGACCATAGGTTTGCACATTTCTATAGCTAGAAAGGTCTGTTTTTGAAGGAAAAGGTTTGGGGTGATAGCTGGTGCAGGCTAGCAATTCCACTGTGGGATCCAGGATGGGCGTGTCCTGTTTGAAGATTGGGCCTCACACATCAGTCCTGGAAATCCAGACCAGGTGTTAGGACCAGCAGGAATAATCAGCTCACCTGGAGCAATTGCTGAGGGGCTGTGCATTGTGTGCAGCAGAGAGGCTGCTGAAGTGAGTTGAGCTCCAGTCTGGAGATTCTGGAATAGCTTGGATAAGCGATTGGCACAAGAGTGCTATCAGGCCTTAGTGGAATGGTGTCATGACTCTGGTGAATGGCAATAAGCAGTGACCCTGGAGAGAACCTGCGGTGAGGGCTGACACAGAAGCTGGGTGCTTTGTACCTTGTGTGACAGCTTTCCTGGACTATATGCCCAATCTGGTGTGTTTTCTTGTATAGTAAAATGAACAGAGGCGCCATAGTTCTGGACATTTTTGGACTGTAAAATAAAGCTGGGTTAATTTGTTTTCACTCTATAGACTAACTTACTGGCAGGTTTGACCCTTCTATGCTATAATCCTCTCTGTCTAAAAACTCCCATAATTGGTGGAGGATGGGGCAAGCCAAAGGGCTTCACACCAGCAGTGCAAGGGTTACATGTCAGCTGCAAAGAGTGAGCAGTTGTTGGTTTTTTTTTTCCTCTATGTTTGTCAAGCGGGTGATCTGTGAGGCAAAAGTAAATGCCTCGCTGCTTGCCAACATAGATGGTTTCATGACGGCAATGAATGGGTTGAGTATTTCCTCAAAAAAGACGAGAATCAGCTAAGCGCACAGGAAAAATGTTTCTTTGGAAGAAGCTTTAACTTTGCAGCCGGTATTACACAGGTGTGATTGACCAGGAGCTCGTTACCAAGCAGTGCAGTCTGTCTGCAAGTTGCTCTCTTAAAGGGACAGAGACTCAGCCTGCAGAGAAGCTTCTATACACTTCAAATCAATAAAGAGTAATATGCCAGCAGTGGATGAAGCGAATGCTTGGACTTCACTGCTTCCTAGTGATTCAAGTGATGTTGCCTGGGGCAACCAACCTACAACAGATGAAATGTGAGGGTTCTCCATCAGTCTGGGAGTGCCAAAGCAGCATAAGAGTGCTGTTGTTAAAGGGATACTGTAGGGGGGTCGGGGGAAGATGAGTTGAAGTTACCCGGGGCTTCTAATGGTCTCCCACAGACATCCTGTGCCCGCACAGCCACTCCCCAATGCTCCAGCCCCGCCTCCGGTTCACTTCTGGAATTTAAGTCTTTAAAGTCTGAAAACCACTGCGCCTGCGTTTCCATGTCCTCGCTTCCGCTGATGTCACTAGGAGCGTACTGTGCAGGCACAGACCATACTGGGCCTGCGCTGTGCGCTCTTGATGACATCAGTGGGATCGAGGACACGGCAACGCAGGCGCAGTGGTTTTCTGACTTTAAAGTCAGAAATTCCAGAAGTGAACCGGAGGCGGGGTCGGAGCATCGGTGAGTGGCTGCGCGGGCACAGGATGTCTGCGGGGGAACGTTAGAAGCCCCGGGTAAGTTCAGCTCATTTTCCCCCGACCCCCCTACAGTATCCCTTTAAAGGCCGCTGGCAGAACCTGCATCACCAAGTGAGTAACCAGCAGGAGTCCTGTGTGTGTTTTCAGGGGTTCAAGGCGCCCCAAAGTATCCGTCCAGAAGTGGAAGTGAATTTGCTCAGTATGGTAAAGGTGTGGGAAAACAAGGCCTGGAGAAGAGGACTTATTTTCTTTGCGCCACATGGACTGTATGCTGTTGCATCTGGAAAAGGTAAGATTGCTCCATGTAATGTGCATGCTGCAGAAGTGAGATCTGTAGTGCATCTGTAGTAAATAGTGGTCTGCTACTGTTAATTGTTCCTGTCAGTGAAAATTAGCACTCAACCACTGTTAGAGACCTTCCACACTAGGTAGGTGTTGTTCCGATCATATTGCAATGCTGCCAAAAAGCATTACACATGTTGTGTGACTATACAGTGAAGCATACAGTACAATGCAAGTAAGCTTCACTGCCAATGTAAATGCACACATTACCCAGTTAATGCACAGCATTCTGTGGGTTGGAACCTGCTGCAACACACGTATGTGAAAGCTGCGATGCGATTATATTGTCCATTGCAAAATAATGGACTTGGAGTGAAAGGTCCCTGACAGTGCAAACTAAATTTAGAGAAACACAAGAACTGGTGAAATATGATGGTGTATTGTATGATGCATTCTTAGGAACTGTTTGTTCTGGGATTTGTGGTATAACCAGCGTATGGAAGAGAGCGCGAAGCAGCTGACTATCTTCAGTGTATTTATAATAAAAATGTGAAGCAGCCTAGCACTGAGTTTGAACCTGGATTGTTCAAATAGTCACTGCTCTTAGAGGGGTTAAACTCCATGTTAGGCTGAGGCTACATATGTTCACGGTAGTTGTTGTGCTCCTGAGAGGTCACAGGGAACACAACACAATGGATTGGGGCAGCAGCACCACACAGGATGCTTGCATTGTCTGTCAGGTACAGTGAAGCATACAGTCGATGTAAAGTATGCTAACTGCTACTGTTAATGCGCGCTTTTAGCAGTAACACACTGAAGTGCATTACCATACTGCAACCTGTTGTACTGTGATAGACCCGCTGCACTGTGAACATCACAATGCAGGTAGTGCATTGCGGTAAGCCACACTACAAAGCAGATGTGGCAATGCACCACTGTGAACGTTGCCTCAGGCCTTGTTCACATTATAAATCGCTATCACAACTGCTGAGCATTTATTGAGTTTTTAAAGCGCTTTTTAATGCGCTTCAAGTTTAGAAAACGCTTTTGTAAGCTTCATGAAGTGAGATTTTCACTTCATGAAGTCTGTCAGGAAGTGAACTCTTTAACCCGCAAAAGAATAAATACAATGTATTTATTCTTAAAAGGGCTCAGGGAAATTGCTATCAAAAGCAATCAAAATGCTCACATGTGAACACTCTCAGGCTCCCTGCACACTGCAAATCCGTTTTCTGATTCCTTTTCCGATTCCAATTCCGTTTCCGATTTTCCTTGAATACATTCAACAGAAAAACGGATCAAAAAACGCAGCATGCAGTTAAGATTAAAAATCTGAATCGGAATCGGATGTAAAAACAGATTAAAAAGCGGAATCGGAATCTGAAATGCATGCAGTGTGCAAGAGGCCTTAAAGGAAATCACTGCACAAGCACTTTTAGGGCGATTTCTAAAATCGCCAGCGCTTAAAACAATCTGCAAATGCCCATAGTGTGAACAAGTCCTGACAGAATGCTTTGTGTGAAACTGCTGAATTAATGCACAGTAATAAGACAATGTATAACAATGACACTGCTGAAGAGCAAAATTGTTTATCTGTTTGGCTGTGTAGTGAAGGAAGGCCCCCCCAGTGATGGTGAGTGTTTTCACAGAGACAGTGCAATTGCTTTACCACCCACCCATGAGTCAGGAGTAGGGAACAGTGATGGGCTTCCAAATAGGTACGAGTTTGTAGCTACTCGGATTTTATATGCTAATTAATCTTAATGAATGCAGGTGTGACCACGGGAGATGGGGGGTTAACTTACCTAGAAGTCCGTGGGATCCTATGCGTATCACAGTGTTGCCAAATCATCCCTTTAACCAGCCGGGCGGCATGGACGAGCTCAGCTCGTCCATTACCACCGGAGGCTGCCGCTCAGGCCCTGCTGGGCCGATTTTTATCAAATAAAAAGGAGCACACGCAGCCGGCACTTTGCCAGCCGCGTGTGCTACCTGATCGCCGCTGCAGCGTGCAGCGGCGAAAGAGGGTCCCCCCAGCCGCCCGAGCCCAGCGCAGCCAGACCAAACAGTTCCGGCCAGCGCTAAGGGCTGGATCGGAGGCGGAGGACGTCGGCTGACGTCCATGACGTCACTCCGCTCGTCGTCATGGCGACGAGAAAAGCATAACAAGAAGGGCCGCTCATCGCGGCGTTTCTTGTTACTTCTGATTGCCGGAGGCAATCAGAAGTATGCATTAGGAGCGCCCTCTAGTGGGCTTTCATGCAGCCAACTTTCAGTTGGCTGCATGTAATAGTTTTTTATTTATTAAAAAAAACCCGTCCGGTCGCCAGCCTGGCGATCTTAATAGAACGCCAGGCTGGTTAATTACTGACACATCTAAGTTATACAGGTTCTGGGGCTATTTGCACATAATCAGTGCCTTAACTCCATCTACCTAGCCACAAAACCTGTATAATTCATGTCAGTAATTAAAGGGATGAGTTGGCAACACTGGCGTATCATTCCCCTCACATGCAACTTATGTGACACGTTCCACAACTCACTACCGCACTTCCTCCTTCCGGAAGGAAGAGGTGCAGCAGTGAGTGGTGGAATGTGTCGGATGGGAGGGGAATGATACGCAAAGGATCCCACAGACGATTATTTTCATTAGGGGGGCTCTATTCTGGTAAGCGCTGCCGCATTACGATTATTTTCTGGTGAATTCTGCCCACATTACTATTATTTTATGGTGAATCATTGCTGCGTTATAATTATTTTACGGTGAATCATTGCTGCGTTACGATTATTTTCATTAGATTAGGGGGGCTCTATACGGGGGGGGGGGGGGGGGTGCACAGGTTTTCTCGCCTGGAGTGACAAAATGGCTAGAGACGCCCCTGTTCGTAGCTACTTGGATTCTAAATCTTAATGAATGCAGGTGTGACCGCAGGAAATCCCACCTTCATTTCCTGCGGTCACACCTGCATTCATTAAGATTTAGAATCCGAGTAGCTACGAACAGGGGCGTCTCTAGCCATTTTGTCACTCCAGGCGAGAAATCCTGTGCTTCCCCCCCCCCCCCTGTATAGAGCCCCCCTAATGAAAATAATCGTAACGCAGCAATGATTCACCGTAAAATAATTATAACGCAGCAATGATTCACCATAAAATAATCGTAATGTGGGCAGAATTCACCAGAAAATAATCGTAATGCGGCAGCGTTTACCAGAAAATAATCATAATGTGGCCAGTGTTCCTCAGGAAATAATCATAATGTGGCCAGTGTTCCTCAGGAAATAATCATAATGTGGCCAGCGTTCCCCAGGAAATAATCGTAATGTGGCCAGCGTTCCCCAGGAAATAATCGTAATGTGGCCGGGGGAGGTGGGGGCGGAAATCAGGGCCAGCCGGGGGGGCCATAAAAAAAAAATTAAGAGCAGCAGAGGGCACTCACTGTGAGGTGTCGCCTCTGCAGATAGCTTGTGTAGAGAACACCTGTTGGTCCGTGTGGTGCGTCACTCACAGTGCCTTCAAGCACATGTGACAGGCGGGGGGCGGAGTTAGTGGCGGCGCCGACGTGTAAACGAACTAGCGTGCGGCACCTCACATATAAACTAACGTGCGTGCTGCGCGCTCTGAAAGGAGGAGAGGAAGGGGGCGGACCAGTAGGCGGCGCCGGGCACAGGCTGAGCTGCCTGTCACAGCCGACGCCGACCTGGGTGAAAGAAAAATAAACAAACACGCTCAGAGCGGCGAGAGAGCGCCCACTTCCACCAACGGCGCCATAGGCAAAAATGTATAGTTGCCTAGTGACTCAGACGACCCTGGCTACGAATTCGCTAGTCAGAAGTCCATCCATGGAAGGGAAAACTAATGGTACTGTGGTAGTGGTGTCAGTTAAGAGATGCAGACATAATTGGATGATGGCTGTACTCCAGAAGTACAGAAAAGTGGCTGTTTAGAAGACCTGTTTAGACAGCTGGTTGAGAAAGGTAGTTCTCAATCTGTAGAAAGGGTACTTTGCCACAAAGCTGCTGAAGTGAGTTGGACTCCAGTACCAGAGATCCAGGAGTGGCCTGTGACAGATTAGGCCTGTGGCAGGGTCTCGCTCAAGAGCCAGTGAGGCTGGGGAATGGCAAACAGAGGTTCAATGCAGTGACCCTGAAGATAACCCAAGGTGATGGCTGGTACAGAAGCAAAGTGCTTTGTACCTTGTGTGACTGGCTGCTTTCCCTGCTAAATACCTAGTGTGGTCAATCTTGTTTTGGACCTCTTGGCTGAAAAGATAAAGCTGTTCATTTTTTTTTTTATTTTTTTATTTTTTTTTTTTTTAACTTGGAAGACTGACTTGCTGGAATGTTTGACCCTCCTATGCTATGATGGTCGCATCATCAATTGGCATGCTCTTGGCTGCACTGATTTTAATCCAATTCGATAATTATTCAATCTAATGGTCCTTAAGCGCCAAGTTGCCTGATGTATGACC
The DNA here is from genome assembly GCF_040937935.1 of Hyperolius riggenbachi. NCBI lineage: Eukaryota > Metazoa > Chordata > Amphibia > Anura > Hyperoliidae > Hyperolius > Hyperolius riggenbachi. Next base: position 362,619,498 of record NC_090648.1, on the reverse strand, counting down.
ACCTTTAGGGATGAGTAGTTAATTGCTAACAATTCTAAGCTGATCAGTGTTTTTGTTTTTTGTTTTTGTTTTTCTTCTATGCAAATGAATACAGCTTGGGAATGATAGCTGCATTGTTTGGTCAATTTCCAAACTGCATAAAACGATCATCAACTTGACATGAACAGCATCTCACTGACCATTCCGGTTTATGGCGTTTCCTACCTTTCACATTGCTGTAATGAGCTGCACTGAGCTGCACATGTGGAATAAAAGCCCTTTTATACTCTGTCCCCATCGTTTACAGGGGGTCTTTCTTCCTTTTGATTTTTTTTTTTTTTATATATAAAGAGGAGTAGCTATGTTTTAAGCTACTGTGACTACAAACGCTACATTCACAGTGGTGCGTTACGGCATAATGGGCACTTTGTAACATGGGTGTGTTGTGATAGAATGGCATGCGGCATCGTAATGTATTGCATGCTGTGCGTTACTGCAAAATGCACGATTTAACAGTGAAGCATACTTTTCATTGTATGATTCACTGTATGCAATGCATGGATAACTTTTGCCTCCGCTTTCCCAATCCATTGCGTTCCTGCTGTTGCTGAGAATGCACTGCCCACTGTGAACATAGCCTACCATGTATACTTTACACACAGGAGAAGTGTTTTGGAAGAGTTTTTGAAAGTGTTTAAAAAAGGCGATACGTTTGTAGTTAAAAATAAAGTTAAACATATTTGTTACTAGATGAAATGCCGTATCTTTTCAATTTCATGCTGTAATACTTAAAAATCCTACAGTCCAAGACAGAGAATACTTCTAACACTTGTAGGCAGCAGATTCCTCATACAGTGAGGCTCGGTTCACATTAGCATTCTGAGCCAAAAGGACCCGGTCTCCGCTTCGCCGGATCTGGATGGCTCAGTCCGTGGCCGGTTCACATAGTGAAAACGGATCTGATCAATGATTGATCGGAACCGTTTTCACTCAGCAAATACATAACTAATTTTCAGTAGTAGCCGGCGGTAGAGGCTTCCTCTTCTTCCGCTGTGACTACACAGCGCGTTAGGTGACTAGGAAGAAGACAGAAGCCTCTACTGCCGGCTACTACTGAAAATTAGGTATGTATAAACCATCCCTCACCCACCCACCTGGCTGCTGCACCCTCCCCTCGCCTTTCCGTCGCTAGATTCGCATTGGCACATGCCCCCATCCCCCGTGGAACGGTACGTTTCTTCACTAGTGTGAAGAAACGTCCTGTTTCCCATTGCCCCAATGCTGCAGTATTTTTTTTTTTTGTCTGGATCCGTTCCGCTGGGCAGAACGGCCCAGAAAATTAGGGCCTGCAGCTTTTTTTTTTTTTTTTTTTGATCCGTGGACCGGAATGTATCCGTACCAACGGACGCATGTGAATGGATCCATAGGTTAACGTTGGATCCATTCACATCCGTTCCGTTTGTACAGTATACGTTCTGATCCTCAAAAAAACGTTAACGTAAACCGGGCCTAAGGCTTGGTTCACAAGCTTCTGTACATTTCCGGTCCTGTCAGTTTTGCTTCAGTTTTACCTGACTAGACCAGACATGTACACTTTTTATGGTGAACACACCCATAATAACACATACAAAATGAACAGGACCAGAACTGTAATATACAGATGTACTGTATGTGTGAACACATATATAGAAATGCATACAAAACTGATGCCAACCGACAGGACACTGTTTTGTGTGACTAGGCCACATTCACACTGTGTAGTTATGTGCATTTGTCACTACACACACACATCACATGTACCTTTTTGCATGTGTTTTCTGGAAACTCACTGCAAACCGTGCATTGGAAAATCAGAATCCACTCCTCAAACCTACACACAATGATTCTAGTGATACCTTTTAATGACTGTGATTTAAAACTTCTTATTGTACGGTTCTGATCCAGTTCTGTATAATGCCTGAAGAAGAAACTTAACGTTTCGAAAGCTTGCAATAAACCATGTACAGTTAGTCATTAAAGAGAACCCGAGGCGAGGTTCTCACAACGAAATCCCCATAGAGAGGCTGGCTCTGCCTATAGAGCTCAGCCTCTGTTGCTAATCAGATCCCCCCCCTAAATCCCTCCTGCGCTCAGCCAGACCCCATAAATTACAGCCGCGCTGTGCGGCTGTGTTTACCTTTCTAACGTCAGTCTCGGCACTCCCCTCGCCTCCTGCTGAGCTCCGTCCCCACCCGCGTCGCTTCCCTCCAATCAGCGGGGAGGGAAGGGACGCGGGCGGGACTAGAACGATGCGGGGGGAGCACCGAGACTGACGTTAGAAAGGTAAACACCGCCACTGCTGACACGCTGCGTGTCATTTATGGGGTATTGCGGAGCGCAGGGGGGATTTAGGGGGGATCTGAGTAGCAACAGAGGCTGGGCTCTATAGGCAGAGCCAGCCTCTGTATGTGGATTACGTTGTGAGAACCCCGCCTCGGGTTCTCTTTAAAGGTATCACCCGAATCAACGTTTGTTGGTTTGATGTCTGCATTTCTGCTCCTCAACTAACACCGGACAACACTTTACTTGCTTCACCATGGAAGATACCACAAACTACCGGGTATGAATGGAACTGAAGGACCTTCAAAGAAATTGGCACAATTGGACAGCAACATCTTCTTCCTCCAGACATGTAAAAAGGAAAACCTCCTTCCCAATAGCGCAAAGATGAAAAATCCTCTCTTCAGCACCTACAACATGGGCTTTGCAAACCGCCTCTGCACAAGAACATCAGAAAGACTGCGGAACCACCTCATCCACATTAACTACAACAAAAAGGGACAAACCGAAGCACAGATAAAGCGCCTTGAGTCGGAACTGACAAGCGCAGAGCAGAATACTTTCACACAGGATCTCCACACATTCCACATGACACTGCTGGGACAGCTAATGAAAGTTTAAAACAGAAAGCTACAAAGACTAAGATGTAAGGCAGGAAGGGACACTGAGCCTGCAAAAAGCCCAGGCAACAAAATGTGTCTGACTACAAGCCCAGTGACGCAGAACTCTCTGTACTATCTAAAGGACTTACATATTGCCCAGCAAAGTCCTTAGACAAAACGGAATTGTGCTGTGACATGGAGGAATTTTTCAGGAAAATGCAACTTAGAGAATTCTTTCTTGACCGGCCCACTACTATGGATTTGATGAGCCCTACGCAATCAAGCCAGAACATACAAGAGGTGAACCAGAGCACAGCAAAAAGAGATTCACAGTGGACTCCTCCAGTGGGGGAGAACCCAGGGCTGGATAAATACATTGGGCCTGATTCACAAAGCGGTGCCAAGTGTTTGCACGCCTGTGAAAAGCCCTTTATCACGCCTAAACTCAGTTTAGGCATGATAAAAAGAAAGTCGCGTGAAATTCCCATGCGCAAAGTTAAACCCTATGGGCGCTGCGCGTGCAATTGCAGTTTTGCGCGCGGGACTTAATGCGCGATCGGCAGCACAAAGCGGTGATAACTCAGCTAGTGCAAATGTTATCACGCCTAAAGTCTTTTAGGCGTGATAACTGGGTTATCACCGCTTTGTGAATCAGGCCCATTGAAAATTTCAGAAACCGGGTGAAAACTTCCATTTTAAATAAGCAATGGCAGGAACGGCAGTACCTTTCCCCTCAGGAAAGGAAAGCTATAAGGACTCTATAAAACAAGGACATCACTATAAAATCAGCTGATAAAGGGGGTGCAATAGTACTATGGAATACCACGGATTACATAAAGGAGGCAAAAAGACAACTTCTGAACACCTGCCACTATGAACAGCTGAACCGTGACCCCGCTACTAAATACAGAAAGGAACTTGGGGCTCTCATAAAACAACTTCCAGCCACATTGCAGCACCTACTGGGATTGATACCAGCAACACCACATGTGGGTACATTCTATATGCTGCCCAAGATACACAAAGAGGGTAACCCGGGGTGACCAATAGTTTCAGGCATTGGTACACTAACAGAAAATATCTCAGGATGGCTGGACAACATGCTGAAACCCTTCGTAAGAAACAAGAAAAGTTACATACAGGACACCACTGACCTACTAAGGAAACTAGAGGCTTTGGGCCCACTACCAGAGGGGACCATCTTAGCTACCATGGATGTGGAAGCGGTTTATACAAATATCCCACACGAGGATGGCTTCGCAACTTGTGAACACTTTCTGATGCAGTGTTACCTTCCCACAGAATCGATGATACCTCTCAAGAGGTTCATCCTCACAACCACTTCACCTTTGGTCGGGAAGTTTATCTTCAAAGGATGGGGACCAGCATGGGAACACTCTTCGTGCCCCAATATGCTAAACTGTTCATGGCGAAGTTGGAGAGTGATTTTCTATCAACCTACACCCACAAGCCCTTCTCCTATTATCGCTTCATCGATGACATCCTTGTCATCTAGAATTGGAGCGAGGAACAACTGCTTCAATTCCACAGGAATTTCACCCCACCAGCAAACTGAAAATGAATCATTCCACCTCCCACATTTTCTGGACACCACCATCCAGATAAAAAGCAATCAGCTCCAGACTGCTGTGTACCAGAAGCTGACAGACAGACCCTCTTATCTGAGGAGTGACAGCTTCCACCTTCTACACACCAAGAAAGCAGTCATTTTCAGTCAGGCCCTGCGCTAGAACCGCATTTGTTCGGACACCGGCGAAAGGGACCTTCAACTCCATAACCTCAGAAGGGACTTTTTGGACAGGGGTTACAGACCCCAGACTATAAGGGACCAAATTCAGAGGGCCACACAAGTACCCAGGGCCCAACTTCTACAGTACAAAGAGAAAAAGGAAACAAACAGAATACTCCTAGTAGTAACCTATCGCCAGCAGCTAGGAGTACTTTGGAAGATAGCCAGGGAACTACAACCCTCCCTACACAAGGACAGCAGACTTAAAGACATCTTCCCGGAACTACCACTCCTGGCCTACAGACAGCCAGCAAATCTAAGAAAACATCTGGTCAGGAGTTCCCTGCTCCCACCTGAAAAAAATGGCACATTTCCCTGTGGGAAGAAGAGATGTAAAACCTGCCGTCACATACTATGTACAGGCAGTTTGCCAATACCTGATTCTACAGATGCTTTCCGTATCCGGGGAACATACACATGTACATCATCCTACGCGATCAAGTGCACAAAATGCCCTGGCAGAGTCCTATATATTGGGGAAACAAATCAAACAGTGCGGAAAAAGCTAAACCTGCATCGCTTTACAGTAAAGCATAAACGAAGGGACACCCCAATAGGACTACATTTTAACAAACGTGCCCACAGCATAAGGAACCTGAAAATTACCATCCTAAGGGGAAATTTCAAATCTGGGAAGGAACGTCGGACATGTGAATACAAGTTTATGAAGATGTTTCAGACGCTAAGCAAAGGTTTGAACATAAAGGCTGGCTTCATGAGTATATATGAATCGTAACACCATTTGGCCTCTGTCCTTTCAAAGTTTTTATTTTGGTTCCTTTCTTTTCAGACTGGTGGACTTTTTAACACTTCTGTCTGTTGCTGCTCTCTGGCTGAGAGATAAGTTGATTATTGTGTGTGTATCTGTAGTGACAAATGCTGCCAGAGTTCATTAGCCTGAAGAAGTATTTTTTTTACATTTTCAAAGGAGGTACAACTGTGTGACATGTCAGATTGAGTCTACAGAATCATATATAAGTCTGTATGTGATTTAATACTTATTATTGTACGGTTTTGATCCAGTTCTGTATATTGACTGAAGAAGAAACTTAACGTTTCGAAAGCTAGTTAGTCATTAAAGGTATCACCGGAATCAACGTTTGTTGGTTTGATGTCTGCATTTCTGCTCCTCGACTAACACCGGAACACACTTCACTTGCTTCAGAATCCACTGTAACGCATCTGTGGGAACTTGACCTCTGAAAAGCATTAGCAGTGGGTTTGCATGTGCTTAGGTGTTACACCATAGCACAACATTATAAAGTAGTATCTGCGTCTCACTGTGGTGAAGTGATCACGCTATTTCTTCAGCAGGTAATTGATGATGCTACTGCTGCACTGATTATTCTGACAAAGGGGTCCTTGATAGTCTTGAAATAAGTCTTCCTTTGCAACATGAAGGAATACATTGTTTATGTTTCCCCAGGGAGTGTGTGGACCTTGCTTTGGATGTATTACATTGATTGATGACAGTTAGGCTTGGTTACCACCACTTGAGCGGAGGCAAAAACAGGCATGGTAGCATCCGTCCATTTAGCTCCAGTGAGGAGCTTCTGAGTAGAAAGCCAATCAAATTTGAAATTAAAATGAGGTTAAATGAATGCATTTGTGAGCATGGGAGACGGGGTTACTTACCCAGAAGTCTGTCGGCTTCTATGCGTCTCAATCCACTCGCACCCAACCTATGGGATGCATTGCACGACTCACTACCACACTTCCTCCTTCTGGCTTGAAGGAGGAAGTGTGGCAGCGAGTCTTGGAACGCGTCCCATAGGTCTCGTGTGAGTGAATTGAGATGCTCAGAAGCCGACGGACATCTGGGTAAGTAACCACCTGTCTCCCGTGCTCACACATGCGTTAATTAAGCCTCATTTTAATTCAAAATTTGAATGGCTTTCTACTCGGCAGCCCATCGCTGATCTGCTATGCGTCCGCCTGTCCGAAGTGATTGCCACTTCCTGATGCCAATTGCCGCTGCTTGGTTGCTGTACTCAGGCCGGAGGCCGAAGCATGGGGACCTCCATAGGCTACATTAGACCAATTCACCTGAGCAACAGGGAGAATTTTCATTGGTCTACCTTGAACCAATGCGATTTCTACCTGTTTCTGAGGGTTCCCTATTGGTCTTTTGCAGCCAGATGGAGATTCCCCCATGCTTCTGCCAGCTGCTGGTATGTGTACAGGGACCTAGGAGCGGCGGGACACGTAGCCCGGGGCAGATACATTACCCCCATAGGCTATATGGGGGGAATGCATTTGCCTATACAGGTTTATTACTGATTGCACAGAAGTGCAGTTTGCTTAATGCGACGGATCCAGCAGATCCATTGCAGATAAGTGTGAATGGCTCCTATTCATAAAATAGGAGCCATTCACTGACAGTTTAGCGATGAGTGGAGGACAGACAAAAAAATGTCCATTCTTCGCACAAGTGGGAACAGAGCCTCATTCTGGGCTGCAGCATCTCAATAGGAGGTGAGATTACACATACTGCAGTGTAGACTAGAATAACAAACTAGCAACAAACTGACCTGTTGATGGTTCCATTTTATAAATAGGATACAGTCAGACTTGTCATTTTGCAGCAAATACACGCGATCCATTGTAATCTGAAAAATGCAAAGTCCTGACAAGCAGACGAGTTTCCCATATAACCCTGTGTAGAAAAAGCAACTGCTATATACAAATGGACCACTAAAGCTGAGGCTGCACTGTCCTCAAGTGTGGATTGTGCCTTCCCCTCTCTATATCTATATATATATATATATATATATATATATATATATATATATATATATATATATATATATATATATATATATATATATATATATATATATATATATATATATATATATATATATATATATATATATATATATATATATATATATATATATTTGCACAACCAGCGGTTTCTCTGCATTGTCTAGTCCAGGCTTTCTCAACCAGGGTTCCTTGAGGACTCTACAGGGGTTCCTTGGCATTTTACCCCATCGTGGGGGAAGTATAATAGAGCACACTATAATAGGTGGTACTATAACAAGAAGCACTAAATTGGGGGCTCAGGAGACAGTATAATGAGTGGCAGTGCAATAGGAGATAGTGAAATTAGCAGCCTAACCTACTTAAAGACCATGCCTCCTGAAAAATAAATGTAGGGGTTCCTCAAGACCAAAAAATTGTTTGCAGGGGTTCCTTGAGATCCAAAAGTTATTTACAGGGTTCCTCCAAGGTAAAAAGGTTGAGAAAGGCTGGTCTAGTCTAACAGAAAAGACCTCTAATTGCCATTATTTCCTGTAACTGTCATCAGTCCTGCTAACAGATGAGGAATGGTGAGATACTGAAATATAGCATTTCATAGTGTTTACTGTTTATCTGACAAAGCATTGTGAAGTTTGTTTGTTTTTTTGTTTGTTTTGTTGCTACTACGTGAATAACGGTGGTAGAATGGCATATTTTTAGTTTTCCTAAAACTCCCCATGCTACCTATGAAACATACATGACTATTTCTTTGCGGGTTTGATCCAGCATCAGGTACTCTGTCCATTGTTTCTCATTCTCGTATGTTTTAGACTGGTCTACTATCTTCTGGAACATGGCCCTCTTCCTGTGAAACAGAAAAGATCATGTCAGTTCAAATCTATTCCTGACAACAATCCATCTCATGCACAGTACTGTAACGCACACATCAGTAGCTGGTGGCTGTATTTGTGTTGCATTACTGATTAATTGTGTTACTTACTTGAAATACAATGCTAAATCTGTTGCAATGATGGCAATATCCATCATGCGGATGGCATGGTCATATTGTCTCCTGTTCAGATTCTGGTAAATATTTACTTGCTGTGAAGAACAGACATTTATTAATAAGTCAGCATTGCATGGCATATTTTCCAACCCTACCATAAATGCAAATGAATAACTTGGTACCACCCTGTCAGACACAATCCATTGTTTTTTGTGTTTTTTCCTGTACGTTTTATGTATTTTTGTAAATTCCGCTCTGTTGAAATGTGGACCCTGATTGGCTAGACCTACTGACCACTTGAAGCCTGGTGCATTAGGCTACGTTCCTGTAAAAAACATGAACATAACAAGTCACACTGCATGTTAAGTGACCTCTGTGTTGCATACAGGAAATGAAAAGTAGGCTTCACTGCCTCTGTTAACGCATATCCACTGTGAGGCCATAGCTAATCAGGGTACCATTCAACAACGGGATGTTGTATTCTATAAATCACCTTTGAAAGGGGCATTGCATATTACTGAATTACTCTTTTGGTGGAGCAAGAGTCGGGCGTTTTTCAAGATCTGTCCCAGTAGAATCTCGTTATAATAAACTCTAAAATATAGTAAACCTCTGGATACAGTAAACTCAGTCCTCAGGTCTCAGCAACTGGCTGTATAAATATACAATGCAAGAACATTTGCATAATTCTGCATCAAATTATAATTATTTTTATATTTGAAGTAATGTAGATAGTTGTAACTTAGCCAAAACTTTGTACTAAACGCCTTTTAGAAGTTCATCATGACACAGGAATATGGGGCCACAGAAATGCCTATAGATGTCAGCTACAAGGGGAAGTAATTTTGTACTAAAATGCCTCTAGATGTCTGAGGCGTATGGATGCAAAAAGCACGCAATGCCTATAGCTATCCTTTGCATTCTAAAGCTGGCCATACACATAAAGATTGTTCCTAGTGATTCAAAACCATTACTTTCAGAGAAGAATCTATTCAGAAGAAATCCATTCTAGCCACACACTGCACATCAATTTTCAATAGTTTCCAGCATGAAATCTATTGAAAATCAATTGAACCACAGTGTTTGATTTAGTGCAAAGCTATGGGTCATTGATGTACAAATGCTCCTGGTCAACCTACATTTTCTGTCCTATCCAAACACAACTTTTCATTAATTTTTGGTCAACAATGATCAAAAATTTATTGAACTGTGAATTTTGAGTAATCCCTGCAGATTCTAGTAAATTCTCGAATCTGCAGGGAATCAAATGGAGCGTGTATGGGCACCTTAAGGGTTACCATGATCACTGTTGTACACCAAAATGTGGAAGATTTGATTGTTCAGAAGTGATTTTAGCATGTGTAAAGGTGAAGTAGGAATCTTGAATCAAAATGAATGACATGAAGTGCATTAGACACAGCCGTCCCTAAATATTTAACAGCGTGATTATACAAGTTTAAGATGTCCCCTCATGTCTCCTGGCCATCCTATAATCCACGTCAATCATTTTTCTCTCAGCTTTCGAACTATGCATTTATTATTTTGTCTACTGCTTTTCTGAAGCCTTGTGTTCATCATTCTCCTCCAGCATGTTCTACTTTATACTTCCTGGCTGGTTCCCTTGCCAAATCTCAGATTTCATTTCAATGGATTTCTGTGGTTAATATATATGATAATGTGGTGTCATCATACCTCGTCCTTGAGCAGTGTTTTGCTGAACTCCAGATGGTGCCTCTCTAGAATAGATGACCCATGGAGCTTTGCTAGAGGGTGTCCTGACCTATAAAGGAAAATATAAAAGAACCATCAAACCATTACAGAAAGATGAAATGTTTCACTGACTGTGTGTAAGGGAATAAGTACCTGATAAATAAGTGACACTAATATGTATAGGTAAATAAATGAAAAGGCCCTGGAAGCCTAGTAGATATTGCCCCTAGAGGTTCAGTTGAACATTCTCGGGAACGAGATCGCTAATGTGGGTGCTGCCATAGGCCGTATTGTTATAGAAGCGCTCACTGTGTAATTTGGACGCCACCAATAGCCAGACCTTGAATTATGCAGGGAAATGAAAATTGGGTTCTCAGTAGAGAAATATATATTAAATGGCAAAGTGACTAGCTTAAAGGATACCCCCGTTCTTCTCCGTCCAGCTCCGTTACCTTGTAAAGTCCGCATGAGGCTACTTCTGGGTCGGTGAGCAATGCTCAGACGCTGCCCCGTGATGCACGTCCTTGGTCACAGGCCCGTGGCTGGGAGCGCTCTGTGTTTGCGCACTACATAGTCGTGTCGCCATGACTATGTAGTGAGCAAGCGCAGAGCACCCTTGTTCGCTGGGAGTGCTCTGAGCGCTGGGCTGACAGCAGTGCAGACATCATCACATGGCGAGCTGTGTGAACAAAGGTATTGGTTGTAGCACGGCCAAGTTTATTGCTAGCCAGGCAGTGGTCGTTATTGGTCGCCTCAGGGCTCTTTCACACTAGGAGCTGTTTCGTCCGTTTTGATGAAACTTACCTAGGATGCGTTTAGAAAGGTAACATGGAAGTCTATTGACTTTCATGTTATGTTTCACATTAGACAGAGCGTTCCAGAGCATTAAGTTGTAACACATCTGGGAGCTTTTAATAGTCCAGTGAAAGCATTTTCCCACAGGGTAAATTAGTACTAGTGCCGCTGATCTGCATCAAGCCTCAATTTCCTGACATCATGCTGTTTTCATAACTCGTGCATGAAATCTGGTTTGTGCACGCGTTAACTCGTGTGAAAGAGCTCTCAGCCGACTTTAATCTCGCGTATACAGGGCTTTATGCAAAGTCGTGCATAAAGAGGCGTGGTTGGTTATGCTCATCCTGTAGACACTGCAGTCAGCCCACCTGCTCATCCACTAGTACTTGGCAAGCGTATTTTGTGTTTATTGTATTATTACTCTGTGTTCTCTGGTATTTCATATCGGGAAAAACTACATGACCATATAACTTTTCTCATAAGCACTGTGAGCAATGCATTACATGCCTGTGTAATTTTGTTAAATACCTGACCTTTTCCTGATTTCCTGTTATCCAATAATATATTTTGCACTGAGCCATTTCAGAAAAAAAAAACCTTCCTTCTGAAAACCATTAGCTTGACAAAGCAGGAACAATGTAGTGAATAATGGGCAATGGTGTGAACTAGAAAGGGAACCAATACTTTATCAAATCATTGTATATGCTATGTAGTGTAGTTAATGGTTTCACAACAAACAGAGGCAAACTGTGCATTTTGCATAAAGGACTATGCTATGTGCAAGCAAACTTACTTCATCTGATACAGGTTATTTGTGCCTCTGTGGTCAATATCATGGCAGAATGCAGCTGTCACCATTGCCATGGCTTCAAGGTCTGTATAATAGCGCTTTAGGTTTCCAGTCTAAAAAAAAAAACAGGATGTATGTAAATTAGTGTAGACTGACCAAAACTTAAAAAACTAAATGAAATATATGTTAAACCAGGAAACAAGACACCAACACCATCGTTTTTTTGCACAGCCAACTGCAATTAGTTGAATGCTGCCAAGTCTAGCACACTGTAGGGAGTTGTCAGTACAGTGGTGTTGGTGGTTTGTCTCCAGTGCACTGACATGATTCTACATGATCTTCTAACACGTTTGTGCTTTGTATATGCTCCCTCTATCTGCAGTCAGTCCAGGGTCTTCCAGGCTCTCCAATGAATGAGTGGAGACATCTCTGCCTGGTATCAGACATTAAGTTACGGATCTACTAGATGATGCACCCGTGCCTTCATTAAGACACTAGACCATTTGGCACAATACCTAAAGAAGTGGGCCAGACCCACGTAACGTTTTTAATTTTTTCTTTTTGCATAATACTTTTACTATTCTAAATGTTTCCTGGCATTTCCCCTTATTACTCTCCAATTGTTTACGTTATTGGCAGTTGACTGTTATCCCACCCTATTCTTCTTTCCCATCTTGTCCTACTAACATCCCAACTAACTAACTGACTGGAGAGTGACCAGAACAAATCAAGACCTGAGTGGAGACAGGCTTTCTCCATGGTGATTTAAAGTGGAATGAAATCCAGCATCTCTTCTTCACTCTAAAAAAATTATTTACAGCATATTATATAGATATACTACCACCATTTTTTTTTTCTAGAACAGCATTCAATTAGTTAAACACAGGTCTTGAAAGTTCAGTGCAGAGAAATCTGGACGCATCCGAAGTGTAGATAATGTTATCTTGTGTTTACTTAATTGTATCAAGTGAGGAATGCGACACATTCTCTGACTGTGCAGAAGCTCCTGGACACAGAGAGGCCTGAAACACACCAGAGGAGTTTTTCTGAGCGGTTTGAGTTTTTAAATCTGCTGCTAATGTTATCCTATGTGTCTGTGCACACTGGAGCAATGAAGTTTTGTAAAAAAAACCCATAGCATTACATTGGGAAGTGGTTTTGAAACCTCTAAAAGCTCTTCCCAATGTAATGCTATGGGGTTTTTTACAAAACCTCATTGCTCCAGTGTGCACAGACACATAGGATAACATTAGCAGCAGATTTAAAAACTCAAAACGCTCAGAAAAACTCCTCTGGTGTGTTTCAGGCCAGAGACACTGAAAGCATTTCTGTCTTCAATAAAAGATGAATAAAGATGAACCGTTACCAGTTATGTATAAAATGTAACGGCAGCTCTCAAAGCAAAAAACTGCTTTTGGAAACTTGTAATTTCTAAATGAATAATACTGATGCACAAATGCAAATATGATAACTGTATGACATATAAGAAGTAGGAAAACATGTTTTTATTGATAATGTCAGTTTTATACCGCTTTAAGTCTGCTACTTTCAGCAACCAGCTCTTGTGAGCGGTTGCAAATTACATTACTCTATACAGCTAACTACTAACCTACCACACTTAGGCCTTAATTCACTAAGATCATGCTGGTGATAAGGCAAGAGAAAACGTATCACCACATATCAATCAGTATTTTTAGTGTTAATTAACTAAAGAAGCTTGCCTTATTAAGGTCTAGTGAAACGTTTTCCCAGTGAGAGTGTTCTCTTATGATTTCAGTCCTTAAGTTACCTCCTCTATAGTTATTTGCACATGCAGTCAACAGCTGGTCTTTAAAGAGACTCTGTATAAAAAAAAAAACAACAAAAAACTAAAAAAAACAACTCTGGTGGGTACTTACCTTGGAAGGGGAAGCCTCAGGGTCACCCGAACCCTGTAGCTGCAGGGAGTCCAGCGCTGGCTTTCTTGAATCCTCCCGAAATCTTCCCGAAATAGCTGAGCCTGATTGTATTCACTCTACTGTGCAGCTGTAAAAGGACTAATGCCTGCGCAGTGGAGCGGATCGATTGGTTTCGGCTATTTCCGCCTTAACCTGAAGAGCAGCTAGTGCGCCTGCGCAGGATTGCAGAAGGTAAATATTTACATTGCCGCACTTTGGTTAGCTGCAGCAGGAGATTGCCGGGACAATGGAGGATGGGGAAGCCTTGTTAGAATCCAGAGGCTTCCCCCTCCTGAGGTAAGTACCCATCTACACCCCCTGGGACGTTTTTCTTAATACAGTGTCTCCAACTTTAGAATTCTGTAGTTAAGGATTGAAACGTTAACTTTCATTCTGATTGACAAAGGCTATGACATTGTGGGAATAACCGAGACATGGATGGATGAAAGCCATGACTGGATAGCAAATTTAGAGGGATACAATGTGTTTAGGAAGGATACAACAGGGAAAAAAAGGTGGAGGGGTTTGTCTCTTTGTTAAGAATTATTTTACAGCTGTCCTCAACGATGAGATGGAGGAAGATTAAGATGTGTAGTCCGTTTGGGTAAATATTCATGGTGGAAATAAAGGTTGCCAATTGCTTATTGGGGTATGCTACAGGCCACCTCATATTCATGAAGCTGCAGAACTGCGATTACTACAGCAGATTGAAAAAGCTGCAAGTAAAAATGAGGTCATAGTTATGGTGATTTCAACTTTCCAGACATTGACTGGAATATTGAGGCTACCCATTCTGGTAAAAGCAGCAGATTTCTGGCAACACTACAGGACAATTACTTGACTCAAATGGTAACAGAACCAACTAGGGGGAATGCGTTACTGGATCTGATCATTTCTAATAGACCAGATAATGTATAAAATGTGCAGGTTCAAGAACATTTGGGAAATAGTGATCACAACATAACGTTTTATCTGATGACTAATAGGCCACGGGGCAGCGGGACCACTAAAACTGTGAATTTTACAAAAGCAAAGTTCAATCAACTCAGGCAGGCACTAAGTTTGGTGAACTGGGATAATGTACTACAAGGGGAGGACACTGAAGGGAAATGACAAGCTTTTAAACTTACTCTCAATCAATATTGTAGTATGCATATCCCATATGGAAACAAAATATATAGGAATAAAAAAGGCCTCTATGGATGAAAAGAAAGGTTAGAGATAAAATGAAGAGGAAAAAGAATGCCTATAAGGTCCTAAAACAGGAGGGGACCGAGGCTGCGTTAAACATTTATAAGTGCAATAAAAATTTTAAAAAAGAAATTGGGCTGGCAAAGATTGAAGCTGAAAATCAAATCGCTAGGGATATCAAATCTAACCCAAAAAAGTTTTACAAGTACATCAACTCTAAAAAAAAAAAAAAAAAAAAAAAAAAAAAAGGTTGACTGTATTGGACTTCTAAAGGATGAGGGTGGGAACTCAATGGTGGATGACCAAGGTAAGGCAGAGTTATTAAATGCTTTCTTTGCTTCTGTCTTCACAAGGGAAACATCACTGTTGCAAATTACAGAGGCAGAAGAGCCTCAATCTTCCAACTGTAATATTAAATATGTAATGCAGGAAGAAGTGACGGCAAGACTAAATAAATCAAAAATAGACAAGGCACCTGGCCCGGATGGCATGCATCCTCGGGTCCTAAGGGAATTAAGTTCAGTTATAGATAAACCCCTTTATCTTATCTTTTGTGACTCTTTCAACTGGCAGAGTCCCAGATTGGATTGGTGTACAGCCCACGTTTGGCCATTATTTAAGAAGGGCAAAAAATCAGATCCAAGAAATTATAGTAAGCTTAACATCAGTTGTATGCAAACTATTTGAGGGGTTACTAAGAGATACTATACATGACTTAATAGTAGAAAACAAATCTTATTTCTCAGCATCAACATGGGTTTACTAAAGACAGGTCCTGTTTAACTAACATGCTCAGCTTTTATGAGGTAGTGAATGCTAACATGGATATTGGGAATGCTGTAGATGTGATATACTTGGACTTTGCAAAGGCCTTCGACACTGTTCCCCACAAAAGTCTGGTGCAAAAGTTGAGGATGCAAGGACTGGGAAGAGTCTGTGTGCATGGATAGGGAACTGGCTAATGGTCAGAAAACAAAGAGTTGTGGTCAATGGATCATACTCAAAATGGGAAACTGTTAGCAGTGGGGTCCCACAGGGGTCTGTACTGGGTCCAGTGCGCTTCAATTTATTTAGTAATGACCTAGTAGATTCAGTAGTGAGCAATGTTGCTATTTTTGCAGATACAAAATCGTGCAAAATCATCAACTCTCAGGAAGATAGGGACATATTGCAACAGGATCTGGATAGGCTGGCTATATGGGCACATACATGGCAGATGAAATTTAATGTTGAAAAATGTAAAGTCATGCATTTTGGTCGTACCAATGGGCTAGCACCATACAAAATAAATGGGATACAGTTGGGGACATCAAACTTGGAAAAGGACTTAGGAGTTCTCATCGACAACAAGTAAAATAATTGCACTCAATGCCAAGCCGCTGCAGCTAAAGCTAACAAAATTTTGGGATGCATTAAAAGGGAAATAAAAACTCGAGATGCTAGCATAATATTGCCCCTGTTTAACTCTCTAGTAAGGCCACATCTGGAATATGGAATTCAGTTCTGTGCACCACATTACAGGAAAGGTATGTATGTATGTATGTATGTATGTATGTGTATGTATGTATATGTATATGTATATGTATATGTATATGTATATGTATATGTATATGTATATGTATATGTATATGTATGTGTATGTGTGTGTGTGTGTGTGTGTGTGTGTGTGTGTGTGTATATGTATATGTATATGTATATGTATATGTATATGTATATATATATATATATATATATATATATATATATGAGCTTTTTGTCCCTAGGCCTTCTCAAAGGACTAGAGGACATGATCTGCACATGGAGGAAAAACGTTTTAGCCATTTATTTAGGAAAGGGTTCTTTACGGTAAGAGTAATTAAGATGTGAAATGCATTGCCACAGGAAGTAGTTATGGCAAACTCTATACCTGCATTTAAATGGGGCTTAGATGCTTTCCTTGCGTTGAAAGACATCCATGGCTACAATTACTAGGTAATGCCTAATGTTGTTCCAGGGATTTTATCTGATTGCCATCTGGAGTCGGGAAGGAATTTTTTTCCCTTTTGGGGCTAATTGGACCATGCCTTGTAAGGGTTTTTCGCCTTCCTCTGGATCAACAGGGATATGTAAGGGAGCAGGCTGGTGTTGTACTTTGTTCTCTGGTTGAACTCGATGGACGTAAGTCTTCTTTCAACCCAAATAACTGTAACTTTAGAGATCTCTTCTTAACTCAACCACTTAGCAACTTCTGCTACACTTTTCTACCTTCCTTTTTATAAACACCTGTAAACGCATGTAAACACTTGCTTCTGTTTTCTATTTTTAGAAAACTGAGTTAGTATAGCACCATCTTGTGGCCAAAAAGTAAAACTACTTCCAAATACACCATATTACACTTCCAATAGAAAAAATAAATACATTTTCATTATTTTTTTTAACTCCTTCATCCCTAACCCAAACTAAAATATTATCGCCATACAGTGTACTAGGGACACAATTTAAACATTGTAATAACTGGGACAAATGGGCAAATGTGTGTTTTATCTATGATGGCACATTTTATTTTTAAACTACAATGGCTGAAAGCTGAGAATTTTTCTCATTTTTTTTCTTCTTCTTCTTCCCTGTCAAATGCATATAATATAATTCTTAGCATAAAGTACTGCCCAAAGAAAGCCTAGTTTGTACTGCAAATATTAATATATAGATCATTTCAGTGTAATAATTAGCGGTAAAGTTATTACCGAATGAATGGGAAGAGCTTTTGATGGGGGGAAAAAAACTGTGGTAGAGAAGTAGTTAAAGACAGAGTTAAGTTTAGGTTTGCCTCAGGTAAATTGTTTAGTGAATACTACATGCCTTATCACCATGGTGATAACACTAGAAACAGCTCAGAAATGCTATTAACCTCCCTGGCGGTAAGCCCGTGCTGAGCACGGGCTATGCCACGCAGGGGGATTTCTCAGGCCCTGCTAGGCCGATTTGCATGATTTTTTTTTTTTGCAACACGCAGCTAGCACTTTGCTGATTGCTGCCGCTACCCGCCAATTAGTCGCCATGAAGCCCCCCCCAGACCCTGTGTGCTGCCTGGCCAATCAGTGCCAGGCAGCGCTAAAGGTTAGATCGGGACTCCCAATGACATCATGGCGATGGGGGAAGCCCTCCAGAAAATCCCGTTCTTTGAACGGGATTTCCTGATTGGCGATCGGCTGAGGCGATCGAAGAGGGCGGGGGGATGCTCTGCTGCCCCCTGGCGGTTTTTAATAGACCGCCAGGAGGGTTAAACACAGGAGATAAGCTTAGTGAATTGAGGCCTTAGAGGGCTCCTGCTTCACCATTATCCCTTCTCTTCCCTGTGAGGTCTTCCAGATGGATCTACAAGACTCATTGCGTAAGGTTGGGAGCATACTTGTCTGTGCGTTTTTGCATGCGTTTGCATTTTTTAAAATAATTTGCCTTTTTTGATGTGGAAAAATACAGCATCTTATCGGTTATATATAAACAAACAAAACAAAAATGCGTTTTTTACCCCACAGACTAAGTTCTATTTCACCTTTTTTTCCGCTCTGTGGCAAAATGCACGTGACTCAAACAAGTGAAGCTGGCTTGTTGAGATTGCAGGTTTTGCTCAATAGTTGACTGAGCATAGACTGTCCACATTCATTTACAAGCAAAATAATCACTCAAAGTAAGTTGAATCTGATTAACTGCATTTCAATATTACTTTTCTTACATTAAAAATAAATAAATAAAAATATATAGTGGTTTAGACGAGTGTCTGAACCAGCAGCGTGGCATCTTGCTCAAATGCTTTTCTGCTAGCAAGCAGAAAATCATTTGGCATCTTCGAGCAGCACTTCATATCGTTAGTCGTTTTTTGACCCCCAACAGGGAGACAAACTAGTGTGGCACTTCATGCAGCTTCCTGGATTGATCGAGACAATGAAAAGTGGCGGGACAGAGTGCGGCATTTGCGCAAAGGACAGTCAATGAAGAGACTGGAGCTGTCCATTAATTTGAAAGGACAGTGCTTGAGCAAGGAGTGCTACGGCCGTCATTTAACACCAGCAGAGCACCTGTGTGAACAGGCCCTAACTGTTACTCTAACGCCAAAGCCAGAGATCAGTTCTCTAAAAATATCATTGAATCCTGGAGGTTTTCAATTCTTTAATGACTTGAGGGCAGCTTTGGTGAAAGGTTGGCTGAAGTTTAACATTTTCTTAGCAGGTGTTTGTTGTATTTTTGCTCTTGGTGTCTTTCCTGAGGACCGATGTAGATGCAGTGGTGCTGTAGCCTCTGGGAGATCTGCTAATTCTACTACTATACTCCACCATCAGGGCTGTTTCTTGGGCAGGGCGACCACCTGGCAAGTAGAAGAAGGGATCGCAGGCAGAAAAACCTAACCGCTATGGAGCTGGTGACGCACGGTGCAACCAAATGAAAGATTACCAGTGAAAACGCCTTCCTTGACGTCTGATGCAGGCAGCCCAGAAGGAGTCAAGTAGTCATCACCTCACCACCGCGTGATGACCTGTAGCAGTACTGCAGGCTGTCAGTGCATGGCGCCCGTGGAGGAATCAGCTTTCCGAGCTCTCTTCGCCTGTGTATTTCCTGGTCCCTAGTTTCTCCTGGATGAACGTCTGGTCACCAGAGCCGGGACAAGATCCTCCAGCACCCAAGGCTGAGACACCAAAGTGCGCCCCTCCATCCCTGCCACCCCAGCCATCACACACTGATTGCTATTAGACTAAGAGGCGCCACAGGGCCCACAACCTCCCCAACATATCTAGTTATATGGCTTGCAGTCACTGCCATGTATCCCCTTTTCTTATTTCTTTCTGCTTCAAACACAATTAGGAATGACAGCTGAATGAATTCTGCGCCCCCTCCTACACTGCGCCCTGAGGCTGGAGCCTCTCCAGCCTATGCCTCGGCCCAGCCCTGCTGGTCACTAGTAAGTAGGCAGATCTACTTGTGACCTGTGGCTGTGTGACTGTCCCTAAAGAGTAAAGGGTGTAAAGAGTCCACGGGGTGGGAGGGAAGGTGGCGCAATTTTTACACCCTCACCCTTGGGTGCAATTTTTGCCTAGAAACTGCCCTGTCCACCATCAAAGCCTACAGTGAGAAATGGACATGCATAACTCTACTTTTCTTATGCTCAGGCCACAATGAAGCAATCATTACGGTCTTCAAGCTAAGAGTAGTGTATATATATGCATACAAAACATTTGCATTTGAAATGACAAGGTACAGAGTATGCATATGTACCGATGTGTACATCAAGGTAAAGATGCCCCATTAAGTATGATATATAATGCAATAATTTCATTAGATTTGCAGGATAGAAAGTAATCTGAAGGTAATTATCGATTGTTTGCATAAACCGGACAATTAGGGCACTATCTCTCTTCAGAGACTACTGGTAAATCCAACAATCTGATAGACTAAATTTTTCTATTACAATCGACCCTAGAATGGTTTTAAATTGATTTTCTTCACATAGTAAGTGGGTTTCTAGATCTGATCAAAATATTGCATTTGACAGAAAATATTGTACCGTTAACGGGCACCTAACCCTTTAGCAAACAATTTAGAGGCTTGCAGGTGCTCCACGTCAATGTATTTTAGCACATTTCTTTTGTGTGTTTATGGATTTACTTGTCACTAGGGGGCAGTGTAAGGCAATAACAGAGGCTTTTAGTTTCTATTTTTTCTGCTAGGAAATGCGATCAAAGCAGTCAAAGAATTTACAGCACAATGAGTTCTGCAGGCTGGGGTCAAAAGCACTGCGCTTATCTCAAACAAGATAACTCTATTGAATTTGCTAATGGATTAAAAAGTGCCAACACTTAAAATTATGAGGCAAATTTGTGTCAACCATCGGGATAAAACTTGATACTGTAGGCGACACTGTGAAGCCCGAGCGCAATACAGATGCTCACTAAGCAACAGCTAAACGTGTTCTGTATGGAGGGGGAGGAGACGCAATGACCATTCACTTCTTAAAGGGAACCTAAACTGAGAAGGATATGGATTTTTCATTTTAAAATAATACCAGTTGCCTGACTCTCCTTCTGATCATTAATACTTTTAGAACAAGCATGCAGATCAGTTGCTCTGACTGAAGTCACACTGGATTAGCTGTATGCTTGTTTTAGGTGTGTGATTCAGCCACTACTGCAGCTAAAGAGATCAGCAGGACTGCCAAGCAACTGGTATTGTTTAAAAGGAAACACCCATATCCCTTCTCAGTTAAGGTTCCCTTTAAGAAATATAGGTCTGTCTTAAACATTTAACTGATGTCTGATTGCTTGTATATGTTACGGCCAGAACCCGAAGTTTGGCCACTTCTAGTTCTGGCCGGCCACTTCGGGTTCTGGCCGGCCAATGTGCGAAGTGGCCGCTGCGCTGCGGCCAATGTGAGGAATGAAATGATTCATGTAAAATGAATGTATCTTCTGGCCTCTCTTCCCCCCCCCCCCCCCCCCCCCCCTCTCTCCTTTTCTTATGGCCAGCCGGCGGGGACAGGCGTGTCCGAGAGTCGTTTGTCGCGCCAGGGAAAGCAGAGCAGGGAGGCTGCAGACATTGCTTCTGCCAGCACCCGCTCTGCAAGAACGGCAGGCTTCCCTGCCGTGACGAATGACTCCGGAGGGGACACACGTGTCCCCACCGGCTGCTAATAGTAAGAGAAGGAGAGAGAGGCAGAGCAAAAGCCGGCGGCTTCATCTGTTTCATTGCCGCCGGCTTAATGTCCTTAAATGAACTAAGTTGCGATACATTTGCCCGCTGCGCTGCGGCCAGAAGATACATTGATGTTACATGAATCATTCCATTCCTCACATTGGCCGCAGCGCAGCGGCCATTTCGCACATTGGCCGGCCAGAACCCGAAGTGGCCGGCCAGAACTAGAAGTGGCCAAACTTCGGGTTCTGGCCGTAACATATACAAGATATGGTGATGTGCTATGAGATAATCCTGACTATCCCTTAAATGGATGTTGCCATAGCCCCAAGCTCTGGCCTTTGAGGCATCTGTGGCAGCCACACAATTTACACTTTCCCGGCACTTCAATAATGAAATCCAACTGCAGTAAATTAGTATTGATTAAATAACCACACAGATACCGTACTTTAAATTTGATTTAATTCTGCTTAGAATCATGCAAAACCAATGTTTAAAAATTTTACTCTGCTTGGAGTACAAAACCATCAATTCCTGTAAATACAATCAAATGTTTCCACTGTTTTCACTGCTTTTTAGTGTAATTGCCTCAAAACTCATCAGATGTTATCAGTCGGCTTTTAAGTTGGCTGAGCCAGCCTATAACGACCTCCTCAGCCAATAATCAAGCATGTGTATGGCAGCCCCCAACTGCAAGCAATCCGCTGGGAGGACCAACTCGGCTGACCCACGGCCAACTGCATTCTTCACGCCACTCTTCCGCCCACCATGTGATGTCACACATGCGACGCTATGTTTCCCCTCTGCCCCCCGCACAGCAACGGAACGCGTTGTCAGCTACATAGCTGACACATGTCTGTAATGGACGGCACAGTGGTTTTGCCTAAGGGAACTGGGTCCTGACCCTCGACCGACAACAAAAGTCAAAGTTCTATATGCACCTTCAGAAATATTTGTAGATTTTCTATTTTATTTTTTTTAATTTATTTTATTTCAGATTTGATCAGTATTAAAACTACCAACTATAGTTGCAAAGGTCCTTCCATGTGTGTGTATATCTCTAGCCAAAAAGCTTTAAAGAGACTCTGTAACAACATTTACAGCCTTATTTCTTCTATCCTATAAGTTACTATACCTGTTATAATGTGGTCTGTCTTACTGCAGCCTTTCCTAGTTGCACAGTGGCTGTATTATCTCTGTTATCTAATCTAATCTTCTTTCCTTTGACGGCTTTGTCGGCTCAGGCAGGAATGTGCTGCTCTGCTGTGATAGGATAGAAGTTATGCACACCCTCTCTACGCCCACTGCATGCTGAGCTTTTTTGAGCCTGTCACATGCTGGTCAGTGGTGCTCAAATACCCCTTTTTTAAAAGTCGATCTTTTTTAAAATTCGAGTTTGGTCGAATTTGAATAGTAAATTATTCGAGGTCAGTCGAATATTCGAGTCGAATAATTTTTACTATTCGATTCGACCTCGGACTTCGAGCTCACTATTCGAGTCGGTATTCGAGCTCATTATTCGAGCTGACTATTCAAATTGGCCTTAAATAGCTTCCAACACTTGTTTTGAGGGTGAATGATGCAAGAAACATCTTTTTTTCCAAGTAACAGCAAGTGATTATGTGGGGATGTTCCTTTAAAAAAAAAAAGGTGGAAAGAGTTGTCCAAAATTTTGTTCAGTACTGTATATACTTCTTCTTCTTCTTCTTCTTTATCTTCTATATCTTCTTCTTCTTCTATATCTTCTTCTATATCTTCTTCTTCTATATCTTCTTCTTCTATATTGTCTTCTTCATCTTAATCTTCATCTTAATCTTCATCTTCATCTTCTTCATCTTCTCCATCTTCTTCTTCTTCATCTTCTTCATCTTCTTCTTCTTCTTCTTCTCCTTCTCCTTCTTTTTCTATATCGTCTTCTTCTTCTTCACTTATTTCTCTTTTCAATTTTTTTTTAAAAAAAATGCAGCTATTTTTGAGCGTAACAAATAGCTGGTGGCGCACGCATGTTGGAAGCGCCATTGTATGTGCTCCCTGGCAGTGGAAACACAGACAGCAGGAGGTAAATTCAGCAGCAGGAGGAGGAGGATGAGTGTGTGGCAGGAGGCAGTCAATGAGGCAGGCAGCGTGACATAATAGCCCTGGTACCTAGTGGTGATACCAGGGCTGTAAATAAACACAGCAGGCAGGAGGTCCCAGACAGCGGTCGTGCAGCCCACATCGTGTCCAATACAAAACTGGGACAACACAGTTTTCAACCCGGGCACCTCTGAAAAATTAAACCTTTTTTTTTAATGGTTTTTTGGTTTTGTTTGTAAAACAAATTACACAGATATATAGCTATTTTTTGACGTAATAGCTGGTGGCAGAGTGGCAGCAGAATGTAATTCTGTGTACCCTGGCAGTGGGAAACACAGACCGACAGCAGCAGCAGCAGGAGGAATGGAGGAGTAATGTGAGCAGCTATTGTTTGATGTAATAGCTGGTGGCAGAGTGGCAGCAGAATGTAATTCTGTGTACCCTGGCAGTGGGAAACAGACAGACAGACAGCAGCAGCAGGAGGAATGGAGGAGTAGTGTGAGTGTGGCAGCAGGCATAATAGCCCTGGTACTTAGCGGGTGATACCAGGGCTGTAAATAAACACAACAGGAGGTCCCAGACAGCGGTCGTGCAGCCCACATCGTATCCAATACACAACTGGGACAACACAGTTTTCAACCCGGGCACCTCTGAAAAATTAAGCCTTTTTTTTTAATGGTTTTGTAGTTTTGGTTTTACAACCAATTACACAGATATAGCTATTTTTTGACGTAATAGCTGGTGGCAGAGTGGCAGCAGAATGTAAATCTGTGTACCCTGGCAGTGGGAAACACAGACAGACAGCAGAAGGGCAGTACACAGCAGCCCACTGTAGTTGTAAAATGTGTGGCTGCAGGCGACGTAATAGTCAAAGTGAACCAGGCTGGCTTAGTGAGCAGGAGCCAGGAGGTGGTAAAAGGTGGTAAGGAACATTAACGATGGTTCTAAGTTCGGGCAGCCAATTCATGTCCCCCTCTCGCCGACAACAGGGGCCAGGAACTCGCCTTCCACCCATGCCTGGTTCATCTTGAGAAACGTCAGTCTGTCCACAGACTTGTGAGACAGACGTGAGCGTTTTTCGGTGACCACGCCACCAGCTGCACTGAAGCAGCGCTCGGACAGCACGCTGGAAGGGGGGCAGGACAGCACTTCCAGGGCGTACTGCGCCAGCTCGCTCCAGATCTCCAGGCGCTTGACCCAATACTCCATGGGATCAACAGGGGCATCGCTGTCAAGCCCGCTGTAGGACCCCATGTAGTCAGCCACCATGCAGGTCAGGCGCTGGCTGTGACCAGAGGAGGATGCTGCTGCATGCACCTCCTCTCTAGTCACTGCTGCCGGAGCCTCTACAGTCCTGTAGAGCTCGTGGCTGAGAGACAGCAGGTCTGTGGGGCGCTTGCTGCTGGATGCAGGCACCTGCTGCTGCCTCTGTGCTGGCTGGACAGTGGGGGTGGAAGGCTGAGGGAAGGCTTCCTCCAAGCGCTCAACAAGGGCCTGCTGCAAGCTCCTTATTTGTTGCGCTGGGTCTCCTCCTGCAGGCGGCAGGAACTGGCTCAACTTCCCCTTGAGGCGCGGGTCCAACATCATGCTGATCCAGATGTCCTCCCTCTGCTTCATCTGGATCACCCTGGGGTCCCTGCGCAGGCACGTCAGCATGTGCGCTGCCATTGGGAAGAGGCGGGCCACGTCTGCTGGCACATCGACGGCAGTGCTGTCCTCATCCTCCTCCTCTGCCTCCTCAGCCTCATCCTCTCTCCACCCCCGCACCAACTCAGCTGCGCTGTGCTGATCCCCCTTATCAGCAGCAAGGTCAGGGACCTCCACCAAGTCCTCCACCTCCTCCCCCTCAGAGGTGGACTGTGCAGCTGCTTGCCGCTCCTGCTGGTCCAAGGCTGCCGCTCCCTGTTCCAGCAAAGCATCGAGGGCCCTGTTCAGCAGACAAACCAGGGGCACCCACTCGCAGACCATAGCATGGTCCCTGCTCACCATGTTAGTGGCCTGCAGAAAGGGAGCCAGCACCTGCTGCATGTGCCTCCAGTCATCATCGGGGACGATGGACAGGATGTTGCTGGTCTTGTCCCTTCTCTGAGCGGCGGAAACAGTGGCCTGGGCAAGGTACTGGTTGACAGCGTGCTTCTGTTCAACCAGACGCTCCAACATCGCCAGGGTGGAGTTCCAGCGAGTCGGAACGTCAAGGATCAGCCGATGGCGTGGCAGCTCCAGCTCCTTTTGCACGTCTCCCAGGCTTGCACGGGCTGCAGCCGAGCGCCGGAAGTGACGCACAACA
The DNA here is from genome assembly GCF_040937935.1 of Hyperolius riggenbachi. Classification (NCBI taxonomy): domain Eukaryota; kingdom Metazoa; phylum Chordata; class Amphibia; order Anura; family Hyperoliidae; genus Hyperolius; species Hyperolius riggenbachi. Next base: position 362,593,591 of record NC_090648.1, on the reverse strand, counting down.
TTCCTTGCCGTTTCCAGCAGTTCGCCCATCCCCTGGTAGATGCGCAAGAACTTCTGCACCACCAGCTTCAGCACGTGGGCAAGACAGGGGATGTGGGTCAGGTTTCCCCTGTCTATTGCGGCAACCAGATTGGCCCCATTGTCGGCCACCACCTCTCCGACTCTGAGGCCTCTGGGGGTCAGCCAAATCCTCTCCTGCTCCTGGAGTTTGGCCAACACATGGGTTGCCGTCAGCTTGGTCTTCCCAAGGCTGACCAAGTGCAGCAGCGCTTGGCAGTGGCGGGCCTTCACGCTGCTGCTGAGGCGGGGGGTTTGGCCAGGTGTGCTGGAGGATGGCAGAGGATCGGAGGAACCTGCTGCAGTTCCCCCGACCCTGCGGGGTGGCACCACCCACTGTGTTGCTGCTGCTGCTGTGCCCGCTGCTGCTCTCCCATCCTCACCCCCTTCCACCAAGCTGACCCAGTGGACAGTGAAGGACAGGTAGCGGCCTGTCCCGAAGCGGCTGCTCCAGGAGTCCATGGTGACGTGGACCCTTTCACCAACCGCGTGCTCCAGCCCTCGCTCCACATTGGCCATCACAAAGCGGTGCAGTGCAGGAATGGCCTTGCGGGTGAAGAAGTGTCTGCTGGGGAGCTGCCAGTCTGGGGCTGCGCAAGCAAGCAGCGCATGAATGTCTCTCCCCTCCTGCACGAGCGTGTACGGCAGGAGTTGGGAGCACATGGCCCGTGCCAGCAAGCCGTTCAGCTGCTGCACGCGACGGCTGCTGGGAGGCAGAGCCCTAACCACCCCCTGGAAGGACTCGCTCAAAAGGCTCTGGCGTGGCCTTTTGCTGGCACGGGAATCAGCAGACACAGCAGAGGAGGCCACTGAGGACTGGCTGCCAGAACAGGCCTCAGTGTCGGCGGCAGGAGTTGCAGAGGGGGGAGGAGCAGTGCGTTTCCGCACTCCTGCTGGTGCTGCTGGAGGAGCAGGAGGGCGGGTGGCTGCTGTTGCTGTTGCTGCTGCTGCTGAAGGCTGTGCAGTGATGGGTGTGGTGCCACTGCCAGCACCAGATGCCTTCAACCTCTGGAACTCCTCATGCTGGTGGAAATGTTTTGCAGCAAGGTGGTTGATGAGCGAGCTGGTGCTGAACTTTAAGGGGTCTGCACCTCTGCTCAACTTCCGCTGACAGTGGTTGCAAGTGGCGTACTTGCTGTACACTGTGGGCATGGTGAAAAAGCACCAGATTGTTGACAAAAACAACCCCCTACGGCATGGAACCGCTGCTGCCTGTCTCCCTGTGGTGGTTGGGGGGGGGGGGGGGCTTGGGTGCGGCTGGTGGTGGTACTGGCAGATGCTGCTGCTGCTGCTGCTGAGCCTGAGACACCAGCAGGCTGGGGGACCTGCCTACTGCTGCCAATGCTTGCAATGATGCGCCTCCTTGCAAGGCCCACAAGCGCATCCTCCTCCTCCTCCTCCTCCTCCTCCTCCTCCTCCTCCGAGCTGCTGACGACATCCCCTGGAGCTGGTGGCACCCAGTCTCTGTCTGTCACCGTGTCATCACCATCCTCCCCCTCCTGAAACATGTCCTGCTGGGATGATGACCCCCCAAACTCCTCTCCTGATGCATTAATGGGCTGCTTGACTGTCGCCACAGTCTTGCTGTCCAATCCCTCATCCCCCAAAGTGCCCATCAGCATCTCCTCCTCCAAATCGCCAACAACAGCAGACAATTGACTCATCATTCCTGGGGTCAAAAGAGAGACTGACGGTGAACTGGCCTCCTCCCCAGGCCCTGCTCGGCGGCTGCTGCGAACAGGGGTGGTGGTGGTGGTGGTGAGGGTGGAGGCCTCGGATGCAGAGCTGATGGCGGGCTGCTCATCCTCCGTCATCAGTTGCACCACAGTGTCTGCATCCTTTTCCTCAATGGGACGTTTCCGACCCGGCTGGAGGAAAATCGGAGCAGGTGCTACACGCTGCTGCTGCTGTGTCTCTGCAGCGTGAGTTGCAGATGCTCCTGCTGGGTGGTGCCCAAGGCATCCACGGCCAGTGGCTATAGGAGGAATGTTAGCCACTGACGCTGCTGCTGCTGCGGAACTGTGCATGGTGGCGCGGCCGCGCCCGCGGCTTGCCACAATGCTGCTCCCTCTCCTCCTGATTCCCTTGCTGCCCTTCCCCTTGCCCAAACCGCGGTGGCTGCCACTTCCAGACATCTTCGATGTTTTGGGCGTAAACACACAAGTTTTTTAAAAGGGCGGGTGAAAAGTGGGGTACTTTAATAGAGTGGGTTGGTGGGCGAGGTGACTGAGTGAGTGTCTAGTACAGTAAGTAAGTAGTAACAGAGTCAGTAAGTACAACTAGGAGTTACAATAATCAGTAGTAATAATCACAAGGAAATAGAGTGTGTGTACACAGACAGTGAGTGAGTACACGCAGGAGCTAGCCTATGAACAGTGACTGAGTGTCCCTACTAGTACAGTAAGTAGTAACAGTAAGTACAACCAGAAATTACAATAATCAATCAGTAATCAGAAGGAAATAGAGTGTGTGTACAGTACACAGACAGTGAGTGCACGCACACGCAGGAGCTAGTAGCCTATGAACAGTGACAGTGAGTGTCCTAGTGCAGTTACAGTATATAACTATTCAGAAGGAAAAAGAGTGTGTGTACAGTACACAGACAGTGAGTGCACGCACACGCAGGAGCTAGTAGCCTATGAACAGTGACTGAGTGAGTGTCCTAGTACAGTTACAGTATATAACTACAATACAAAATACAATCAATCAGTACTAAAGGACAGCAGAAATACTGGTATAGATGAGAAATAAACAGAGGACAGGAGAGAACAGCTGCCCACACAGGCAAGGCCCTGAGGCCTAAAGCTGTAAGCCTGCAGCAGCTGTCTGAGTCTCTCTCTATGTAACACAAAAGCTACTAACTAAAATACAATGTCTATCTAACTAACAACAATATAGGTGTATATAGGAGGTGTATGTGAGCAAAAACGCTAGGTAAATGACCACAATAAAGCTCTTGCTAAGCCAACGCACAAAGGAGCAGATCACTCTCTGTGCAAAGTCGGGCAAGGACGGAGAAACGGAACATGGCGGACGCTATTTATAGGGTAGGGGCTGGCCAGGGTCCCCCTCAGTGATTGGCTGCCATCAGAGGGCCTGGGAGCCCTCTGATTGGCTCTAAGGACATCAATCTGGGCTATGACGCTATTCGAGCTCGGTATTCGAGCTCGAATAGCGCTGTTAGCTCGAATAGCGCGAATAGTGAATGGGCTATTCGAGTTCACTCGAATAGCCCATTCGAATAGCTCCAGCTATTCGGAGCTCGAATACCGAGCTCGAATAGCTGAAAAAGAGCTCGAATATTCGAACTACTCGAATATTCGAGCTCTGCTGAGCACCACTGATGCTGGTTAGCAGCCATGTGTTTTGTTTGTAAACACTGCCTAAAACTAGCAATTACAAGCCAGGATCTCAGCACGGAGTGGCAGAAACAGCAAAGAGGGGCCCGGGAGAACATAATGAATAGAATGGCATGATTTTTATTGTAAGAAGTTTAGAGTGCAGATTCTCTTTAAAGTGGATTCAAGATGAACTTTTACTCATTGCATAATTGTGTTCCTTTCCTATTGTTTATAGGGCATTCCTCAAGCCAAATACTTTTTTGTTTTTGTTTTAATACTCTAATTCCCTATAAACAAGCCACGCCCACAGGTTTTCAGAGAGCCAAGGCACTTTCAGACAGGAGCAAGGGCTTATGGGAGCTCAGTCTGGGCAGGAGGAGGGGGAGGTATTACTAGCCAGAGATTTCAGAGGCAGAGGGGAAGAGGGGGGATTAGTTTTTTTTTGCTCAAGATGCAGATAAGCCTGCCTCTGTGTAATGTTTACAAACATGGCTGCTGTCATTGTATCACAAGAAGAAATAATCATATTCTATTAAAGCTGTTTGCAGCTAGATTTGCTGTGTAAACTATATCTAAACTTTAGATAAGATATATAGACAAGTTACTTGTTATAGTTAGTTTTTCATCTCAGATCCGCTTTAAGATCTCTCCACTTCTAGTTAATGTTGAAGACACCAAGTAGTCTGTCAAGAAAATTGCTCTTTAAAAATCATACTGAAGTTCATATAACAGCATATAGACTTTCCATTGACAAGAGACAGCTGATGATTTTCTCAGGGAATTGGTACTCGTACAGTAAATTATACTCTCTTTATTGTACAATCTCATCACTTATGTGTAATATAAGGGACCACCTAAAATATCCATTCAGAGTATATTTACTCAAACTTCCGTACACACGCTTGATTAAAGTTGGCTGAGGCTGCTGATAACGACTTTCTCTGCCGATAATCTGGCTTGCATACAGCAACCCCTGACTGACAGTGGGCTAGCCAATCACTAGGCAGATCAATTTGGATGAGCAACGGTGGATAGCTTTGTTCTTCCTACTCGCCCCGGCTGCTGCCTGTCATATCTGCCCAGCTCTGTTGGCCCTCTGCTCCCCTACATTGCAACAGAATGTGTCGTTAGTCTACAGGCTAACTATGCATCTATACAACCTTAGCTCAGTGATGTGGCCCGAGGGATATCAAGTGATATCCATTTAGTGTGGATGGGCCTTTACCCTTCTACATAGATTTGATCAGAACAATTGACTGGCACAGTCTTCTATCCACTCTGTGGTGCCGCCCTGCTTTCTCTACACCAGAGCTGTCCTTTGTGGATACGCACCTAGGAGTCTTTTGGCTGGAGAGGGTGGAGCAGCAACGTCCTGGGTTTGGAGGAAGGAAAGACAGAGATGGGCGAAGCTGAAGTAGTGAGGAAGTGGAGTGACACTGCAAAGAGACCAGTCTTAACAAGAGCTCTAGAGGGCTGGAATGTGGCCGCAGTAAACCATTTGGACAACCCTGCTCTATACTATAGAGTCTATAGGCATAAATGTGGATACGATGTTGAGCCAAACTTGAGTCTGAAAATTTGTTGGCCTGAAGTTGTGTAGATCATCTCTGCAGAATGCACTTGCTGACTATAGGTACCTGTACCCTGCATCTCATATTTCTCCTACCTAATCTGGTAATAATTACTAGAGGATAGACAGTCACTGACATATTTTACCAACTTTTATCCATTTTTCTGGATAAAGCCAATACAAATTGCTATGTAAAAACTCTTTGATCTTGTCAGGAATAAGAAATATTCTTGCAGTTTTGTACTACGCCTCAAATAATACATTGGAGGCTTAATACAATATAGTATATAATACAATACAATATATAATAATACATACCTCTGTAATACATTGCTACTAACTCCAATAGTCAATACTGTCTGCATGAAGTGTTGGTGTCCTCTAGGTACCCCAGTTCATTCTTACAACCCAAAACCTTACAGATAGGTTAACTGCCCCCCCCCCAAAAAAAAAAAAAAACAAAACCTAACAAACATAAAATTGGCCTTGACAACAATGGGGTCATGAGACAGTCTAACTGAGCTAGGCATTCGATTGTGAGCTCCTCTGAGGAGCTTGACTATACAGCAATCCTATATAATAGGCAAGTGTCCCTGCGTCTGTCCATGTTTTAGTGCTTTCTAGCACTGTGCATGTGCAGGGACAAGACGCAGAGACACTGCCAGAGCCGGAGGAGGATGGGGCCAGAATGGGCGGGTGTGTGTGTGTGCGCACGAAGGGTGCACGATGTGCTGGCGGCGGGCCCGTTCCGGGCGTGACGGCGGGGGCGCACATGCTGCAGCGGGGACTGACCTGAAGCCTGTTTGTAAACTTGCTTAGGTCACTTAGTGCTATATAATACACAATAATAATGCTATATCTGTTATTGGTCTATAGCTTATGTATGTTATCTATATAAAAGCTGTTTGGATCTTGCCTCCAATTTCATTGATATTTAGCTATTAAAGTTCTGAGTCGTAAGACAGAACATTTTATTTTATGGGCTGTAAATTATTTTCCATGCAGCTATGCAAGTATCAGTCCATTTTTCCACTTGTCCTTCAAATGTATTTGTCAGACTTTGTAAATGATTGGTAGTATCAAGAAATAGAGCAATTTACAAATATCCATGTCCATGGAAAATATGACACAATGTTTAACCAAGAAAAGTATCCATGGTCATCAAAAAAACCAAGCAGCAACTGACTTGATATGAGCAAAGTATGTAATATTTATTCAATAACGTATCCAAACAAGTAAAAACAACCACAGGTCTCCAGTGTTGGCTGGGAGGGAACATATAGGTAATCAAATAGTAGATCAATGGTAAACACGCATTGGGGGTGAGGAAATAAAATTCAAATCACATATGCATGTGATGATGGACTGAACAGCACCCACTCCTCAATATTATAATCCTAATTGTAACACATATCCCACTGTCAGTATAGTACGAATAAATGCCTCACCGTTCCAATAGCACAGACCCTCGCAGCCCCGCCGGAGACACAGAGACCTCACATGTATCGCACCCCCTACGGTGCTTCTTCGGAGATAAAAAGGATAAAAAAGATCCGTCTTAAATACACGCTGACTTTCTGACTTTCATATGTCAGAAGTGAGTACTGACTTTATGTTTACAATTTCTTGCATGTTTTCTCTGAGTTGTCAGTAGGTGAGTACTGACTATCAGAGTTCACTTCATATCACTGCACTTTGTATATGGGAACCAGTACACACATGGAGTGGCACTGTATTTGGGGGTCACAATACACCCAATATGTCTCAAATTTTACTTTAGGACTAATTGATGTTTTTCAATACAGTCCGCAGGAAATTTTGATCATACATTACATATGGCACTTATTTGGTATTTGCATCTGTATCCACGGAACTGCAATCAAATCAAATCTCAAGACACCCACATCATGAATCTTCAATCAAATTAAAGCTCAAGTCACTTTATAATATTTATTAATTTATATACTCTTCACAATTATCATGTACTAATATTGTGTTTCACGATCAAAGCACCTTGCACTTTAACAAAATTGATGTAGTTGGCAGCACTGTAGTGTTTTCCCTCTGTGAGTATTAAAATAGAGATATTTGTATTTAATATTACCTGTAGTGATGTTTAACGACCACTAGATGTCATCGTTGTTCCACTACCATGATTGTTTCAACTCAAATTTAGATTTTGTGTGTAAATGTGTATTTTGGCCACATGATGGCGTCTGTATGGATCACATATACGTCTATTGACATTTTCACGTGCTTTCTTAGTATTAATTATATTCACATATTTAATGATTATTCTAATATATTAGCAACTGTTTTTGTATATGGGCAGTTATTTATTATTGATGTTGCCTCAGCCGTCTGTTCGCATTGACCCTCTGCATACAGCATCATCGGGCATGCGCCGCTCAGTCTATGCGAACGTGAGGTCGCATAGCGGAGTGACGCATAGGGGGTGTGGCCACGCCTCCTGTAGCGTTCGGCGGCAGCACAGCGTGTATTTAAGACGGATCTTTTTTATCCTTTTTATCTCCGAAGAAGCACCGTAGGGGGTGCGATACATGTGAGGTCTCTGTGTCTCCGGCGGGGCTGCGAGGGTCTGTGCTATTGGAACGGTGAGGCATTTATTCGTACTATACTGACAGTGGGATATGTGTTACAATTAGGATTATAATATTGAGGAGTGGGTGCTGTTCAGTCCATCATCACATGCATATGTGATTTGAATTTTATTTCCTCACCCCCAATGCGTGTTTACCATTGATCTACTATTTGATTACCTATATGTTCCCTCCCAGCCAACACTGGAGACCTGTGGTTGTTTTTACTTGTTTGGATACGTTATTGAATAAATATTACATACTTTGCTCATATCAAGTCAGTTGCTGCTTGGTTTTTTTGATGACTTTGTAAATGATTGGATCACAAAGATCTGGTAATCTGTAACCCAGTGTTGGTGGTTGTATTTTGTGTGTTGACAGCGCCAGCAATTGCTTTGCTCACCGTTAGGAGCGTAAACATGGTTTGTCCAACATTGTACCCATGCCGCCAGTTGTGATAAGTGATCTTTCTGTATCCTTTGCTTACTGAGAATATAAAACGCACCAAGACCTGTAATGCAATGAACAGGATATTAGCTGTATATTATAGCTATGGCAGGTAGAGAGTGCATTAGCATCTACATTTAATCAATTTTTAGTATGCATACAATATGCTAGTAACCTAGACAAAGCATGGTGTGCAGAATCAACACTGGTTGATATACTAAGGATGCTAGAAGCACTTAAGCTATACAGTAAATCTGGTGTGGCTTAAAAAAAAGTCTATTAGGCAGCAAAAATTTGTGATTATCACTTGGTTTATATCAGAATAAAGGGAGGTCTAAAAGGTTAGTGATTGAGGCCTAATCCACACTATAAGCGCTTTTCTGAGAGCTTTGTGGTTTATCGCTTTTAAAAAGTGAATGGGAGAAATTTTTTAAAATCGCTCAGAAAAGCGATTATAGTGTATGGTATAAGCTAATGTTCCACTCTGAGCACAGCTGAGCCTGCCCAACTCCTCCCTGTGTTTCATAGGAGGGAGAAAAGAGAGGATGTGGACAAGGTCAGCTTGATGGCTTTGTGCTGGGGAAGAAACCCCCACTCAGCACAGATAACTTCACAGGACTTTTCTCTGAAACAGCTGCATTAAAAGTAATGTGTAGGTAGTGGCAAAGTCGCCCATTCCCCTTTACTGCCAATGAAACTTTTGGCAGGGTGAAATAAAGCCTTAACAATACTTTCCAGGTTTATTTGATCACACAAGTTTCCCAGTGTTCTCCTTTGTTCCCCATCCTTAGTTAATCTACAGTTCAAACCTTTCTTCCAGAGCCATGTGCCAAGAACATTAGCTTGTCTGTTCAAAATTTCCAAGCAGACGCTGGAGATAATGAACCCCTTTTTATGTTTGCTTCAAAAAAGCATGGTAATTTTTTAAAAATTTTTTTTTTAATTCTTGTCTTACGTGATTGCCAGGGGCGTTGCTAGCCCGAACGGTCAGTGGCACATCCCCCGGATCTATGATGGGGTGCCCTGGATGTCCCCCAGGCAGTCAGCTGTGGTGCCTCTATGTGGGCATACTGGGTGCTGAGGTGCCATGCTGGGCAGTGTAATGCCTCTATGGGGGCATGCTGGGAGTTGTGCCTGAATGGGAGCATGGGAAGGGGTCCAGTAGAAGGTCTGGGAATTAATTCTGGGGGGGGGGGGGGGGCACTGGCAGCAGGCCAGTCCACCCATCTGAAAGCCAGACCATCCAGCACAGAAGCCAGGTAACTCTGCCTAGTTATGTTTGACACTACCTATTTATGGGATTTGCTGCATTTTTTTCAATTCTTATTATTACTGGAGAGAGGGCTTCATCCAACATTTTGCTGGGCAGGCCTACTTAGACCGCTGTTAAGATCATGTAAATTTGGCTCCACCGATGACCACACCCACATTCGGTTGCGTGGCCACACCTACTTTCCAGCTGGAGTGCCCAAAAGTGACCTGGATCTCTTCGGATCCTAGCAACGCCCCTGGTGATTGCAAAACAAATATAAGCCAAAATTAGTAACTAAAATAAGAATCCTGTCTTCTGTTCCAGCCAGATGACTTAACTAAGAGTCAAATTTAACTAAAAGTCAGTTTTGGCATGGATAATCGAGGCTTAATGGCATTGTTGCCATTTACCTGTTTCCCCCTCAAAGCTGGATGGTGTTTAATGTTCTGAATGGTAAAACATCTGTGTAGACTAATGGTGGCCATACATGGTACAATAAAAACGTTCGATTTTCCCGTTTATTAGATCTAAATGATCGAATTGAATGAAAGTTGAAAATATTTTTTTTTTCGATCAAGAAATTCGAACGATTATCCCGTTTTTTCTGGAAAAATGATCGGACATGCTGGAAAAATCTTTATATTCGATCTAATGGAATAATCGAACTAAATTATCTAATTGAAAAATTGTACCATGTATGGCCACCTTAAAGCTGAGGGGGTCATTGTCACAACTAGTAAGTCAGAGAGATTTCTTTTAGCCTGTTATTTAATACGCTGGAAATTGCTCATTTGCAGATTTCTGTATTCGGTTCAGATCAGTAGGCTCATAGGCTGAGCCAGGAGGCTGGAGCCCGGCTGTCATTCCTGCTTTAGCTTACAATTTTATGCATACATTCAAAATAGAAGCGATGCCTTTGGCACCATCTCCACTCTTAAGAGGAACTGTAGTGAATAAAACTGATTACTTTTTACAATATTACTTTATAAATGATTTAGTCACTTTTTTCCATTTGTAAAATCTTTCCTCTCCCTTATTTACATTCTGAAATTTATCTCAGGAGGGGACATCTAGATTGCTGTCAGGTGCATCTCTGCTGAATGTTTGCTCAATGTTTCAAAGCCAGTAGAAAATAATACCTGGTCTCCCAGAATGCGCCAGGAGGAGAATTCCATATGGCTAAACAGCCTAGGTATATACATTATTTCTGATGCCGAAACCAGGATAATTAACGTGTCTATCCTGAGTCATTTAGTTCATTCCACTATGTATGATTGTGGTGCCTCTTTAATTTATGCATTAGCAAACCCTGGCACTATTGCAATGAATTAGCTTAGATACAGTGGCCCATATGCAATTCACTTTTTCTCCTGGGTGATATTTTTAAACTTGTCAATAAAATGCCTTTTAAGCCACCAGAAAGCAAGAAAATGCTCAAAATAATGTTGATGGTACTTATTCATCTACTTTTTGGTATTTTTTAGTTGAAAAGTGCCGGAAAGTTATTTAAAATTGAAGATGAAAAATTATCTCCTAGGAGAAAACTCAGGTGAAAAAGAGAATTGCATATGGCCCAGTGTGTGTAAAGGTAATTCTTGGTGATTTATTATGTAGCAGTAACTGGCATTGCTGTCTGAACAGCTGCTATGATTCATGCTGAGCTTTGTATTTATGATTTGTGTAATATGTAGCAAAGCTTTGTGTTCACCTACCTCCTGTGGTATGTGGAACTTGTCAACCACTTCTAACTCGTAGTACATCTGTATAGCACATTTCACCAAGAATAGCTCCGACTGTGGTAAGTCACTAAAGTGAAATTCATAGATTTCAGCCTCCTCTGGATCCGGGAGCACTTCTTGCTGTAGGAACAGTGAAAGGCTAATGAAGTTAATACTTTAAAAATACACACAGACACACTAAAACATGAACATACTGAAAAGGAAGATATTAGGCTATAACACCATTACTCTTCATATATTGAAAAAGTACCATCCCATATTGATGCAAGCCCAACTTTGGTTAATGTATTTGGTAGTTCTGACCCCATCCTTGTCTATTCCAGAAACCGCACCGACTGTGTGTCCTGCTGATCCATGGGACTTTAGCATATCAGCCTGATTTTTATCCCA